>NC_088888.1:22510107-22810107 GCF_037157495.1 Lathamus discolor
TCCGGTGGGGAAAAATCATTAAAAAAAGTGTGTGTGTGTGTGTGTGTGTGTGTGTGTGTGTGAAAATGGGAGCAGGAGGGGAACTGGAAGGGGGAAAACGCGGGCATAAAATAACCGTGGGGTTAAAAAGAGTGGAACAAAAACACATGGGAAAAAATCTGGGGAGAGAAAAGAAAGGGAAAAAAGAAACCAAAACAGGAGCGGGGGCTGACACCCCAGTGGGTTGCGCTGGTGGTGGCACTGTTGCAGGGAGCGCCGTTTGTAGCTGATGCCCAGCACCATCTCTCTGTCCTGGCACCTTAGGCTTAGCATCAGGGTCACATTCAGGAAGCTGGTGTCTCGGTCACTGAATAGTGGTGTCCCGTGAGGCTTTAGGGATGGAGTTCTGTATGGGATAAGTAAGAGAGGATATCCATGTTGGTGGCACCCTTCCAGAGGGCTCTCCGTGTAGAACATGTCCAGCTATTTGTTTCTGTCCTAAGACGTGAGGCTTAGGAGCAGGGCATGGATATTCACACATAGGGACCTGGTTTCTGGGGTGTCTGAGAGTGCTGCCCTGTGCGGTCAGACACAGGTGTACGTTTAGGTGGCTAAGCAGAGGTGGATTGCCATGTTGGTGTCCTTGTTGCGGAAGGCACCATGTTTACGTGATGCCCAGCACCAGCTTTCTGTTTCTTACTGTATTGTTAGCATCAGAATTTGGACGTTCACACTTTGGGAGCTGTTTTGAGGATCGTCAGTGCTGTTCAGTGAGGCTTTACAGGGATGGAGTTTGACGTGTGTAAGCAAGTGACGATATCCATGTTGGCAGCACGGTTCCGGAGGACTCCCTGTGTAGAACATGTCCAGTTACTTGTTTCTGTTCTAACACATAGCCATAGGAGCAGGATGTGCACATTTCCACTTAGGGAGCTTGGTTCGGTGGGGCTTGAGAGTGCACTCTGTAGGCAGCACAGATGCACTTCTGTGTGGCTAAGCAAGGGTGGATTCCCATGCTGGTGGCTCTGTTCCCAAGCTATAGCTGTGTAGGTGATGTGCAGCATGAGCTTTCTGTCGTGGCACATCGAGTGACCTGGCATGATGGGAATGGTACGGAATAAGGGGTGGATACTGTCCTGGTTTTGGCTGGGCTAGAACCGATTCTCTTCGCTGTGGCTGGCGCAGTGCCGTGTTCCGGCTTGGTTCCGGGAATCACGCTGGCAGCGCACCGATGTTTTAGCTGTTGCTCAGTAGCACTTCGGCTGAGCAAGGGCTTTCCAGTCTCTCCTGCTCTGCCAGTGAGGGAGGGCACGGGAAGCCACGAGGAAGCAGAGCCAGGACACCTGGTACAGACACTGGGGGGAGACACCCGGAAGGCGCAGATGGCCGCTCGGGTCGGCTGGGGATCGCTGATGGGGTGCTGAGCATTGTGCATCGCTGCTGGTTCGTGTTCCCCGTTCCCTGCCCAGCTCTAGAGGAGCAGTTTGCTGGAGAGCTGTTCGCAGCGACGAGGTTTGAGCTTTCCTCTCGTTGCTGCAGGTCGGGTTTTTAAGTTCTTGTCATGGTTCCGTTGTTGGGGCTGAGGGAGCGGGGAGCGGGCGAGGGCAGCGGCGGGGCTGGGGGAGCGGGGAGCCGCCGCGGGCCCGGCGGGCTCTGGCGGGGCTGCGGGTGCGGCCGTGCCGAGGCGAGGGGGTGGCGGGGCCGGCCCCGGCGGGCAGCGCGGGCTGAAGCCGGCCGCGGGCCGGTGTCGCTCCCCCAGCGCGGGCCGATGGGGCCGGGCGTTGCCCGGCGGCCGGTGGAGCGCGAGCGGCCGGGGCGTCCGTTGTCGGGGAGCGCCATGGAGGGCCAGCGGCTGCCCGGCGCTGTCAACCCCAGCCACTTCCCGGCCAAGCTCTGGCAGCTGGTGAACAGCCCGCGCTGCAGCTCCGTGCGCTGGGATGCCCGTGGCGAGGGGCTGCTCATCGACCGGCGGCTCTTCGAGCGAGAGCTGCTGGGCGCGGAGCCGGCCGGCGAGGGGGCGGCGCTGGGCGCCGACTTCTTCAAGACCAGGAACTTCGCCAGCTTCATCCGGCAGCTGAACCTGTACGGGTTCCGCAAGCTGGGGCCGGGGCCGGGGCCCGGGCCCCTGCAGGACCCGGCGGGGGGCGACGGCGGCAGCTCCGCCGGGCCCCTGCTGCACTTCCACAGCCCCCATTTCCGCCGCGACCGCCCCGAGCTCCTCGTGCGCCTCAAGCGCCTGACGAGGGCCAACAAGGCGAAGCTGGCGGCCGGCCCGGAGCTGCCCAGCCGCCCACCCCAGCGCTCCCAGCGCCCGCCCTCGACGCTCGGCGAGGCTGCCAGGCCCGGTGAGCTGGGGTGGCCCCGGGCTGCGGGCCGAGAAGCACTGGGGGCTGGGGGCTTCGTAGAGCGCCACCCCCGCAGGGAGCAGGGCTGCCGGACCTTGCTGGCGGCCGCTCAGCGCCGCCGCTGCGGGAAAGCCGTTGCTGTTGGCGCAGGGAGATGTGCTGCCAGCAGGCACGGGGAGCGGGGTTCGCGTGTGCTTCAGTCTGCTGCGAGAGGGCCTCTGTCGGGGGCTGCAGTAAGAGCACCCTCACCCCGTCTCTGTGGAGCGGGCACGGCCCTGCCAGGTGAACGCTACTTCTCCTTGAGGGGTTGCTCCAAAAGCTGTCGTTAAATCTGCGTGAAGCGATGGGTAACGCTCTGAGGGCAGGTACCGCTTCGTGAAACAGTAACTGAACCGGGTGAGCTACCTGGAAAAAAGCTGGCTCTGGGTTTGTTTTCCTTGACAAACTGACAGACTTGTGATGAGGGGCTCTCAGAGTCTCGTTTAGGATTTGGACGTTGCCCTTGCCTTGGCTGCCCGTGTGCTGTCAGCGCTGGAGCTTGGTAGAGCCCTGCTTAACGATTCCCCTTTCATTTCAACTCGCTGCCTGCTGTAACGCACAGCACTTCCTAAATGACTCGTGCCCGTTTAGTCAGCTCCTGCCCGTTTTGATTTACAAGAGCACATTTCTAGGTAGCGATCCCTTGCTCCTGAGGGCTTCAGGAGACTGAATGCCCCAGAGATGACTGTGTGTTGGCACAGCACTGATGTTCCTGTGTGTTCAGGTGGTACTGCTACAGCAGTTACTGTATGTTTAGGTGTAAGAATAGAGTCTGTTGTTGGATTAAGAGCATTGGAGCAAAGGTGGTCTTCCCAGGGAACGTCGTGGAGCCTTGGCTCCTCATCCTGCCTTTCAGGGCTAGTGAAAACTCCTTCCCTTAGTCCTCGTTTCCCTTTGTTTTGCAGGACTGGTGACTGCAGGACAGGCTCCTCAACCTTGCCGTCCAGCCAGCTTCTTCCCTTACTCCAACAGAGCGGCCTCCTGCCTGTACCCCCCTGCTTTCCAGGCAACGACTTCCCAGCAGCGCCCAGTCCCTTCCAGACCGTGGCAGGGTTCTGTTGGGTCGCTGCCAGGGCACGGGGCTTCCGCAGCTTTCCCAGGCCCAGGGGCTCCCTTTCCCGTCCTCCACCGGTGTTCCACCGAGGTCACGTACACCCTCCACACCGTGTTCTCGCTTCTGCCGCTTCAGCGAGGGGCTCCAGCTGCTGCTTCCCTTCCAGAACCCGGCAGCTGCGCGTCTCCAGGGCAGTGCTTGCCAGGCCCGGATCCAACACGTACGGCAAAAGTTCTCCCCTTGCTGCTCGGGAAGTTACCGCAAAGTGATGCATGAAATGTTTTTCCCCAGTGCTCTGTCACTGTGTGTGTACCTGACGTGCGTGCTTGCAGTGAGATGTGTGCTCCCTGTCCGTTACTTGCTACCAGCCGGTGACAGAATGTGCTTTAGCTGCTCCTTTCTTCTGGCTCTGATGAGGTGAACTGTATCAGAGACAGAAGAGCTTAGAAACGCCTTCTCTGCAATGAGCAGGGAAGGACAACAGTGTGTGGGTGAAGCAGGTGTGTGTGGAATCCTGATTCGCCTGGAAGACTTGAAGTACTACAAATGAATTGGCCCCTTTCCCTTTGCCGGCTGAGCTCATCAGTGGGGTTTCCACAGGTGCAGTTTTTCTTGCTGTTAGATCAGGCACTGCTGCAGCTGGCAAAAAAAACCCAAGAAAAGGTGTTGTGAGTGCAAACCATTCTTTCTGTGCACCATTCTGCACTTGAGACCCGTTCAGAACTGGTCACCAGTCTGGGCTGCTACACGGTTATGTTTGCTCTCCTCCCCTTGATGCACAGGCATTACAGCGCGTTTGATTCACGAGCTGCTTTCACTGTAAGCTCTACGAAGTGCAAGAGTTGTGCAATTTCTACTTTACTTGTGGCTTCTTATAGCCTGTGATCTGGACATTCTGTTTTACACTTGCCTCCTGTTTCACAAGCACTTTTTCCCTTTGGGTTTTTCCTTTTCTTCTCTTAGAAACTAGGCTCTTTGTACTGCGTGTTTGTTTCCTTAGGATGACTCCAGCAGGTTACAGCCAATCTCTCCTTTGCTCTCTTGCACTGTTTTTACAGTAGCCCTTTAAGTTTCTTTGGTGGTTTTCTTGGGTTTGTCCACGTCCTTTGGCGTTCCCAGGGAGTGAAGCCCAGGTATCCTTAGATTTTTGGCACTGCACAGAACTGTAATATGTTTGCAGGCCACAGACTGTTCTTCTGAAAGATGTCCAGATTTCACCCTAAGGTTGCTGAACATGAGCTTTTGAAGTAACAGGAGTCAGACACGTGTCTCGCGCTGCTGTGGAAGGATGTCCACTAGCTCGCTCCATGTTGTTTAGCTCTTGTGTATGTTGCTCCAAACTGGACAAAAGTTCACAGATTTCGTATGACAAAGGGCACTAGGTTTAGGTACTCAAATCCGTATCGGTTATCGTAGCAACTGTCTCGTGAGGAATCCTGCGGAGGTGTCAGGCATTGCAAAGAAACGGGTCTGATCACGTGGCTGTCTCAAGTCACACTCGTACCATTTAATTCCTGTGAACATGGGCCTAGATTTGATCT
Organism: Lathamus discolor; assembly: GCF_037157495.1. Classification (NCBI taxonomy): domain Eukaryota; kingdom Metazoa; phylum Chordata; class Aves; order Psittaciformes; family Psittacidae; genus Lathamus; species Lathamus discolor. The sequence goes on from NC_088888.1 coordinate 22,515,066, forward strand.
CATCAAGGATTTCTCTCTCGCCCGGAAGGACTGCAAATTTTAAAGATTGTCTGTCCTGCCAGCAGTGCCTTTCCTTGTACGTTCTCTCTGCGTGTCACCAAAACCTGAGACCCGCAGAAACTGCTTCATCTGCGGAGCTGCTTTTTGGAATAAGATCCCGTTTTCATTCCAGTGTGTGTGTGAACATGCAGGCCCTTCCTGTGTGAGTCCCCTTTCTGTGGTGTGGTGTGTTGAGACAGTCAAGAAATATGTTTTAAGGTGGAGAGCTCAGTCTCTCAGTCAGTGGGGAGGTCATAATCCATTTCAGGGAGTTATCTTACGGAGTGGTTACTGCAGTGTTTAATGCAAGTAAGCAACAGAACTGTGCGCACTGGGCACCGGTTCTGTCAGTCTGATCCCTGTGTTTGAATTTTGCAGCCACCCTGCAGTGTTTGCCCCCTGCCCAGGGAGGGCCTCTGACTGTCAGCGCCAGTGCTGCGGCGTCCACCGACTGCGGCTTTGTGCAGGTGAGTGCAGCGCACAGAGAGCAGGGGGAAGGGAGGAGACCCCGTGCATGGACCGCAGGGTTCTGGGCTTGCGGCAGGAAGGAGAGGACTTTGGGACTGCTCTGCTTTGGAAAGGGAAAGTAACGTGGTTTGCCAATGCCCATTCCAAAGCACCGCTTTGAAACACGAAAGGGGCGGTGCTGTAATGCAGGTAAGGTTTCAGGGCAGCGGCATAGCGGGTGTCCTCATCGGCGGAGGGTTTTTTCCCGTAAAAGTGTTATGTTTGACTTCACCATAATTCGCTTTAGTTCCTGAGTCTCCGTTTGTCTTTGAAGAAAGCCCTTGCCTGCACAAAATGGGATTCTTTAATGTTATGATACTGGGAATCAGCTCCACTTCTGTGCCCCAGACAGCTTGTGGCAGTCCTGAGTTTCATTGGATGCATGAGAAGAACCAAGCTGACTTTTGGAATTGGCCCCAGCTCAGAGATACCCTATCTAGGAGAGCTCCAGTGCTTCCTGTCAAGGCTTTCTAGAATTCTGGTGGAAATTGCCCCTCACTGGGTGGCCTGCCTTATGCAATACCAAAAGAGCCTCAGTAAACATGCCAGGGCTTCCTTTCGCATTCCAGCAGCATGGAGTTACTTTTTTTCCTCACAGGGGATAAGCAAAGCAAGCTCTGCTGGTGTGTGCTGAAAAAGGGTTGACCTGTGCAAGCCTGATCGTCCAGTTTCTTGTCTTGCAAATACCGACCTTTTGTCCTTTTTGCGTGTTTTCCTGTTTTAATATGAGCTTACCCAAGCTGGGGAGGTTATGGCCAGGGTAACGTTGCTGTGAGGCTAGAAATAGCCAACAGCCAGTCGTGCCATCGATAGGCTGGTGTTTATTTTCCACGCGGTGCATCTTTGTCCTCTCTCTTCCATTGTGAGCTGCTTTTCCCTCCAGCACATGAGGATCAGTGTGAGTGATGGGAAGTCACAGTCACATCAGTTCCGATGTCAGAAGGCTGAGATCAGTGTCTGGGATAGCACATGGTCCCAAAGGAGTCGTCAGGGGGTGGCGGTGTGTCTAGATTGAAAGGTGATAGAAATACACGGTCGAAAGGGTCTTCCTTGGAGAAGCAAGTCCCACGGAGAGTCAGAAGAGATGGGCTGGTTACTTAACCAGTAAGTGGCCTGGTAGCTTCCTGGTTAACCACTTCCTGGTTAGCGGTTGCTTGGATTGTGCAGCCGCAGGCAGGGAACTGCCGGTCAAAAGGTGCTGGTGCATCTGGGCAGAGGTTGGTGGAAGGTCCCCTGCGTGTGAGCAGTCCAAAGGCAAGCAGGGGTGTAAGCCAGTGGTGCCAGGTCAGTGCCTGACTGCCTCTGAGCAGGACAACAGGAGCAGTGTGCAGAAGGGATCAAACGGGCTTGAGATTTCCGAGCCTTAGTGTAGCCTCGATCACTTCTCCGGGAGCAGGGTGGCAGGGGCTGTGCGGGTGGTACAGAAGACAGTGCTTTGGCTGTGGATCTCACTGAGCTCTGGCCAAGAATCAGTTTACCTCGTGTGTGCTCTGGGGCAGGCACTTCCCCGAGGTCCTGCTGAGGGATGCAGCCAGCTACAGCCTTGATCATCCTGCCCTGCTTGTGTCCTCATCATCAGTAAGCACTTGCACGGTCCTCAGAAGTGGGAAAATCTGTCAGCCCTGACTGAAAATGGTTGTGATTTTTGGATCTAGCAATTCCCTGTATTTTGTTTCTCGCAGAGTCCTGACGTGCAGCCACCTTCTGCAGCTGAATGCCCGCCCTCTGATGGGGCACATCATGCATCTGAGGGCGAGGAGAAGTTGCCGGAATTCAGTTACCAAGATGTGTTTGAGATTTTCAATGAGATGTGTGCATCACGCAGCGCTGATGTGGTGACACCGGAGCCTGCGGAAAGCTGGGATGGAGAGCTGCTTGAAAGCTACCTCAATGCGGCCATAGAAAGCGCCGCTGCTGCTGAAACGGCGCAAGACTCTGTGACCACACAGGGAGCCCCTGAAGAACGGGGAGAAGGACTGGATCCCACCCCAGCTCACCAGTCCGAAATGGCTGTTGTGGAAGCACTGTTCAGTGCAGAGCACGTAAGTGCTAAATGGAGGTAAAACTCTCTGGGAAGCTATCGCGTGATCTTTGGGTTTATTTCGGTTTTGGTGTGTTTATTCAAAGGAGAATGCGAGTGTAGAATGCGGATCTCTGACGGAAGAGAGAGAGCTGCCATCAGGAACCGAGGCGGCGAAGAAAGCTGCAGAAGAGCCAGGATCCCCTGCAAAACGTCAGTGCAGGAAGAGAAGACAGAGCTCACAGCAGGGTAAGTCCCTGGTAAGAGATCCTGCGTTTGTTAGAGGTGGCCAAGACAGCTGCTCTGAAACTCTTCCAGGAAGGGGAGATCACAAGAGCTGAGTTACTGTCTGCAGTGTAAGTACCTCACCGGGCCTTCAGTTCAACCATTACACTCGTACGAGCTCTTAGCGTACCTCCCGACAGGCTTCTATAGATAAGCTGGTGCCGAGGACTCCTGGGGGGAGAAGGGAATAAATTCTATCAGTCAGTAAAAGCTGAAGCTGCGGGAGTTGTGTCAGAGCCCTGCACGGCACTGAGATGCAGGCTGCGGGTATGTTTGCTGGAGGGTGAGAGTGCCACAAAGGGAGCACTGACGAATGAGGTGACCGTTGAAGTAAGAGGGGAAAAGCCCCGCACGCTGCCAAAGTGAGTGCACGAGTCCAACCTTTCTGGCTCAGCTCACTAAAGACGTTTCAGAGCAGCCTGCTGGTACGTGTGCTGAAACACAGGAGAAAAGCACCCTCAGATTCCCAAGTGGCAGGCCGCCTTTGGCCAGGTCGGACTGTCCCCGATGGCAGCACAGTTGCTGCGCGTGCTGCCAGGTGAGCCGCAGGCAAGGCCTGATGCTTCCTGGGTGTCGTTTGCTTCCTAGACCCCCACGAGCCGGAAGGTGGAGCCTGTAAGCGGGGCTGCTTCTGGAGGAAGACGCCAGAGTGAGGAGCGGTGAACACGTGGAGCAGCTGCCGGCTGGTTCCCTCCTGCGAGTGCGGCAGCAGTGCTGGGCACGGAACTGGGGCCTGGGTTCAGGGTCACGCCTCTTCTGTTTCCGGACTTTGAAGTTACTGATAGCTTTAGTCATCAATTCGTGTGTTACTGGTGGCTTTATTCATCAGTTTGTGTGTTGTTTATAGCTTTATTCATCAACTTGTGTGTTATTGATAGCTTTATTCCTAAATTCGTATGTTATTTATAGCTTTATTCATAAATTTATGTGTTATTTATAGCATTATTCATAAATATGTTATTTATAGCATTATTCATAATTTTTTATCTTATTGATAGCTTCATAAATTTGTATGTAATTTATAGCTTCATTCATAAATTTGTAATTTATAGCTTTATTAATTTTTTTATGTTATTTATAGATTTGTTAACTTTAGCTTTATTTATACATTTATATGTTATTTATAGCTGCATTCATAAATTTGTTATAGCTTTATTCATAAATTTTTATGGTATTTCTGGCTTTACTCATAAATTTTTATGTTATTTATAGCATTATTCATAAATTTATAGGTTATTTATAGCTTTATTCATATATGTGTATGGTATTTATGGCTTTATTAAAAAATGTGTTATTAATAGCTTTATTAATAAATTTATATTATTTATAGGGTTATTCATAAATATTTTATTTTAAGCTTTATCAATAAATTTATACATTATTTATCGCTTTATTAATAAATTTATATTATAGGGTTATTCATAAATTTACACGTTATTTATACGTTATTTATAACTTTATTCATAATTTTGTAAATTATATCTTTATAAATTTATATGTTATTTATAGCTTTATTAATAAATGTGTATTTTAGTCATAGCTTTATTCATAAATTTCTGTGTTGTTTATAGCTTTATTAATAAATTTATGTTATTTATAGTGTTATTAATAAATTTGCTATTTTTAGCTTTATTAATAAATTTATACGTTATTTATAACTTTATTCATAATTTTGTAAATTATATCTTTATATGTTATAGATTTATTAATGTGTATTTTATTCATAGCTTTATTAATAGATTTCTGTGTTCTTTTTAGCTTTATTAATAAATTTATGTTATTTATAGTGTTATTCATAAATTTGCTATTTTTAGCTTTATTAATAAATTTATACGTTATTTATAAGTTTATTCATATTTTTTAAATTATATCCTTATTTATGTTATTTATAGCTTTATTAATAAATGTGTATTTTACTCATAGCTGTATTAATAGATTTCTGTGTTCTTTATAGCTTTATTAATAAATTTATTGTTATTTATAGCATTATTCATAAATTTGTATGCTATTTTCTAGCTTTATTAATAAATTTATACGTTATTTATAACTTTATTCATAATTTTGTAAATTATGTCTTTATGAATTTATATGTTATTTATAGCTTTATTAATAAATGTGTATTTTAGTCATAGCTTTATTCATAAATTTCTGTGTTGTTTATAGCTTTATTAATAAATTTATGTTATTTATAGTGTTATTCATAAATTTGTATGCTATTTTTAGCTTTATTAATAAATTTATACGTTATTTATAACTTTATTCATAATTTTTTAAATTATATCTTTATATGTTACAGCTTTATTAATGTGTATTTTATTCATAGCTTTATTAATAGATTTCTGTGTTCTTTTTAGCTTTACTAATAAATTTATGTTATTTATAGTGTTATTCATAAATTTGCTATTTTTAGCTTTATTAATAAATTTATACGTTATTTATAACTTTATTCATAATTTTGTAAATTATATCTTTATAAATTTATGTTATTTATAGCTTTATTAATAAATGTGTATTTTATTCATAGCTTTATTCATAAATTTCTGTGTTGTTTATAGCTTTATTAATAAATTTATTGTTATTTATACCTCTGTCCATAAATTTGAATGTTACTTATAGCTTTATTAATAAATGTTATTTACAGCTTTCTTCACAAATTTGTATGTTATTTATAGATTCATTAGTAAATTTATCATTATAGCTTTCTTCACAAATTTATATGTTTTTTATGGCTCTATTAATAAATTTGTATTTTATAGCTTTAATAAATTCATTGTTATTTATAGCTCGATTCATAAATCTGTATGTTATTCATAGCTTTATTAATAAATTGTTATTTATAGCACGATTCATAAATTTATATGTTATTTATAGCTTTATTAATAAATTTATTGTTATTTATAGCTCGATTCATAAATTTGTATGTTATTTATAGCTTTATTAAATTTATTGTTATTTATATCTTTCTTCACAAATTTGTATGTTTTTTATAGCTTTCTTAATAAATTTATTGTTCTTTATAGCACTATTCATAAATTAGTATGTTATTTATAGCTTTTTTAATAAATTTCTTGTTATTTAAAGCTCTTCATAAATTCGTATGTTATTTATATCTTAATAAATGTATGTTATTTATAGCTTTATTAGTAAATGTATTGTTGCTTATAGCTGTGTTCATAAATTTGTATGTTATAGCTTTATTAATAAATTTATTGTTATATATAGCTCTATTCAAAAATTTGTTATTTATATCTTTATTAATAAATTTATTGTTATTTATAGTTTTCTTCACAAATCTGTATGTTATTTATAGTTTCTTAATAAATTTATTGTTATTTACAGCTCTATTCATAAATTTGTTTTTATAGCTTTCTTAATAAATTATTGTTATAGCTATATTCATAAATTTGGATGTTATGTATAGCTTTATTAATAAATTTATGGGTTATTTATAGTTTTATTAGTAAAATTATTGTTACTTATAGCTCTGTTCATAAATTTGTTATTGCTTTATTAATAAATTTATTGTTATTTACAGCTCTATTCATAAATTTGTATGTTATTTATAGCTTCCTTAATAAATTTATTGTTATTTACAGCTCTATTCATAAATTTGTATGTTATTTATATCTTCACAAATTTGTATGTTTTTTATTGCTTTCTTAATAAATTTATTGTTATTTATATCTTTCTTTGCAAATTTGTATGTTTTTTATAGCTTTCTTAATAAATTTATTGTTATTTATATCTTTCTTCACAAATTCGTAGGGTTTTTATAGCTTTCTTAATAAAATTGTTCTTTATAGCTCTATTCATAAATTTGTATGTTATTTATAGCTTTATTAATAAATTTATTGTTATTTATAACATTCTCGATGTTTATAGTGATAATAAATCTTATGGTTTAAAGAGCCGTGTTTGTGTCTTGGTATTAAGAATAGTGCTGGCATCTTTGTACTAGACACTGTCAATCTGGTCTGTGCTCTCAGCATTGTCATCCCCCCTGGACTTTGCAATCCACGTTGTGGGAACTATTAATAACTGTACCTCCTGCTTTTTCTCCTCAGAGGACCAACCTATGGGGGAGACGTCCCCCCACATCTTCCACCTCCCCACCAGGCTCTTTACGGTAGCATTTCAGAATTCCAGACACTTCAAATGTCCTTTGAATACCCATGAAACCAACCTGCTCCTCTGCTGGGAACCAGCGTGTTGCTGCGTATGGTTCAGGTCTTGCTTAAGGGTAAACAACGATGTGAGCATACCCCCAGACATCTTTCCCCGAGGCTGTACAGTTACGGGAGCAGGGTGTGTGGGATCGTATGGGCAGGTACCTAGGCCAGGGGCCCCTGCAACGCTGTGGAACTTCACCCCTGAACAAGTGCAAAATCCAGGAGAACTACTCCATTGGCTGGGAAAAGCATCGTCCTGGCAATACCAGAGAGGCAAAATCAGCACAACGTGCTGGGGCCTGCCCCTTGCCCACCGAGCCCTGCTCAGCACTATCCAGTACCCTCAAGGAGAAAAGGTCCCTGGATCTCATGGCAAAGCAGCAGGCAGTGCTTCTACCCCAGCCCCAGCAACCAGCACTGCGGCTACTGCAGCCTCAGCAACAGCACTCCAGCCATTCCAGCCGTGGTGACAGACACTGCTGCTGCTCCAGCCCTGACAGCAGACGCTGGCGGCCACTCCAGCCCTGGTAGGAGGCACTTGGGCTGAACCAAAGAACCAATCTGTGCCGTTATCCGTTGCCCCTGTACAGAGAAGAACTGGACACGAAAGTCAGCTCCTGTAGAGACAGAGGACGGCGCAGGGCCAGCGCTAGAAAGAGAGGAGGAGGCAGAACCAGAGGGAAGCTCTCGCTCCCTGTCCTGGCTGCTCCGATGCTGGGATAATGGAGCTGGCAGCCTGGAATTAGAGGGTAGGGAAGCCAAGCATCTGGGCTCTCTTTGTAGGTAAGCAGGTGTTGACCACGCAATTGGAAAAGGGACCCAAACCCTCAGGCTCTTAAGCCCCATTCGAAATCATTCTTCTTGCGGGTCGCATGATAGAGAAAGCTCACAACCGGACTGTAATTTGGGATGTGCATTCTCCAGACCCCACAACACCTGAGAAAGCTCGTGTTTGTTTCTTACTGGTTGGTGGAGGCATTGCTGTTCCCTTGCTGATCACGTCTGTGCGGATCTGCTGACGTCCGTCTTGCCGCTTTATTCCCCAAACCTGAATCTCCTGGTCAGGTCCCTTGACCTTGCTCCATCCTATGGCAAAAGCGGTCTTGGGAAGGCTTTGGATTATTTTCCTCCCTGTCTAAAAAGCTTCTGCTGCTGCTGAACGGTGTCACACCGTGTCGGTGTAAGGTACTGCAGGTGTTGTGGGGCTTCACCCTGTTGCAGTACTTTCTGGATCAGCCCATGGCAGACGGTAGGGCTGCCTTTCCATCCCTGCGGCACTCGATTCCAAGTGTATTGGACGGCCCTCCGAGTATCAGCAAACTGGCCTGCACTCTGCTGCCAAAGGGATTGAGACAATGCATCGGCAACGTCAATTGTGCCATCCCACTTGGCTGCCTTTGACTCTCCTACCCCAAAGCAGGCTGGGATTCCCCGATTCCCTGACGTGCGAACGTCGGTCACTCTCCGCTGCTCGTAGGTGGCCGTGATGCCCTGTTCCGTTGCCCAGGCTGAGCTGTGACCCCTCGCACGCTCCAGCTCCGGACGAAAGGTGCAGAGGAAGAGCAGCCCGTGAGGGACCTCCCCGAGCCGGCTGGGCAGAGGCTGGTCCCCGTGCGGCGACTGCCGGAGCATCCCTGGGTGCCCAATGGCCACGGGCACGATGCTGCCGCCAGCACAAAGCCGTTGTGGTTGCAGTGGAGAAGTCCATCGTGACCGGGCCACCACGGTGACCGTGGGGTATTCCAGGAGCGAGAGCCCTGGAGTGACCAGTGCGGAGGAGACCTCTCCCTCGGGAAGCTGCATCTCCCCTGGGTGCCGAGCGTTGAGCCGGCGGGGTTTGTGTTAATAGTGCGCAGTGTGGGGAAGGCGGGCATCTCGCTTGTTTTCCATGCGGACTGAAATAAAAGGAAGCACTTGATGTGACGAAGCCATCCCTTTATTACGGAACTGCGGGATGAAGGATGCTGCGAGCGTGCTGCGGAGCACAAGGGCGGCTGCTGCGGGGCCCAGAGGTTTGCCTCCCAGCGAGACTGACGCTGCAGGTTCCCCAAGGGCTCTCCGAGCCGCGGTGCCCAGGAGCAGCCCCCGAGAGCAGCACGGGGGAGGCTGGATCCAGCCCTACGAGACGGGGGGGACGACACGAGCCTGCGGTTTGCCCGCGAGGAGCAAGGGCGGCGCTCACCGGGGGGAGCGGGCGGGACGGGGCCCGGGGGACGCCGGGCAGAGGCGAGGCCGCAGGGAAAAGGGCTCAAGGGAGGAGCAGGCTCCTCGCGGGGGGCTCGGCCGCGGTTCGGCCGCGGGGATGCTGCGGCCGGGCGGGGGGGGCATGATCCCGCTGGCTCTCGCCGGCTCGGAGCCCTCCCTCCGCCGCTCCCCGAGTCCGTGCCCCCCGCTTCTCCCCAGCCCCCGGGGCCTCCCGCCGGGGCTCTCCGCGCCGCTCCGCTCCGCTCCGCTCCGCTCGGCTCTGCCGCTCCCGGCCGTGGCGGCGCTGGCCGAGCCGCTGCCGCTGGGTCTGGCGAGGCAGCACCGCCCCCTGCCTCTCCCCGGCCCGCCCCCAGGCCCCGCTCCGCCCGGCCCCGGTCGCTCGGCGTCGGGACCCCCGAGCCGCCGGTGCGCGGTGCGGCTGCGGGGGTGCCCGCGGCGGCACCGGGAGAGCGGTCGGGCAAGGTGCCCGTGGTGCTGCTGCGGGGGTGGAGCCGCTGGCCGGGGCACCGGCGGGGAGTGCACGCCCGGAGCCGCGGCCGGGTAAGGGAGGGGACGGCTCCGCTCGGCCCGGAGCGGAGCGGGCGGTGGGGGCCGGCGGGGGCCCCGCTCGCAGCGGTAGCGGCCGCGTGTGGCGCACAGGGAAGGAGAAGGAGCCCCTGGAGCGGCTGCACCGCCTGGGAGCGCTGCTGGGGAGCGGCGGCTCCGGGTCCGTGCCCTCGGGGTGCGCCCGTCCGACAGCGCCCCGGTAAGTGGCGGGGAGGCGGCGGGGGTGCCCGGTCCCGGTGTGTCCGCGAGGGGGTCACCGGAGCATCCCCCAAAGCATCTCAGTGGAGAGTGGTGTCCTGTGAGAATTTAGAGATGGGCTTTTAGGTGTGTGAGTGAGTGAGTGAGTGAGTGAGTGAGTGAGTGAGTGAGTGAGTGAGTGAGTGAGTGAGTGAGTGAGTGAGTGAGTGAGTGAGTGAGTGAGGATATCCGTGTTGGAGGGGCTGTTCTGGAATGCACCATCTGCGGGACATGCCCAGGTCCTGGTTTCTGTCTTAGCACAATTAGTCTTAGGAACAGGGTCTGGACATTGGCACATAGACTGCTGAAGACTCGGTCACCAGAGAGTGGTGTCCAGTGAGGCTTTATTTACACAGATGGAGTTTCACACGGGTGGAGTTTTAGGTGGGTACATAAGTGAGTTTATCCCTGTTGGTGGCACTGTTCCTGAGGGCTCCCTCGATGGAACACGTCCAGATTTTTGTTTCGTTCCTAACACATTAGGCTTAGGAGCAGGGTCTGGACATTTGTATTTAGGCAGCAGGTATAGCAGAAAAACCTTTTTGTTCCATTCAAAAGATTGCTTTTCAGCTCTTCCTTTTTCTTACACAGACACCAAGCTGGATGGGTTCCCCTTAAGGCAGGAGTGAGGCCAACAGCAGGTAGCCATTAACGTGGATGTGGATCGTGATGGGCAATATGCAAATAAACCTGATCTTGAAGAGATGGTGAGGAAGAACTGACTGTCTTCTGAGACTCCTATGTGTTATATTATAAAGTATGCTGTAATGCCTGGACAGAAAGTCAACCCCTGCCCATGACCAGAGGGGGCACTGCGCAGGCGCAAAGGACCTTCTAGCTCATCATAATACGAAGCGGGGACAGAATACGAAGGGGGATATGTATAGGCGTTAGGGAATAAATGTAAAGGAAAAACGACCCTGGGTGTGCATGCTTTGGAGGAACGATCCCCATGCACCTCAGCGCTGAATAAAGCATACCTACTTTACAACTTGAACGAGTTGTGGAGTCAATCCGCGTATCATTGTGATAAAGGACCAAGCAGAAGCCATGAATCCAGGCTTCTGTATTGTATTGCATCTTCACCTGCATCTGCATTGTACTGGCATCTTCACCTGCATCTTCTCCACTGTCTCCATCAATCCCATCATCTGTAAGTCGTTCCTTTAAAAACAGAAATTGAAGCAATTCAGCTATTAAAAGCCAACAGCAAGCCAGAAATCTCTTTCCATTTCATGTGGTAAAAAAACCAATACATAATAAATCCTGAAAAAGGGTCTAGATACTGAACAGGGAAAGCCTATATTGTTACAGAGCAAGCATACAGCTTCACAACTTCAAACAGCTGTCAACTATGGCTGCAAGTAAGCTGAAGTAGTAGGCAGAGTGGAACCATGTCCATACTAAGCCAGTCAGCCATGTAGCAAAACTAAAGATCACTGCAACCAGTGCCATCTTAAAGAAGAAAAAAGCCCCAAACCATACAAAACGCAAAAACTGAGAGGAACCATCACTTTGCATGGCATAAGCAGGAAGCTATTTTAACGTGATGACTTTCCTGCTCTAAACTTTAAGCATAACTTTTACATCTTTTTAAAGCCTAGGGTTATTATGTTAAATGACCTACTTGTAGTGGCACCCTAAGTGGACACCAGTGTCCACAACTTCTACAGGACAGTGCAATATGATTAAGCACTAGATTTCTAGGCAAGGGGAAAAAAAAAAAACACACCAGCAGTGACTCATTCCATTGAAAAGCTTATTACTTGCACTTCCAAAGCAACAGGCTACAGGGATACTGAATGCAAAGCAAGTCAGATCCACCTGGAATACTTTGTATTCTCAGCTGATAGTTTATAAACTCTCTCTTTTCATATTCTAAAGGATTAACAGCATTTGGATGCACAGAAACTGTCTCTAGAGTGATATCTGCAGACGTCAGAGTCACAAATTAAAATGTCTTCCTAAAATGTAGCAGACTCAGCACTTCCTCTAAGTGGGAGAAAAAAGCCCCTAACCAGAAAAGGAGGGTGAGACAATACCCAGCTTTTTTCCTAGACATAACAAAATCCTGAAGGAACAAGATGCTCACACTATCAGAATAAAAACTCAGAGACACAGAATAGTTCACCTTTCTCCCTGTAATGTTGGTTTTGAGTCAAGATCTGCTCTTTTCCCTGGCCAAGCATGAAACCCCTCTTCAGTTTAAGACTGTTTTCAAAATCCGGAATGAAGCCAAAATCAAGTGCACACACTGAACATGTATAGAATCTTACTGGTAACAGAAAAACAGCACAACACATACTATTACATCGGCTAGAACACTTCAAGTGTTCTGGCAAAAAGACTCAGCTTATTGCAAGGAAATAAAGCATTTGGAGCTCAACTCAACAGATGACATTCCAATCAAATGCAAGTTCAAAGAAAAAAGAGTATTTTTTTAATTGTATTAAATAAAAAAAGCTGGAGAAGGAAATGGGGACAGAAATGAAAACCCATTCAGGGAGTCAATGGCATAGCTTGTCACCATGCAGTCTGAACATGACAATTGCAGATATTCAGAACAAGCGAGTCCAAATATCACATTCCCTGGGAGAGAGGAGGGAGTCTCTTTCCCTTTTCACAGGCTAAAGTAAGAAGCTTTCAATGTATTTCAAGGCAAGACCCAGCTAGCAGAAGGCAGATTTTCTGACAGCTAAAGCAAGTGAAAAGGATCTTCCTTGCAGTCTCTTGCTCCTGAGCCCCCTTCTTCAACTCCTCTTGTGGTGGCAGGAAGGCAAAGCATGTCCTGTCTCTGTGAGTCTGTGCCCTCCTTGTCTACAGTAACAGCAGGCACCTGTGATTCCTTCTCCAAAGACATTTATACATCGAGGTCAGTTGAATACTGCATTATGAAAGCATAAGCTGCAGTGGACATCATTTAGAATCCGTTATTTTTTTGCCCATCATGACAAAGTAGAAACGGCAATTCCTTACTTTATAGACATTCTCTTAAAGTAGCAGTTGCCCCAAACATCTGTCAAGTTTTTATATCCCAGAACAGATGCAGCCAAAAGAATGTTCATTCTAAAATGACTACTCTGAACTTCACAAGCAGGCGGAGGTAGCTCCCAATTTAATTAAACATACACACAGCAGCTCCCAGTTTAATTAAGGATACACAGCACCACTTAGTGGTGAAAGCAGTCACCACTGACATGGATGGCAAGTACCACCAGCTTTTTTCTTCACTCCCCCCAAAACATGAACCAAGTCTGCTCTGTCTCTCCTCACTAGCCAAATACTATTACAGTGTCTTTACTACAAGAAAGTGTATCTACCAAGCAAAAGATGCCCAAGAGGGCTGAACCTCAAGGCCAGTAGAGTGAAAGGCTGCTGAGTCTCAAACAGATGCATCCACTTTGAAGAGCTTTTCAGCATTCTCCAGCACTGTACCAGTTCCTGGTGACACAGCCTCAAGCAGCTTAGTACATGCCTGTACTCCAAAGAACAGCAATCTGTTGGCTAACACCTTGTGTTTTACATAGGCTTGGGTCTTAAACAAATGCAAGAGATGTAGAAAATCTGAACACCGATTTTCCACTCCATCAACCAGTTACAAAAACTAACTTGCGCACTTAAGTAACAAAACACAGTAACTAATAAAAAGAAAGACTTTTAATCGGGACAGATTAGTGCATCTTTACAAAAAAGTAATGATTTCAACTTATGAAGTCAGTATCATCATTAGCAGTGCACCTTTCCTGAAAAGGAAATCCCTGTCTGTTATCAAATATCAACTGCAAGAGTGCATAAACAAAATAAATAACCAACAAACACACCCGTATCCCAAAAGCTCTATTTATATTATATTCGAGATATATATATATATATATATATGTCTTCATAGATGACAACTGTATCGATTTATACGTCGGGTCCTTCTCCTCCAGGAACCACCTATAAAAGAACAAGACAATTGCATGTTAGTGCCATAGACTGAAGTTTTACAAAGTCATATGTGACAGTTCTTGCTTCAGAAGATTTTAGCAGATGGCGACTTCATGGTAGACCACAAAAGTGGTGTTTAGATTTTAAATTACCTTCTTCTGGCAACAGAAGTCAGTTACTACCAGAGAAGCACATGCCATAAAGAATCTCTAAAATACAAGGAAAGTTTAACAAGACACAAAGGAGTTCCTAGATAAGAAACGTTTTGTGTTTTGTCTTTGTTATTCACCTCAAGGAGATTTTTTTTGTCTAGAAACACTACAGCTTGTTTTCAGAAAGACATAGAACATGCTCCCTTTCACGTAGGATTTCTCCAACTGATCATTCTTCTGCAGACCATCGCTACACTGGGAAGTTGGTTTCCCCTTTCTGACCTCTCTTACTAAGCACAGCCCAAAAACTAATAGAGCCTGAACCCTTCTACAGGCAGCAGGGTAAGTCAGCACAGCATTTTCCTGTGAAGAAAGTACCTTCTTTAAGTAAAGAACTGAACATCAGAAAAAGAAATGCAAAAGGAAAAATATGACTAAGGGGAAAATGAAGAGGATAATTTCTTTCGCTGACACATTCTTAATAGTTAGCTGACCACTTCTAAAGACAAAGAGCTCTGCTGCTTTTGGGACCAAAGTAAAAAAAAGTCTAAAGCATAGTTTTCCTGATGTGGGAAGATGTACCCCCAAAAGAGACACGAGATCTAATACAGAAACATATCCACGTCTTGCTGAACATCTACACTCTAAGAATCCCCCGCTTCTGTTTTGACGGCAGCATCCCACCAGCTGAACTGGATGGTAGTAGTTTTAGCCCATACAAGAAGTCAGAACACGCACTGTTCTTCAAGGATGCAGAACAATAACCAAAGCAGGAAAAGGCTTAGAAATGAAGTCAAGGAGGCAGTTGCCGAGACACACAGTGAGGAGGTGCAAGGCAGGTAGGACAGCAAAATGGAGATTATTCCTCATTCACACAGAGCCAACTTGAGTCTAAGTCAGTCTTCCTCTTCTCTCCCCACAAAATTAGGAATGCCCTTATGTAGCAATTCCAGACTTCAGTGCAGACAAGCAAAAAACTCTGGGTCTGCTTCTGTAGTATTTAGGAAGTTGCAGAATCCAGCTTAAGGATGCATAATCATAGTATCTAATTGTTTCAGTACTGATCGACATACATCAGCACATGATAAACAAAACCTGTAGTGCTTTCCATCTGGCATCACCCAACAGGCCTCCAGGTATTTTTTCAGAGCACATAAAGGTACATACAGCTCTTTGAGCATCAGGTGGATAATCACCAAATGACTCAACAAGCTTGTAAGCATCCAAAGTGCTGCAAACACATTTATATATACAATAATGGATAAAATCTATTCCACCTACATACTCAGGCAGGCAAACACTCACAGGAGTTTAAAGCCACTGTATGAATCAGCCTCCAGAGTGGGTAACAAAACCAGTGATTCCATTGCACATCTCAAGACTGGAAAAACAGTCACCTAAGTAAAAGCAGGGTCATGCTCTTTTTGTTATTATTCTTTTTAAGCTGTAACATGAGCCAAGTAAGGCAATAACACCACTTTTCCAGCACCACTCATAGATAAATATGCCCTGGAAGGTATCTGAAAGTACCTTATGCAATGGAATTCTCTGGAAAGCTCAGCTTAAAGTAATTTAACTTGATTGCTGACAGATTTACAGGTATAGAAAATAAATGCATGCAGCCTTTTAACCATAATGACTTACCATTGTTATGTTATTTCCATTTAACAAAATCTGGTCTAGTTTTGTGATTCTTCTGCCCTCAGGTGCAATCTCGCTGAAGCAGCATTAGAAAAAGAACATGAGAACACGTAACCAGGGACAATGATTCAAGCTTTGATTACAGAACTGACAAACATCTCTGCATTAAGATGACAATTGCTGGAACTAACAAAGACATCAGCCACACTGCAGTGTAACTGACCACCTGCATAAAGAAAGCTACCTGGCAACCATAAAGTTCCATTGTACTTTTCTGCTCAGTACATAAAGGCACGGATTCACCCTGTAAATCTTGGCAATTTCTTGAATAGCACCTACACTCAAAATAGGTTTCAAATACAAACATGGCACAGCAAAGTAATAAATACTCATCTCTGAGTCTGCAGCTTTTAAAATCTTTGCTTAGACCTTAAGGAAATGTAAAGGCAAACAAACTACTGGGAAGTTCTACACAAAACCCATGCAAAATTAAGGCTAAAAAAAGGAACCTGATTACAAGCATATATCATGCAACACCTACTCTACGACACGGCTGTCCTGAATAGATCACCACCTACAGTTTAACTCCAAGATATAAACTACTCAGCTGGCAAGTATTCAAAAAATGTAAACCCACTTTGCTTCTAGATTTTATACAATATTTTCCCCTCAGGAAACCAAATAGAAATAATGCTTACAATTCTGTAACATCTTCTAACACCATATCTAAATACCCGGATTCAAAGAAAATAAGGCCCAGAGTCTTAAAATCAAAACAAAGTTATTTTCATTTTTACTGAACTGTGATTCTATCTGTAAAACAAAAATACCAGAGTCATACAAGCGACCCATACGAAAAGTTTCTATCCAGTGAACTCAAACCTCTCCTCTCAAATACAATAAATCAATTGAGCTGAAGCATAAAACATTCCCATCAAAGGATACTGACAAAGTCATCAAATCCTAGAAGCGTTACAACTTCTTTGTCACTCTTCATCACAATACGAATGCAGGAGCCTATGCGTTTATCCACAAGCTCTGTAAATAAAAAAAACAAACAATAAAGTTGAAAGGTACAAGAGACTGTTTCATAGAACAGCGCATTCTTTTGAACAAAACGCCTGACATTGTGTGCAGTGGAAATGTATTTTTAAAGGTGCACCTGTACTGCTAGCACACGACCACGTTTCCGAGGCTGGAACTCTGCAGGAAGACGTTCCCTTCAGTGAGAACGCTTTAATGTCATTGAATCATAGCTTGGGTTGTAAGGGCTCTTAAAGCTCCCCCGGCTCCAACCCCCTGCCACGGGCAAGGACACCTTCCACTAAACCAGCCCCGTCCAGCCTGGCCTCAAGCACTGCCAGGGTGCGCAGTTCATTACCGCACGCCGGCCGAGCACCAGCACTCGCCCCAGCCGCTCTCTGCTCCGCACCCACAGACACCCACCGGGACCCTCGTTTACTGCAGGCGCCTCCCGGCCTCGTCCACCCCATTCAAGCTTCCCGCCAAGCGGCAGCGCCGCTCACACCAACCACAAGTGCCCGCAAATACGCTCTCCCTCTTCTCCCTCCCGTCCCGTCCCGTCCCGTTCCATGCCATCCCTCCCCTCCCCTCCCCTCCCCTCCCCTCCCGTCCCGTCCCGTCCCGTCCCGTCCCGCTGCAGACCGGAATCACCGCCAAACACCGAGGGACAGCAGCTGAGACGGATCCCTGGTCGCGGTGGCCGCCATGTTGCACCCAGGCCTGACCAATCGCTGCCACCTCCCGCTTCAGATGGGACGGGCGGTGCGGCAGACCCGATGAGCGGATCGCAGAGCAGTCGCTCCGCCGTTTTCCCCTGAGTAAATACAGTAACCCACCCTTCAGATAGCTCTTCTTTTCGCGGGGAGTGGCAGGTAGAAGGGCTTTAATCGCTGTACGCCACAACTATCTTTCTTTCCCCACCCAGATTTGCTCATTAATTCACAAGTGGGCTGCAGCAAGAAGGATTCTTGGAAGTCCTTTTGCATATAGACATGGCTTGGAGCAAAAATCACTGGCTGTTCAAACACAGTTGGCTTGCTTCATACTGCAGCACTGAGCAACCTGCTCTAGTGGAAGGTGCCCCTGCCCATGGCAGGGGATTGGAACTGGGTGACCTTCAAGGTCCCTTCGAGCCCAAACCAGTCTATAGTCAGATAAAGCTCTTATTTCAACATCTAGAGTCATTGCACATTTTGTGACGGGCTGCTTCTGGAAGAATCAAGCCCAAATAAATTCCATCCTCTGCCTTAGAGGGCATGAACCTTTGGAGGATGTAGAGCTGCTGGCTGCAGGGGGGCTAGCTCAGTTCTTGTGTGGCTAGTTCCCAGGTAACTCTGAACGTTCACAAAGTCAAATCCAACCTCTGGCATCAGCAGATGCCACATGGCTCCACACAGGATCACTTCACGGACCAGAGCAATGTGAGGACAGACTTGCCTCATAACGAGAGTGCAAGGCTGTGCCTCTCCCTGGAGCAAAGCGTGTAGAAAGTGCTAGCTGGGGTAGTTGTAATGACAACGTAAGTTGGCACAGTCAGAGTGTGGGGACAGGCACAGAACCACAGGAGAAATGCAAAGAGTGAGCTTAATTTCTTTTATCTCACCAAACAGAGGATCTCCTAGCAGAAGCCGGGCAGAGGCACAGGCATCATGGAGCTTGATCCATGCTGGAGGATCACCGACACTGCTGTTTTCCCGGTTAATCATGGATTCATGCAGGCTTCATTTACCACTGTGCTTTGATCTTCTCCATAACAGGGCAGGAATTTCAAGTGTATCCAGTCGGATGCCTGCATGTATATCACAGGCCTATGCTACCTAAACACAGATACTCTGCTTGTCAAGCACGCAAAGACAAACAACAATTAGTATGTGAAAAAAGGGCAGACTTCGCTGGACTGCGAACATCCAGATCCTGATACTAAGCCTAAGGTGCCAGGACAGAAAGCTGGTGCTGGGCATCAGCTATACATGGTGCCCTCCACAAGTGACACCAACATAGCAATCCCCCCTTGCTTAGCCATGTAAACCTCTATCTGCATACGACCTCGCAGGCAGCACTCTCAGATACTCCAAGAAGGTCCTAAGTGCAAATCCTCAGACCCTGCTCTTAAACCAAATGTATGAGGAAAAACCAAATAGCTGGGCATGTTCTACATTGGGTGCCCTCTGGACCAGTGCATCCAATATAGAATCATAGAATAGTTAGGGTTGGAAAGGACCTTAAGATCACTCAGTTCCAACCACATGACATGGGCCAGAATGCCTCACACTATACCATGTCATTCAAGGCTCTGTCCAGCCTGGCCTTGAACACTGACAGTGTTGGAGCATTTACCACTTCTCTGGGCACCCTGTGCCAGGGCCTCACCACCCTCACAGTAAAGAACTTCTTCCTTATATCTAACCTGAACGTCCCCTGTTTAAGTTTAAACCCATTACTCTTTGTCCTATCACTACAGTCCCTGACGAAGAGTCCCTCTCCAGCATCATTGTAGGCCCCCTTCAGACACTGGAAGCTGCTCTTAGGTCTCCACACAGCTTCTCTTATCCAGGCTGAACAGCCCCAGCTTTCTCAGCCTGTCTTCAAACGGGAGGCGCTCCAATCCCTGACCCTCCTCTGGACTTGCTCCAACAGCTCCGTGTCCCTCTTATGTTGGTGACACCAGATCTGGACTTAACCACTTCTTGTTGCACAACTCTGCAAGAACAGTATTACTGCTGTACCCAAGTGCATTATAAATGCTATCAATGTTAGTCTCATCCCTTCTGTACCTTAGTACCGTGTTCTCCTTTTTGCTTTCATTGAGCAGGGAACTTCACTGAAGCATCCGTAACAACTCTGTTCCATTTCAGAGCTGCTGCACTTAACTGAGAATCCTCTTAAATCTTAAGGACCCTGAAAATTGTAGAAAATGGACTGTACGGACTGGACGGGATGGTCAGAAGTATCGGTTTCCTTGGTAACCACTGGATGCTTCTAACAGCGTGGCTCCTTACTTCAGCCTTAATTGTTACCGGAATAGTTGAAAAAAAAGAAAGCACAATTGGGGAAGGGGAATCATATAGAAGGAAAAATTACTTCAAAAATGCACAAAAGCACAAGCAAACCATTGTCTGTAGACCTTGTATCACTAAAACTGAGAGAAGGAAGGGGCGCTCCATGTGTCAGTCACCTTGCACAGAACCTGAACAGTGCAGCAGCAGAACAGTGGAAGCCAATAATAGAGAGCACACCAAAAAAAGTCATTCTTAGGGGAAAGGTGAT
This sequence comes from Lathamus discolor, assembly GCF_037157495.1. Taxonomy (NCBI): domain Eukaryota; kingdom Metazoa; phylum Chordata; class Aves; order Psittaciformes; family Psittacidae; genus Lathamus; species Lathamus discolor. The sequence goes on from NC_088888.1 coordinate 22,535,087, forward strand.
CTTCTCCTAGGAACAACTTTTACACTCGCTGTGAAGTTGAAGAGGAGCGCACAGCAGAAAACGATACCTGACGGCAACCCCAACTCGGCTGCTAAGAAAACTGCTAACCAAGCACACAGGGTATTTGCTCTCGGAAATGTGCAACTTTCCATGACAACTTAAATCTGTGGGAAACTGTGTCTACTGAAATCCAGAGAAATGCTTACTCACTGCAACAGTGTTCTGTGTCCAAATGAGATGCCTTTCCTGAGGCAGTGCAGCATCACAAATACAGTACTTTTAGGTGCCCACTTTCAAGTTGACTTTTCCCTGCATTTGCAGTAACACCAACACTGCAGACCTCTACCATTAAACAAAACCCTAGTGTGTGAATATTGAAGTCCATTTTTAAGTTCATGTAATCAGTCACAACTGAGTACTGACGGACATCCTTTTGGTGACCATTCCTCCCTCGCAGCGGCTGTATCTTTAGGTAGACATCAGCAACAAATTGCAGAGGAGTGAAGTTTTTCCACATCTCACGTAATGAACCGGGTAAGATCTGGGTCTGTGGAGAATCCCAGAGAGTTTGCGAGATTCCTGGTACTCTGAGTAAATGTATTGTTCATGTGAAGGACAAGAAAGGCACACGGGAAAGGGTGACTTTCTTTCACATCCATCCCTCTCCCTTCTGATCCAGAACACGCAAAGACAAACAACAATTAGTATGTGAAAAAAGGGCAGACTTCACTGGACTGCGAACATCCAGATCCTGATACTAAGCCTAAGGTGCCAGGACAGAAAGCTGGTGCTGGGCATCAGCTATACATGGTGCCCTCCACAATGAATCTATTACCTCGATCATACCATATCTTGGAATGATATTTTCGAGTAATTGTTTTGCTACTACTTGAGCCGTAGCTCTAGCAGTGGGTATGGCTTCGAACCAATGTGTTAAGTGATCTATTATTACTAAAAGATATTTATATCGTCCTGTTTTTGGTAACTCGGTAAAGTCGACCTGTACCCTTTCAAAGGGTCGGTGGGCCAAAGGTCTTCCTCCCTTTGGAGCTTGTCTCATTTGCTTTTTATTAACTTTCTGACAAGTTAAACAACTCTGAGCTTCTTGCTTAGCTATTTCAAAAATTCCCATACACCCATAGAACTTTAAAAATTGATCAGTGAGTGCCCTCGATCCCCAATGTGTCTGCTGATGTAGTCTGTGTAATATTCTTCTGGCATATCCCTTAGGTAACATCTCTCTCCCATCAGGTAATATCCATTTATTATTTTCTAATTTTGCTCCTAGTCTTTCATATTCTTTTATCTCACTTTGAGAATATGCCTTTGGTTCATTTATCTGTTTTTCCTCTTCCTCTACGTTTTTAGTAGTCATTAAAATTAATAGAGCTGCTCGTTTTGCTTCTTCATCCGCTAAATTATTCCCTCTGGTCCTGAATTGTAACCCCTTTTTATGCCCCCTCACGTGAGTTATAGCTATCGCTTCAGGTCCTCTTGTAGCCTGTAATATTTGTTTTATTAATCCTTCATGTATTAACCCTTTTCCCTGGGTATTTATCAACCCTCTTTCCTCCCATATTTTTCCAAAGGTGTGTACTATTCCAAAAGCATACTTTGAGTCTGTAAATATGGTTCCCTTCTTATTTTGTAATCTTATTAATGCTCTTAATAAGGCATGTAGTTCACATGCTTGTGCTGACCAACTTGCACTCAGTGGACCGGATTCTATTATTTCCCATGTTCTTCCATCCACAATTGCATAGCCTGATTTTCTTTTCCCATCAACCACCCGTGAGGATCCATCTACAAACAATTTTTCTCCTTCTTGTAATTCTTCCTCCTCTAGGTCGGGTCTGATTTTTGCTTGTAACTCGACCATATCTATACACTTATGGTTGAGTATCAAAGCTTCTTCCCATTCCCCAAATAAGAATTGTGCCGGATTTTGAGCTGTTGTGGTTCTTAGTTCTAGTTCAGGGGAAGGAAGCAAAATAGCTTCATATTTCAGTAGTCTATTATCCGTTAACCACTTATCCGCTTTTTGTTGAAGGATCCCTCGAATGTCATGGGGGGTATAGACAATTAAGGATCCTCCAAAGGTCACTTTTCTAGCTTCTTCAACTAGTAAAGCTACTGCTGCTACTGCCTGTATGCAGGTAGGCCAGCTCCTGCTTACAGGGTCTAGCAATTTTGAAAAATATCCTCCAGGCTTTTTGCTCCCTGCCCAATCCTGGGTTAGTACTCCATATGCAGCATGAGTACCTGTGTTCACAAATAATTGAAATGGTTTATTTAAGTCTGGGAGAGTTAACACAGGAGCTTTTATTAAAGTATCCTTCAAGTGTTGGAATTTTTCCTCATCTTGTGGGGACCATTTCACTACATCTAGTGTGAGTTTTTTATATAAAAATTTTACTTTCTCACTATATTCTTCTATCCATTGTCTGCAATAACCTAATAATCCCAACAATTGTCGAATTTCCCTTTTTGTTCTTGGAGCGGGCAGGGCTATAATTCCTGCCACCCGGTCTGGGTCTAGCTTCTTCTTCCCTTTACTAATCCAGTGTCCCAAATACTTTACTTCAGGTTCTGTGAATTGCAACTTTGATTTTGAAACTTTTAATCCTTTTTCTCCCAGAAAATTCAATAGTCCTATTGTGTTTTCTCGGACCTCTTCCTCTAGTTTCCCAGCTATTAGTAAATCGTCTACATATTGTAAGAGTTTTACATTTCCCTCAGGTTTGAAGGACATTAATAAATTCTCTAAAGCTTGACCAACTAAATTTGGCGACTCAGTGAAGCCCTGAGGTAATACTGTCCATCTCAATTGTTGCTTTCTACCTGTTTCTGGGTCTTCCCACTCAAAGGCAAAAAATCTCTACTTTCTTCAGCTAAAGGGCAGGTCCAGAAAGCGTCTTTTAAATCGATTACACTATACCAAGTATGTTCTGGTGATATTTGATTTAATAAAGTATATGGGTTTGCTACTACAGGGAACCGGGTGACTGTTCTCTGATTGACTGCCCTTAAATCTTGAACTAACCTATAACTCCCATCTGGTTTTCTTACCGGGAGGATTGGAGTATTATGTGGTGACATACAAGGTTCTAAAGTCCCCTTTTGTATCAGGTCTTCAATTATTGGTTTCAAACCTTTTCTTCCTTCCAAGGAAATTGAGTATTGTCTGACCCTAATAGGTTCCCTTGGATTTGTTATTTTTACTTTTAATGGTTCAATATTTAATTTTCCTACTTCCCCTTTATTATGCCAGACTTTCAAATTTATGCGTTCCTCATCCTTTTCTGTTAATTGATATAAGTTTATCGTTATTGCTCCTCCCATCAGAACCTCTCGGAGGGGTGCCAACGTTACTGTTTCTTCTACTTTCTCCGATTTTTCATTTTTCTTTGTTCTTACTTTGCTCCTAGTATGGGCAGAAGGGGGGGAGGATGGGGGAGCCCACGGGACAGGGTCAGGTGAACTTGGAGAATTAGTATTCCTTTGTTCACCTTCCATGTTTTGTCCCTGATAAGTGGTCTAATGGCTCCCAAGATGGTTTGTTTAGTTTGTCCCCTTTCACTTTCCTTTCTTTTAGGGGAAATAACGAGACCGTTACAGACGATCCCTTCCATAAGGCTGCATACTCACTCTCTTCCTGACTAAAAGGTTCTTTCCCATTTACATATAAATTTAAAGCCTGACATATCCAATCATCAAAAGACCCAAATATTGGCCAATACAAATGGTCGGGTCGGATTTCCTCTTTTGACCATACTTCCATGCAGTAGTGGACCATTTTTTCCTTACTTTTTCCCTCCTGGGATGGCCAAGAGCCCCAGTATTTAAGCATTAACCCCAAGGGACTGTCTGGGGGTATATCTGGTAATTCGCTTCCTGTCTTATTCCTGGGACCTCTCCGTGGGCCCCGTTCTGGGTTAGAGTTACGACCCTTACTCTGACCCATTTCCCGCCAGGTGTATCTCTTTTCAATCAACCGCTACCACTTTTTCACTATCGCTTCCCTCCTTCAGCGGCCAAGTCCCTTGCGGGAGATTGGAAACGCGCTTAGAAGAGGTCCACACTCGCTTCACAAATCCGATATCCTGGCCCGTGCTTTACAGACCCAGGATGCTCGGTCTGTGTCTCAGTTACACCTATTATCATGCAATTACGCAACTTTGTTGCGTTTCAGTCATACATACACAAACATTCACTCTGTCTCTACACCAACCAGTTCCCTCAAGGATGCCTGGAATTACGGCGAGAGGAACACACCGGCCTTCCCACCCAACCGAACGATACTTACAGTCCATTGTTCTCGTCCGGGTCTTCGTGCACAAGAATCATGGGTATTTTATACTGCAGTTTTCCGGGAGCTCGATTTCCTTGGTCATTGCCTCTCTGTTCGTTGATCTCTTGAGACTACCCGAGACTACAACTCCCGAGCCACAATTTGTGGGGGCGCCCCTCGTAAGAGCTACAGTCCCAAGCAGCCACACAGAGATCACGTCGGGGTCACCAATTTTGTTATAAAAACTTGCCAAAGATGTGAATTTGTCTGATTAATTTTATTTACACCTGTGATACATAATTTTCTTGATTACTGTCCCTAATCACAGGCTGAACAACATCTCTCCAGCTTAGCTTTCTGTTTTTCCCTGTCCTTTTCCAAAACCAAAATTAGGGATCTGGCAGAGTTATATTAATTTCACATTCTGTCTGCCACTCCAGGTGCTTTCTTAAAGCGAAACATATCTGCATACATTACTTCATCGCATTTTCTTGGCCACCTCAAAACCAACATACATTTTTTTACAATTTATTAGAATTCAGAGTTCCAATTTTATGCCATTTTTCCTGATTTTCCAAAGTATATAAAGGCCACCACTGGTTACAATATTTTACCAATGTTTTCTTGCTTACCAAGCCCCCAGAAGAACCTCCCAGTTCTTTCCAATGTGCCAAAATGTAACCCAATGGGCTTTTCTTCAGCATTCCCTTGTTTTGACCGGCTCCCATTTCAAACAATCTCTTACAAATCTCTATAGCTTCTCTTTCCCAGTGCTCTGCAAATGCACTTAAAATATGAGAGCACCTACACACAAGTTTTATGATATTCTCAGGGGATTCAGTAAGATAGTATCTCTGGGTTCTGCAGATCAGCTCCCCTGTCGTTAGAACATAGTTTCGGTTCCAGCAAAATTTACACTGCCCTAGTATCCACAGCAGGTTCCACTGTTCAAAACTTATTATGCACTCATACGAAGTTTTTCCTAATATCCCCCGTTGATTGTCCCCAAAAGAGAGACATTAATTGTTGTATTCCGATTTTATTTTCTCCTTTGTAACCACATCTTCTCAAATTTTCTTTGATACCTTTCATAAACCCTTTCTCAGTTTTCCTTTCTAACTTCCCAGAAGTCCACCAGGATTTTGTGGCTTTTCTCCACAAACCCACCAGCGTTTCATAAGACACCCCCAACAGTATCTGCCCCACTACCCTGAGTGGCTATAAAAGTGGGATACATACTAAAAGCACTGCCTCAATATCCATGTGAAATGCCACCCGTCACATACAGTTACACTCCCACAAGGCACATACTCTCACAGGGCACATAGGGAATTCCCTTGCCCTTGTATTTCGTAAAGCTATCCACTGCGGGAGGGGTAGCCGGACCTTCCCCGCTTTCTGAGCTGCTTGATGGTTATACACAGACAAGACACAGGACAGAAAAACATAAACGCTTCATCCGTCTCCGGCCGCTCCCCTCGCGGAGACACGGAACCGCGGATTAGGACTCCACACTCGCTTCATAGCTTCGCTACGTCTCAGTCACACAGAAACACATGGGATCCCACACACTCACGCTATGGTTCCGCTTACCCTTCTCCTGCTTCCTACACGGTCATTAGCAGGTCCGTCCTGGCTCCCAAAACCTGGGATGCAGCGAAAACCCGGGCTCGCCCGATCCGCCTTCAGGATCGCTCGCAGCCGCGCTATCGGTCGACGAGCCCCCAGCTTGCAAGCCCTACCTGCCAAGGGGAACTCCGCTGTGCGCCAGACGTCTCTGCACACCTTACCAGCAGCCCCGGGCCACGCGTACGCCTTACACGCCCCCTAAAGTACCTAAATTCCAAGCATACCGTTTCTCCGCAGCCGGCACAGGTTGTTGTCTGTCCCCGCAGTGAGCGGATGAGAAGCGGATGGGGCGCCTAGGATGTCCGCTCCTCACCCGATCCTGCAGCCGAACAGAGGCCTCCTGCCTGGCTCGCCGAATTGATACGCGGATTGACTTCACAACTCGTTAAAGTTGTAAAGTAGGTATGCTTTATTCAGCGCTGAGGTGCATGCACACCCAGGGTCGTTTTTCCTTTACATTTATTCCCTTACGCCTATACATATTTAGTATCTGTCCCCGCTTCGTATTATAATGAGCTAGAAGGTCCTTTGCGCCTGCGCAGTGCCCCCTCTGGTCATGGGCAGGGGTCTCAAGATGAAGTAAATGAGTCTTCCTCCTGTGGGCAGGGGTCCTCAAGATGAAGTAAATGAGTCTTCCTCTTCTTAAACTTTTCACCTTTTAATCTTTGCGCATGGCTTTAGGGTTTAGTCGGTACCTCATCCATAAATCATCAGCTTCTCTCCCTTACCAATAGACCCAGACATTCGCATTTCCTTGCCAATAGTTGCTTAGCAGTTGAATCAGGCCTCTGTCTCCTCCCCTTATCAGTAGTCTGTGCCTTGTTCGCTTGGTAAGCATGATAGGTGTTTACAGCAGACAATACTTTTGTTTAAGCAAGGGATTCTTCTAACTCTCTTATACAATCCCCTGTATTTTCCTTTGTACATTTCATTAACCCTGTATCAATCCCCCCTTTTCTATAATGTAAATTCTTTTACTATTATTTATGACAGAGCTATCCATGTTCTTTCTATCGATTTACAAAGTGATTTTGATATACATTGTACATTTCATTGACCCTGTATCACAGCCACCCACTTGCATGTGTAAATATTACCAAGTGCAATATTAATCAAGAGGAGGGTGGAAGCAAACTGATTTTCCCAGTAACTTAAACTTGGGTATTTTTCCATTCTGCACAGAAGAGAAAGAGATGGAGAAAAAACAAAACCAACCAGACCCCAGCACACAGAAACCAAATTACACTTCTGAGTATTCTCCCAAAACAGACTGTACCAGTGAGATGGCTTGTTAGATCCAGCCAGGATCTCTTTGAACATGAGCAGAGCCTTGGCATGTCTCTGCCGCTGGGCAGATCTCAAAGCGGGGTGTGTTTCAGCATGTCTTTGACAATGAAGCTTCAACCAAAACTGTTTCAGTCCGGCCAATGTATTTAGATCAAAGATTAGTTTACACGCCAGCAACACTAGAACCTTCCCTACCATTCAGTTTAACTAACAAGCTGAAGCTCCCACCAAAATATGCAAGGAGAGGTTTGTTTCTGTCCTGGGTTTACCAGGAGCCATTTTGCTCCTTCTTAGTAAGCTAAGAGTGCAAGCTCTTGTGTTTTGACTTCCAGCCTGGGCAGAGAGCTGATAACACCGATTGTTTTTAATTGTTGTTAAGTAATGTTTATTCTGGCCAAGGACTTTGTGAGTCTCATGCTCTGCTGGGGACGAGGGGAGGCCGGGAGGAAGCAGAGACAGGACACCTGACCCAAACTAGCCAAAGAGGTATTCCATACCACAGCACGTCATGCCCAGGAAGGTAACTGGGAGTTACCCAGAAGGGCACGGTCTCTCTTTGGGGGGGGGTCGAACTCGTTCGGCGGTGATATCATATTCTCTTGTTATTTTCTCTTATCAATATTATCATTGGTGGTAGCAGCAGTGATTTGTGTTATACCTTAGTTACTGGGCTGTTCTTATCTCAACCCATGGGAGTTACATTCTCTTGCCTCTCCTCCCCATCCCTGCGGGAGCGGGGAGGGTCGGGGTGGGGGGGTGAGTAGACGAGCTGTGTGGATCGATTTAAACCACGATAGTCCTTTTTTGGCGCCCAACGTGGGGCATGAAGGGTTGAGATAACAACAGATCTGAGGGGATTAATAGTCACTCGTCACAATGCTGATTTATTGGCTCTCAAAGCTGTTCCTTTTGATCTCACAGGTTCAGAACTCTGTATATTACATACAGCCAGTATTTGCTGTGGTAGTGTTTTTCAAGTGTGGGGCTTGGGCTAAGGCTTTTGTCTCATTGTACTTTATTATAATGACCTGTAATACAATAGAATCATTGATCATGAAACTGATCGGTCTTATGTTCCCAGTGTGGTCACCACCTTTATACTTTGGGAGGTATATAATAAAGGTGCCGCCCAACCCGGTCACTTAAGTTGAAATCACAGCCAAAATTTGGCAAGAGCAAGTCTGGAAAGAAATAGACATGACTGACTTTACGCACATGACTGACTACATCCACGTGGCTGGAAGAGCCAACGTGTCTCACAGTAATGGGATAAAGTTTAGACATTAAGGTGCACCATTAGCTTTTCCCCTGTTCAATTCTCAGTTGCTGTAGGCTCAGTCTTACCTTCTGATCCAGGTCTGGCACAGCTAAATGCACTGTATGCACTCCTCTCACACCAGCCACTGCACTGCTACTCTGCATTTCGCATTGGACTGTCATCCTGTACAGAACATCTACTCACCAGACTCTGGAACCAAAGAAGCATTGCAACACTTGGTCTTCCAGAAGGGAAGCCAAGATTTTTCAGTAAGCCCTTTCACATACAAATATAAACATCTGGCTCCTGTGGATGAATATAGCGAGCACAAGGCTGAGTTATGGAGTGCGTTTTATTGTATGACAATTGCCAGAGGGGTCATTCTCTGATGTTAACAGGGTCCCTATGAATGGGAAAGCACTTCCTGCACACCGTGATGCTGTGGCAGAACATCCAAAGAACACTGCTGGACACTGCTGTTGTTCAGCTACGATGTGCTCATCAGGAGGCCAAAGAGACCACAGATTTCTTAGCTGGCATTTTCAGAAGTCAACTGAGGTTTTAAAGCTATAAAAAGCTACAGGAAAAGAATGGAGTTATCATAAGAATTTCATATTAGTTCCATAAGTAGTGGAAGACTAAACTTTATGGCTTGTTACACATTAAAACATATCTCTCTGTCTGCAATTTATAGTGCAATGTATTTCACAGAAGGCAGCAACATTCCTGCCAGCGTTAGGCCAAGCTGGGGTGAACCACCATGGAAGGATTTGATTCTGCCAACATAAGAAGGTATCTTCAGCTTCTTGGAGGAGAACTGGGACGAAAAGTGCTCTCAGGCACAGACGCATGCTGAGCAGATAGGCGTAGGAGTTCCAAACAGAGAAGGAAGCTAAACCAAACACCCCTCTGTGATGCACATGGGTCACTCAGTTTGGCTGACTTAAGATGTACCCAAATCATAGGTACACAGTTCAAAGCCTGCAGGCTGCGGAAGCCCACATGTTCTCCTTGAGTGTGCTAAAAGAAAATGACTAAAAATGCAGGATTTTTAATTATTAAAAATTAAGTAGGTTGATTTTTTGTTTGCTTTTGGTTTGGTTTTAAATCACACTTTCCATTGTTACAGAAAAATACTTCTGGAACAAGCTTACCTCAGTTTGCCAGTTTTCTGATATTCTTTGTTATAGCAAGTAGGGATAAATGAGCTTTGGCTAAAAGGTAAAACCTGCACAAAGTGTCTTATCAGACTAATTTGCTATGATCTACAGTTTTGCTCACAAACATGAAAAAGGCTTCTGGTGTACTTGGGTGTAACTGCTTGCAAAGTGGCATCAGCTATAGCAAAGTTTATCAGGAACACAACTTATACTGCACAAGTATGTAAAAAAATTGAAGTTTATTTGTCTTTCCATGGCTTAAATAGCAAATAAAATAAGTACCTGGTATTTCCTAGTGCCTACAAAGTCTCATATTGCCTCTCAGACTGTGACTGTGTCTGATACATGCCAATCAGGGTCCATAATGCCACCAGCTCCAAAAAAGAAAACTGGAGCTCTGCAGGAGCTAATGATTAGAGAGCTATTAGAAACATATATACACACACAGAGATCTTTTATCCCAGCAGCTAAATGACAGCCAAGTGGATTTCAAAGAATAGGGAATTTCTACATGTCTGTAACAGCTGGATGTGAAGTGCAGTAATGCCTCAAAACTGAAACATGCACGAGTTTTCATGGCAAAAATAAAAAAAACAAACCAACAACCAACCAACCATGAGACTTGGTTCTGATGCATTTAATTGACTGAATGTTCTCTATAGAGCAACATGAAGATCCTGGTGTAATACTGAACAACCTGTGTAAGGAGACAACAGTCAAGGTGAGTTTACTGCAAAAGAGAAGTTTCTGCAGCTCTCATGCTGCAACTGACTGCTCAAATTCTTCTGTCACTCTTCACATTCCTCTCCCACTATTCACGTTCCTCTGCCCCTCTTCACATTCCTCTGCCCCCTTCACAATCCTTTGCCCCTCTTCACAATCCTTTGCCCTGTTCTCATTCCTTGGCCACTCTTCACATTCCTCTCCCACTATTCACGTTCCTCTGCCCCTCTTCACATTCCTCTGCCCCCTTCACAATCCTTTGCCCCTCTTCACAATCCTTTGCCCTGTTCTCATTCCTTGGCCACTCTTCTCATTCCTCTGCCTCTCTTCACATTCACATGAAAAGTGCTCTCACGCCTGCCCAGAGCTGGTGTTGCACACAAGGATTGCTGGAAAGTAGCAGGTGCTCATCGGCAACAAGGATGGAGCCATTCCAAGCACAGGCTGCTCTGCACAAGCCAGAACCTCTGGGGAAATGGAGCCAAGGGAAGAGCAGAGCTCACTCCAGCTCCAAGCTTGCACTGGACAATGGAGCCAGAAAGAGCCAGGCAGGAGTGGTGCCCTGGAGGTGCAAGAGCAGCAGCAAGAACCAAACCCAAAGGGGAGCCCTGACAAAGGGCTGTGCTCAATGGTACAGAGGACAAGCAGCAACCCCTGGGCCACACGAGGCGTCTACAAAGCCTCCTCCCCCTGAATGTGGGCACAAGGGGCCACCTGCGTGGAGCAGGAGCAGCAGCCTTTGGGCCACAACGGCCCAAAGGAGCACTGTCAAGGAGCTGGCTCTGCTGCAGAGGAGCATGCATTTAGAGATTTTACGGACGTTTCCCAGTGAAAGTACTGATTTCTGTCTCAAAGCTGAAGCTCTTTCAGCTTGGGCACCTTTTCGTTTTACAATGAAAACAGATTTGTCAGAGGAAACAGAGATTTGTACAAACAAAATTTGTGAAAACTCAGCTTCCTATTTTAAACATGTACAACCAGGCCACACTGTGCAATGCCATTAGTCCCTAAAATAATCCCAGACGAATACCAGTTCACAAGGCACCTGTCTGCTTGGCTGTCTGAGGTATGAAATCTCACCTGGCAGGTAAGGCTCAGGCTGAATCCCATCCTACCTCCACCTTTAAGACCTTTGTGAAGCTCTGATGCTTGACAAATGAGCTTACACAAGTGCTCCCAACTCCAAGTCAGCACCAATTCTTTTGATAAAAATAACTTTCTGTGATGTCTGAGCAATCAGTCAAATTATACACCACTTGCATACAGCTCTGCAACAATATCGGTCTAGTGGTTTGATACAGTAGAGCTGCTTTATGGAACAGTAAATACTAACACACTGCGATATGTAAGAAACATATAAATTGACACACTTTTGCAGTGAAAAATATTTTAAACTGTACATTAGTACAAATAAAAAGGCAAAATCCCTCAGTCTGGAGGAAGATTCAGAACTGCTTTTGTACGAGAGGGTTTTGTCCCCTCTTACTTAAGCCAACTGGAGATCTAAATAAAGCTGTAGTTCCTTCTCCCACCTTGCTCTGACCATTCTTTGAAATCCAGTGCCTAGCTTGTTCCCAGAGCTTCCACTGAGCCTGGATCAAGCATCAGATGCTGCTGTTATTTATAAACTTCAGCTCTCAATCTCTCCTGTCATTTCCACATCCACTTTTCCCCTTGCAAATAATGCATGAATCATCATCAGAAATCACTCTCCGGTCCATTAACAAACTAAACACAGACGCACAGCAGTACACACATGCCTATCATTACATCTGCCCTGATATTACAGGGATCAGCGCTATAAAAATATCACGTTGTATGTATTAGCACTTGCATTGCAGTACATGCATTATGAAACAACATTCCTGTGGTAGGAGGAAGCCAGCAAGGAAGACTGCTTTGCTGCTATATTAATAACTTACAGTGCAACAATCCCGTACTCTACACAGTCTCAGACTGGTTCACTGGACAAAAAATAAACTTATATGGCTTTAAATGGCTTGTGTATTGGGTCAAAAGTGCCACAAATATTACAGCAAAATCCCTGAAATAATAGAAACTGGTGATGTTGGTGCAGGTCTATCCAGAAACGTACTCATCAGGGCCAGGCCAAAGGCCCTCTGCTGTGCCTGGCTAATTTAACAGCAGGGTACTCTGCTTGGAAAACCAGTAATTCCCAAATGTAGTACTAAAGATGAGACCAAGTCTACAGAGATGTTTACTCAACCGAGAAAAGGCCAGTATCTTCCTGACCCTCCACAGAGTTTCTACAACATCTTAGACATGACTTCAGGAGATAATTTTACAGGAAGTGATTCCTAACAGGATTTTCAGGCGCCTTTAGGAATGAGACAGGACTCCAGTGATCTCTCTCCCTTATATCCTATCTCTAGAAAACATGCCTGAGAAACAAGAAAACTGCAGTGAGGACGTGGGGAAGTTTGTAGTATTATTTACAGTAGTGACTCCAATTCGACCCGATGAAGACTGGCACAGTGTGAGTACAGGTGTGGAATAGATGTGAAAGCCTCAGACGTTTTGGACCATTAGGTAACACGATGGGACATAAATGAGAAGATTGTGGTCATTGTTTTCCACAACACAATGAAAAGTGAAGTTAATATTGAATTCACCCCAGAAAAGATGTCCACGGTGTTCAAGTTATGAGAGGAATAAGCCCTCTTAGGAGACTGAAGGAGATGTACTCTGTAAACACACACATCTCTTGGTCCCAAGCCCCCCATTTGAAACTGCTGTCATCAGTTTATTTTCTCCCAGTTTATTTTCCTTCTCCAGTGCAGTAGTTGTCAGTGAACACCACAACACAAAGCTGCACTGAAGATGGAGAGCGCTGCATGAACTTTGCTGTAGCACTGCAGGTGAATCTAAACATCACCCTTACTCATGAACTTCCCTCCAGTTCAGTGAAAGCAGAATTGCCTCTGAAGTGCAGGAATGATACAGAGAAAACCCTGCTTTCAGCTGTACCTAACAACAGGCTTGCAGAGGTGCTGGTGGGAAGGCTGCTGAAAACAAAGGTGCTGCCTGGGAGTTAGGGAAACAGAATTTGCTTTCCATCACCTAGACGAGGAGCATCTTTCCTACCACACCACTCTCAGCCACCTTTAGCACTGCAGCTTTTTAACTGCAGTCCTACCAATTTGCACTTTTCTGTGTATCAATGAGCCAGTTCTGTTCAGAGAGAAGAGTGGTGCTGGGTGCTGCTGCTGAGAGCTCAGGTCAGGGCTTGAGCCCATCTCTCTGTATTCCCTCACACAGAACTAAAAAAAACCAAAGAGAGAGAAGCTGTTCCCTTTCATCACTCCACCACCACCCCATCAACTTTCATCTGCTTGCTTGTTTGAAGATACAATCAGTAATACATTCCAGGTGTATCCTGATTCAGAAGTACCTCCCGCAATACCACAAACCCATGGCAATCCCCCACTTAAAACACTCTCAGCTTGACAGGCACCAGGGGTGTTCTGACCTTGACAGGCTTCTCACCCTGACAGTGTCAGAGAGGCTGAGAGAGCTGGGCTGGGTCAGTCTGGAGAAGGCTCCTTAAGGGGAGACCTTAGAGCAGCTCCAGTGCCTAAAGGGGCTACAGGAAACCTGCAGAGGGGCTTTGGACAAGGGCCTGTAGGGACAAGACAAGGGGAATGGCTTTAACCTGACAGAGGGGAGACTGAGCTGAGCTCTTAGGCAGAAGCTCTTCCCTGTGAGGGTGCTGAGGCGCTGGCACAGGCTGCCCAGAGAAGCTGTGGCTGCCCCATCCCTGGCAGTGTTCAAGGCCAGGTTGGACACAGGGGCTTGGAGCAACCTGGTCTGGTGGAAGGTGTCCCTGCCCGTGGCAGGGGTTGGAACTGGATAAGCTTTAAGGTCCCTTACAACCCAAACCAATCTGGGATTCTACTACCTGGTTTGTCAGCTCGTTTAGGAAAGAGATTACATTGCACTGGAGGCACCCAGACCTTAACTCCTCTAAAGGTCAAGAATATAATATCCAGCTCTACGCATTTCATGCCGACTCCTACATTTCCATCACAGATGTCAAAACGTTTGTGTATTTCCTGCAGTTCAGGGCTGGTAACAGCACAGCAGATGCCAGGAAAGGCCACCAGAGCCATCGCAGAAACATTCGCAACCCCTTGAACGCTGTTTCGTTAACACCCCTTCTCCAGACGGAAGCGGCTCCACACTGTCTGTCACCGCCTCTGTCCGCAGCCAGAACTACATACAAAGAACGTGGCGTTTGAGGCCACCGGCAGAACCCCACATTGCCTCGGTCGGTGACGCCTCCCCAGCAGCAGCCTGGAGCTCTGTGACCCACAGCACCCGGCTCAGGCCCTCACCCCAGGGCTTCCACAGCGCCTTTTACCCTCTTCCTCACCCTGCCGCCGCCTGACACCGCGCGGAGCAACCCGAAAGGCCTCACTCGCACAGAGTTAAAACGAGCGAAGGAGAACAGAGGGAAATCAACGTGAAACCGACCGGGGAAGCGCAGGAGGCCCTGCTCACGCTCCAGCCCAGGGGCGGCGGGTTCCCCTCCCTCTGCGAACGGCGGCTGCCCGCGGGAGGGCGGCGAGGTCCCCGCCGGCTTCCTGAGGGGGGCTCCGGCCTCCCGGCACCCTCGGGCTGTCCGTGGGCGCGCAGGGACCGGCCGCTCGGCGGGAGGGTGCCGCGCCATGGGGCGGGAAGCGGCCAGCAACCGGCACTTGGACCGAGGGAAGGGCCGCGTCCCGGCCAGAGCCGGGCCCACTGCAACCGCCGCTGCGGGCTGCGGCCCGACCGCCGTCCATGGGAGCTGATGCCGTGCGAGGCTGGCCGGGGCCTCCAGAGCTCGAGCGGGGCTGCCTGATGGGAGGATGGAGCCAGGAGGGGGCTGGTCTCTGCCCCCAGGGAGCAAGGGATGTGACAAGAGGAAATGGCCTCAAGCTGCACCAGGGGAGGTTTAGATGGAGATGAGGAACAATTCCTTCCCCAGAGGGTGCTCAGGCAGTGGAACAGGCTGCCCAGGGCAGTGCTGGAGTCACCGTCCCTGGAAGTGTTCACACACTGTGTTGATGAGGCCCTCAGTGCCATGGGTTAGTGGTGGCCTTGGCAGTGCTGAGGAGCGGTTGGACTGGATGAGCTTAAAGGCCTTTTCCAAACTCGTTGATTCTGTGATTTACATCAAGATTACATTTGGGTTTCCAAACGGGCACTAAGTTACTTGCTTGTACTTAAATCTGTGCTAACAGTAAGATGCAACTGCCAACTTGCTTAAACACTGACACTGTACTGGAGTACGTGGCTGGCTAGTTGACACAACCTTCTAAGACAATGCCTAATGGGTCAGCTTTATCAAAGTGAGTGGAAGCCAGCCACGGTTTTCCAAGTGAGCAAAGCCACTATTCTGGAATTCAGAGAAACCACATTTCTCCTAGAATAGAAACTTTGGTTCACATAAAAAAATCCATAGCTTCAGGTGCTGCAAGTAAGTATACCAGGTATTTCCTAGTACCTACAAGGTCTCATTATCGCCTCTCAGACTGTAACTGTGTCTGATACATGCCAGTCAGGATCCATAATGCCACCAGCTCCAAAAAAGAAAACTGGAGCTCTGCAAGAGCTAATGATTAGAGAGCTATTAGAAACATATATACACACACAGAGATCTTTTATCCCAGCAGCTAAGTGACAGCCAAGTGGATTTCAAAGAATAGGGAATTTCTACATGTCTGTAACAGCTGGATGTGAAGTGCAGTAATGCCTCAAAACTGAAACATGCACGAGTTTTCATGAAAAAAAAAAAACCCAAAAACAAACCAACAAACAACTAACAATGAGACTTGGTTCTGATGCATTTAATTGACTGAATGTTCTCTATAGAGCAACATGAAGACACTGGTGTAATATTGAACAACCTGTGTCTTCAGGAAGACAACTTGAGACCAGACAACAGTCAAGGTGACATTACTGCAAAAGAGAACTTACTGCAGCTGTCACGCTCCGACTGACAGTTCAAACGTAAGGATTTACATTCTTCTGTCATTCTCCTCTTTCCTCTGCCCCTCTTGTTGTTCCTCTGCCTCTCTTCACATGCCTTTGCCAATCTCCTCATTCCTCTGTCACTCTTCATGTTCCTCTGCCCCTCCTCGAATTCCTCTGCCCCTCTTTACATTCCTTGACCCTCTTCGCCTTCCTCTGCCCTTCTTCAGGTTCCTCTGCTCCTCTTCAGGTTCCTCTGCTCCTCTTCACGTTCCTCTGCTCCTCTTCACGTTCCTCTGCTCCTCTTCGCGCCTCTTCACATTCCTCTTCACTCTTCTCGTTCCTCTGCCCCACTTTGAATTTCTCTGCCAACCTTTTCATTACTTTAACACTCTTCACAATACTATACCACTCTTCACATTCCTCTGCCCCTCTTCACAGTCCTCTGCCACTCTACACATTATTCTGTCCCTCCTCTCATTCCTTTTCCACTCTTCTCATTCCTCTGCCGCTCTTCTTGTTCCTCTGCCGCTCTTCTTGTTCCTCTGACATTCTTCACAATCCTCTGACACTCTTTACATTCCTCTGACCCACTTCGCATTCCTCTGCCCCTCTTCACATGATTCTGACACGCTGCACAATCCTCTACTCCTCATTCCTATACCACTGTTCCCACTTTTCTGCCTTGACACAAATCTTTACCAAATCCTCATTATCCTCTTGCCGTTTTTACAAACCTCTGCCGGTCTTCGTGATCCTCTGCCCCTCTTCACATTTCTCTGCCGCTCTTCACATTCCTCTGCTGGTCTTCACATTCCTATGACACTCTCCACAATCCTCTGCCACACTTCACATTCCATTGCCCATCTTAATCCTCTGCCACTCTTCTACTTCGTAGGCCCCTCTTCTCATTCTTCTGTCCCTCGTCACAGTCCTCTGCCCCCTTCATATTCGTATGCCCCTCTTCAGATTTCTTTGCCAATCTTCTCATTCCTCTCCCACTTCTCCCACTGCTATGCCCCTTTTCACATTCCTCTGACCCTCTTCACATTCCACTGCTCCTCTTCTCATTCCTCTGCCACTCTTCACAATTTTCTGCCACTCCACAATCCTTTGCCCATCCTCATAAGCCTCTTACCCATTTCACAATCCTCTGCCGCTCTTCAAGTACCTCTGCCCCTCTTCACATTCCTCTGATAACTCTGCACAATCCTATTCCACACTTCACATTCCTTTGCCCCTCTTCTCGTTCCTCTGCCCCTCTTCACAATTTTCTGCCACTCCACAAACATTTGCCCATCCTCATAATCCTCCTACACTTTTGACAATGCTTTGTCATGATTCTCTGCCCCTCTACCCATTCCTCTGACACTCTGCACAATCCTCTGCCACGCTTCACATTCCTTTGCCTATCTTAATCCTCTGCCCCTCTTCTCGTTCCTCTGCCCCCCTTCAAAACTTTTTGCTTGTCTTCACAATGCTCTGCCCCTCTTCACAATCCTCTGCCACTCTTCAAATACCTCTGCCCCTCTTCACATTATTCCATCACTTCTCTCATTCCTCTGCCTCACTTCTCATTCTTTTGCCCTTCTTATTTGTCTGCCCCTCTTCTCATACCTCTGCCACTCTTCTCCGTCGTCTGCCACTCTTCTTTTTCCTCTGTCCCTCTTCACATTATTCTGACCCTATTCTCGTTCCTCTGCCCCTCTTCTCAGCCCTCTCCACTCTTCTCGTTCTTCTGCCACTCTTCTCAGTCGTCTGCCCCTCTTCTTTTTTCCTCTGTCCCTCTTCACAATCTTCTGACACACTCCTTGTTCCTCCGCCCCTCTTCACAATCCTTAGTCCCCTTCACATTCCTTTGCCCATCTTAATCCTCTGCCAGTCTTCTCCTTCCTCCGCCCCCATCACAATTTTTCCCTCATTTTCACAGCCCTCTGCCCCTCTTCACAATCCCCTGCCCCTATTCAAATTCTTCTACACTTCTTCATGTTATTCTTTCAATTCTCTCATTCCTCTGCCCCTCTACTCATTCCTCTGCCCCCCTTCTCATTCTTCTGTCCCTCTTCTCGTTCCTCTGCCCCTCTTCTCGTTCCTCTCCCCTTACTCTCGGCACTCTGCCACTCTTCTTAGTCGTCTCTCCCTCTTCACATTATTCTTCCTCTATTCTTGTTCCTCTGCCCCTCTTCTCAGTCCTCTTCCACTCTTCTTCTTCTTCTGCCACTCTTCTCAGTCTGCCCCTCTTCTTTTTCCTCTGTCCTTCTTCACATTCTTCTGCCCTTCTTCTCATTCTTCTGCCCCTCTTCACAATCCTGTGCCCCTCTTCACCTTTCTTTGCCAATCTTCTCATTCCTCTCCCACTTCTCACATTCGTACGCCCTTTTCACATTCCTCTGACCTCTTCTCATTCCTCTGACCCTCTTCACAATCCTCTACCCCTCTTCTCATTCCTCTGCCACTCTTCACAAGTTTCTGCCACTCCACAATCCTTTGCCCATCCTCATAAGCCTCTTACCCATTTCACAATCCTCTGCCACTCTTCATGATTCTCTGCCCCTTTTCACATTCCTCTGATATTCTGCACAATCCTATTCCACACTTCACATTCCTTTGCCTCTCTTATCTTTCCTCTGCACCTCTTTACAGTCCTTTGCCTCCTTCACGTCTCTTTGCCCATCTTAAACCTGTGCCACTCTTCTACTTCCTCTGCCCCTCTTCACATTACTCTGCCCCCTTCACGTTCCTGTCCCCCTCTTCAGATTTCTTTGCCAGTCTTCTCATTCCTCTTCCACTTCTCATATTCCTATGCCTCTTTTCACATTCCTCTGACCCTCTTCATATTCCTCTGCCCCTCTTCACAATTTCCTGCCACTCCACAAACATTTGCCCATCCTCATAATCCTCTTACCCTTTCCATAATGGTCTGTCATGCTTCTCTGTCCCTGTTCCCATTCCTCTGACCCTCTGCACAATCCTCTGCCACACTTCACATTCCTTTGCCCATCTTAATCCTCTGCCCCTCTTCTCGTTCCTCTGCCCCCCTTCACAATCTTTTTCTTGTCTTCACAATGCTCTGCCCCTCTTCACAATCCTCTGCCACTCTTCAAATTCCTTTGCCCCTTTACACATTATTCCATCCCTTCTGTCATTCCTCTGCCCCTCTTCTCATTCTTCTGTCCCTCTTCCTATTTGTCTGCTTCTCTTTAAATTCTTCTGCCCCTCTTCTCATTCCTCTGACCTTGTTCTTGACCCTCTGCCCCTCTTCTCAGTCCTCTTCCACTCTTCTCGTTCTTCTGCCACTCTTCTCAGTCGTCTGCCCCTCTTCTTTTTAACTCTGTCCCTCTTCACATTCTTCTGACACTCTTCTCGTTCCTCTGCCCCTCTTCACAATCCTTTGCCCCCTTCACATTCCTTTGCCTATCTTAATCCTCTGCTACTCCGCTTTGTCTTCTGCCCCTCTTCACAGTCCTCTGCCCCCTTCACATTCCTGTGCCCCTCTTCAGATTTCTTTGCCAATCTTCTCATTCCTCTGCCACTTCTCACACTGCTATGCCCCTTTTCACATTCCTCTGACCCTCTTCACATTCCACTGCTCCTCTTCTCATTCCTCTGCCACTCTTCACAGTTTTCTGCCACTCCACAAACATTTGCCCATCCTCATAATCCTCTTACCCTTTTCACAATGCTCTGTCATGATTCCCTGCCCCTCTTCCCATTCCTCTGACACTCTGCACAATCCTCTGCCACACTTTACATTCCTTTGCCCATCTTAATCCTCTGCCCCTCTTCAGAATCTTTTGCTCGTCTTTACAATCCTCTGCCTCTCTTCACATTATTCCATCCCTTCTCTCATTCCTCTTATTCGTCTGCCCCTATTCACATTCTACTTCCCCTCTTCTCGTTCCTCCGTCCCTCTTCTAGTTCCTCTGCCACTCTTCTCATTATTCTTCCCCCCTTCTCTTTCTTCTGTTCCTCTTCACAATCCTCTGCCCCCTTCACGTTCCTATGCCCCTCTTCTCTTTCCTCTGCCCCTCTTCTCAATTTTCTGCCACTCTACAATCCTTTGCCCATCCTCATAATCCTCTTACCCTTTTCACAGTCCTCTGCCCCACTTCACTTTCCTCTGACAGTCTGCACAATATTCTGCTACACTTCACATTTCTTTGCCCATATTAATCCTCTGCCACTCTTCTCATTCCTTTACCCCCTTCACAATTCTCTGCTCCTCTTCACAATCCTTTGCCACTCTTCTAAATTACTCTGCCCCTCTTCACATTATCCCATCCCTTTTGTCATTCTTCTGCCCCTCTTCTCGTTCCCCTGCACTCTTCTCAGTTGTCTGCTCCTCTTCTTTTTCTTCTAACCCTCTTCTCATTCCTCTGCCCCTCTTCTTCCTTTGCCACTCTTCTCAGTTTCTGCTCCTCTTCTCTTTCCTTTGCCTCTCTTTATGTTCCTCTGCCTCTCTTCACAATTCTTTGCTCCTTCTCTCATTCCTCTGCCCCTCTTCACAGTTCTTTGCTCCTTCTCTCATTCCTCTGCCCCTCTTCACAATTCTTTGCTCCTCCTCTCATTCCTCTGCCCCTCTTCACATTAATCTGTGCCTCTTCTCATTTTTCTGCCGCTCTTCACAAGCCAGAACCCCCAGGGAAATGGAGCCAAGGGAAGAGCAGAGCCCCTCCCACTCCAAGCTTTCACTGGGCAGATGAGCCAGGGAGAGCCAAGGCACAAATTGGGCTTCGACGTGCGAGATCACCAACAAGAACGAAGCCCAAAGTGGAGCCCTGACAAGGGGCTGTGCTCAGTGGTACAGAGAAGAAGCAGCTACTCCCAGGGTCACCCTGGGAGTCTAGAAAGCTTCCTTCCCCTAGATGCGTTCACAAGGGACCACTTGCATGGAGCAGGCGCAGCCAGAATGGACCAGAGGAGCCCTGACAAGTGGTCCTGCTCAATGCTCAGAGGAAGGCAAAAAACCCCCCCGGGACCAGTGCCAGTGTGTCCAGGGGGAAAATTCCTTCCTGACCCCAATGTGGCGATCGGCTGTTCCCTGAGCATGTGAGCAAGACCTGCTCCCGGGCCACAGGCTGCGTGCGCCTACCAGGATGATGCCCAAGCCCTATTCTCCCTCAACCTGGGAGAAAGTGGTTGACCGAGGAAAAACCTCTGGCATTTTGTGTTCCCTAAAACGGTGTTTGTTTTCCTAAGTCATGACTGAGATGTGGCCTCTCCTCCCACACTCAGTGCCTCTAGAAAGAAAGAAAATAAACATGTCAGTCTCTTACAGCAAGGGTCTTTTACAGTTTATTTCCTTGTGCCGGGATAAGACAGAATGACTGACAGGCTCACTCACTGTCAGCTTTTCCTGTGTTATTTCACAGTTAACATACACATCAAGCTTCCGTACACCTAGCTGCTTGACGTAAGTGCCCAGAGGTTTGTGTTTCAGCCTGCCTCATGCTGTTTCTGATAGTCTGGATTGGTGATGTACAGTATGAAGTTCAGTATTTAA
Source organism: Lathamus discolor (assembly GCF_037157495.1). Lineage (NCBI taxonomy): Eukaryota > Metazoa > Chordata > Aves > Psittaciformes > Psittacidae > Lathamus > Lathamus discolor. Next base: position 22,556,911 of record NC_088888.1, read on the forward strand.
GATCAAGCCCTCATGAAATTGTGTTACTGATTGAAGTCTGCTGAGAAAGGCAATAAAAGTAAAGCATGCAAGATCAGAGTGAGCCTCAAATAAAGGATGCTGCCAAGATTTATTAATGACCCTAAAGATTCAATACAGCAGGAAAAAGTAACCGGAGCATATAACACCCTGCTACACCCTCACCTTCTGCCAGACACTATAGGAAGTGATCTTGGAAGACCCTGCTATGCTTCTAGCCCTTTACACAGTTATAGTCATTCTGGTTTTCTCTACCCTGCTGCTAACCTGAGTGTCAATCTAAAAATGCTTTCTGGAGTACATACCTATAAGGATGCATACCTGTTAGCAATTCCCCCATGAAAACATTTGAGCTAGTCAAGACTCAGCTCAAGTCAAGACTTAGTGTAGCTGACCAGAAGCCTTAGATGCTCACCATGTGAGGATCATCCTCCGATGTGGCTGTAACAAAAGGTTTTTCTCTTTTCCCAGGTAGGGCAAAAAAGTAATCACCACATCCCAGGAAAAGAAAAGCCACAGGAGATGGCAGGAAGAGGAATGCCTGAACACTTACCCAGCAGATAGAGTGCATCTGTTTGGGCAAGTGCACTACTTTAGAGCAGATACAGACACATCCATACACAGAACCCTCTGGTGAGGCAAGCTTTCCACTGCAAGCCCCTCCTAAGGTCAGGATGCCACAGAGGAATTTCATAGACTTACAGACCGATTTGGGCTGGAAGGGACCTTAAAGCCCATTCAGTTCCAACCCCTTGCCATGGGCAGGGACACCTTCCACTAGAGCAGGTTGCTCCAAGCCCCTGTGTCCAACCTGGCCTTGAACACTGCCAGGGATGGGGCAGCCACAGCTTCTCTGGGCAGCCTGTGCCAGCGCCTCAGCACCCTCACAGGGAAGAGCTTCTGCCTAAGAGCTCATCTCAGTCTCCCCTCTGTCAAGTTAAAGCCATTTCCCTTGTCCTGTCCCTACAGGCCCTTGTCCAAAGCACCTCTCCAGGTTCCCTGTAGCCTCTTTAGTCACTGGAGCTGCTCTAAGGTCTCCCCTTAAGTAGCCTTCTCTTCCCCAGGCTGACTCAGCCCAGCTCTCTCAGCCTGGCTCCAGAGCAGAGCTGCTCCAGCCCTTGCAGCATCTCCATGGCCTCCTCTGGCCTCGCTCCAACAGCTCCACATCCCTCTTGTGCTGTTGCCCCAGAGCCAGATCAGGACTGCAGGGGGGGTCTCCCCAGAGCACAGTAGAGGGATGCAGCCCAGGGCATGTTTGGTTTCTGGGCTACAAGCACACGCTGCCAGCATTCACATCTCCCGGAGTTCCTGCCTGCAGCTGCCTTAAACTGAAGCAGAACCTGGTGTCACCCATACTGTGTTTCCCAGATTTATTTGCAACAATGAACCCTAGAGCTTTCGGTTTTCATTTTAAAATCAAGAAAAGGAGATTCTATTTCTCAAGTCTCCTGATAGGAAGCAGTTTCCAGGCTTAAAAAGGGCTCCAGTACTTACAGTAGTATTTGGGGTCAAAAAAAATTAACACTGTGTTCCTGAAACACTCTGCTAAGCTGCCACAGCAGTGAGTAATGGGGCACCTTGTACCAGACCTGGCTCACACCATGATGCTCTCCATCTGTGAAGTCCATTCCCACACTGCACAATAAGCACTAGCTAACCCCAGCGTTTCCTGGAGGACTTCCAAAGCCACGTTAGTCCGGAAACCGGGATTTTCTCTCCGCACATCCCCACTCCCTTTGATTTCATAGATCTTTGTAGGTACCGCAGCCGTGGAGACCAAGTTTGCCTTGGGAAGCTGAGTCCAGTGGCCACTAGATGGGGATAAAAGAAAGGAAAGCCCATATCTCGGGTGAAAGGACAGCGAAAAGGGGGAAGAGGTGCTTCTTGAGGAACCTCAATGGATACGGGAAGTATCCATTACTTCCCCTATGGGTACACGACAATGGATACAGGAAGTCCTGCTTTGTTGAAATTATGCATTTATATTGGCAGACGCTGATATTTACCTGCAGGGCTCAAGTGAAGAAATATTTCTCTCTCAAAGTGTTTTCTCCATACAGAGAAAATGAGGAATTCTGCAAAAAAGCACCCCCAAAACCAAAAAAAAACCCCACACTTCCTTTGTTTCTCTTTTGTGGGATACCTCTAAAACGGGAGCTGGCAGCATACTGTGTGAAATACTTATGCAGCAGCACTAACCTGTCCTTTCCTCTCTATCTCTGCACATACCCCAGTTGCAGACGGTCCTGGGGCAACAACAAGAGCAATGCAAGTAAGCATCTTGTGCTGTTTGAGGTGTTCTTTTGAAGACAGTGACTGCTCTGAATCATTGGCACTAAACATTTGGTGTGTTTTATTTTTGAACACAGCTCAGTGAAACAAAACAAACTGCTGAAGTAAAAAAAAACCAACCTAAAAGATAACAACAAAATCACATGCGCATTTCTTTCATATTGCTACCCATTGTTTCCAAATGTCAAGTGTAAACACCTCCAGTTTTGTTGTTAGGTGTATCTGGACAGCCAAAAAAGGTACTCCAATCTTTTAGATGCTGTCCGCACAATCTGAGCACAAGATGTATCTCAGTTACACACACAGACTTGGTTAATGTTGCTTCAGTCAGTATTTGTCCTTCTCCAGATCATCACAAGGTGGAAAGTTCTGTTTGTAATACAGTACCCATCACATTTAGAGTGCAGACATGTCAACACTTTAGACCTTTACCAAACTAGAAGCTACATAGCAAGGTGAGCAGGCTGGCAGACACTGCAGCAGTACAACATAACCCTGCTGGTAGTTTTGCCAGAATGATTGATTACTAACTCTTAAAAATACAAAACCCACCCCAAACCATAAAAAGCTGTGTATTTCATAGAGTCATCAAGCGGTTTGGATTGGAAGGGAACTTAAACCTCATCCAGCTCCAACCCTGCCACAGGCAGGGACACCTTCCACCAGGTGGTTCAAGCCCCTGTGTCCAACCCGGCCTTGAACACTGCCAGGGATGGGGCAGCCACAGCTTCCCTGGGCACCCTGTGCCAGCGCCTCAGTACCCTCACAAGGAAGAGCTTCTGCCTGAAGTCTGATGAAGACTGTAACTCACCACTGCCGTTGTTTCTGTGGTAACAAGATAAAACAGCATTAATAGTGTAATTTAATGGCTAAATTAAATCAGTACTCCAGCTAACAAGCCTGACATGTCCCCATTCGCCAGACATTGTGGTGTAACAAAGGTCTGTTCAAATTTGAGTTACCTCCTGACACACAGCCTTTCCCTGGAAAGGCTGGAGCTAAACCTGTGGATGCTGGTTGAGCTCTATCAGTATTTCTTTTAGGATACAGAGAAGGTGAAATATGGTCTTCTAAGAAAGCTGGCCATAAGCACCAGGAATTTCCACTGCAACTATAACTTTATTTTTCAAACCCTTCAAGGCATTTTGTTCTGAAATTTTGGCCAACAACTTTAATGCCCTACTTTAAAGATTAAAACAAGATATTTTAGTCTTTTACGATAACAGATTACACACCTGCAGATCAACAAAGAACTCTTACTAGCACTAACACAGAAAACCAAAGCAGTGCCATACGTCAGATTTATTGCTTATCTCGTACTGGCAATGCTTACGTGTTTCAAAGTATGCCTTGAATTCTATTACCCTTCACCACGTCAGTTCAAATGGGACAGATCCCTTGGCTCATGCAAAATGAGCATCTCAACAGCTTTGCTTCTCTTCTAGGTCACTGGAACAGCCCAAAAGGGAAACCAGGATCCAGATGATGCTTACATGAAAGACACAGGAGAACAACATATGCTGAAGCACACAATTGTATCCAGAAATTAGGAAAATCTTAGGAGGGCACCAAACTGAGAGAGGATTCAGCTGTAGGTTGCATTAACAATGATATAACAGCTGCAGTTGCTTGTTGCAGCTATATGTATTCATGCTTAAGAGTTAATAATAACTATCAAGTTCCCTTCAAGACCTGCCGCAATAAGACGAGCGCTTAATTATAGCTCAGAACAATAACCTTTAGTCATGCCTTGTGTTGTAAAAATCCCAGTGTCAGGCTTTCATGCAATTACGCCCTTGATAAGCAAATGTGAGTCACAACTGTTAGCAGCAGCTACAAAAAGGCAGGTTCCTCTCTGCGGTGGCAAGGGCATGCAGACCAAAAAGACCTCCAGAATGCAGGGGAAGAAACAGAAATGGACAAGAAAATGCAAACACAGAAGCGTGCCTGTAACTTCCCCCATAGAGTTTTACAAATCACACTTGGACACTTCAAGGAAACACGTGAATCCAAAGCAGAAAGAAAACCTTCATCCTCAACCTGCCACTTCCAAACACATAAGAAAAATTTCTTTTTTATAAGAAAGCCCACGCAGCACCAGGCGATGGTGGTGGCACGCAGTGCTCATGGCAGCCAGTCACCACCTTCCTCAGCAGCAAAAAGAGAGGTTTCTCTGAGCCACAACACAAGAGCTACTGTAGTAAGACAGCCCAAAGGTACCTTCAGCTTGGTACATCACCTGCAACAGTGGCCAAGCCCTCGCAAAACGGGTAATAGCAGCAGAGGTGTACAGCTATAATTTTCTCAGAATAGCTTCCCAACAAGGGCCTGCAGGAACAGGACAAGGGGAATGGCTTTAACCTGCCAGAGGGGAGACTGAGATGAGCTCTTAGGCAGAAGCTCTTCCCTGTGAGGGTGCTGAAGCGCTGGCACAGGGTGCCCAGAGAAGCTGTGGCTGCCCCATCCCTGGCAGTGCTCGAGGCTAGGTAGAATGGGGCTTGGAGCAACCTCCTCTAGTGGAAGGTGTCCCTGCCCGTGGCAGGGGTTGGAACCGGATGAGCTTTAAGGTCCCTTACAACCCAAACCAGCCTGTAAGTCTGACTTGTCACAAGCAGAAGGAGATGAGACTGGAAATAGAAAACCTTTCTTCTAGAACAACCCCACCTCCCCATTTGCCTCAGTTTTGGCGTGTGGCAAGGAAAAGCCTGGTTTATCTAAAGGTTAATTTTTAAAAGGACAAAACTTTAAACTGAAGAGGTATTAATGACATGCAGCAGTGCAGAATTATGCGATAAAGGCACAAAATTTTAACAAGGGAGAAAAAACTTGCTAGCTCAACATGAAGCCAAGTGGCACAAAGGCACTGCAATTCCATCTTGAAATGTACAGTCCTATGCATGGTTCTTTTCCCCCCTCATAGCCCCACCTTCAAGCTCCAAATACCCTATTTCCATGGAGTCTCTTCAGACAGCTACAGACACTTACAATGCAGGCCCCATACATGCAGCCTAGAGAATAATACAGATCGTTCGTGAGCTGAGGCCATGTCAGATTTTAAGGGGGTGCATGACACACACTCATGCTTGGTGAATCACCAGCTAAAATGCCAACGTGATGGCAGGAGCAGCTACTAGAGAGTTAAGGGTTGAGTCAATTATTTTTCTGAAATGCAAAATGCATGAAATTGGGGTCTGCCACAACACAAGACTCGAGTTCTTTTTCTTGATCTACCTGAAATTAACTATGTTCCCATATTTCAGCCTAGAGGAAAACAAGGCTTATAGGCTCTCCAACTTCTTCCTCATTTCTTAACTCCATCAGATATATCTGAATCTAAAGGGGTGAAAGTGGGCAAAGATGCAGAGCTAATGCAAGTTTTGTGAAGAGGTTTGGAGGAATAAGTAATGAAACCTCCTCTCCACCGTGGGAAGGATTGCAGCATTCACTTAGCAGCCATCAGCCTCTACATTCAAGTCCCAAACTGGCAGGAGATGAGAGCACACGGGTTCATAGAACAGCTCACATTAGGGATACCTGCCTCCCTCTGCTCAGCTGCCAGGGCTGCGCCCTGCCTGTGAGCCCACAGAGATGTGAGCTGGGTGCCCTTTGCCTCAGCCAGGTGACAAGCTTTGTGTCAGGAGCTGACATTTCATCCGTGCTGAAGGCCGACAGAGCAGGACCAGCAGATACATGACACCGAAGCCTGTCCCTGGTAGAAGGACAGGAAGAGTAGCAGTGCTCAGCAGCTGAAGAACAAGTGTGGGGGAGGAAGACTAACAGGGAGAGAAGAAAGTGAACTCTTTCTGCTCCACCAGCAGCCCACTTTAACTACAGATCTCTAGAGAAGCGCTAAAACACATGTAGTAGATACAGGCTTTCAAGCAGCAAAGCCAGGTCCACAATGCAGGGTGGATAGTCCTTCACATTCTTGCTCCATCTGTTGTTTTTCTCCCTCCTGAAGAGCATAAACCACATGTTCAACCCTCAGGCTAATCTTTTCACATACCACCCTTGAGGCTCAGCAGCAAACCTACAATTGTGCTATTCAGTAGAAAGAAATCCTCTTGACCACACCATTTCCCTGGACTGTAGATCTCTGTACCACTCACACCTCACAGGCAGCAGCTTTTAAACACTCACAAGCTGTGCAAAGGAAGCTGTTCACATGGATTAACTTCTCATTTACACTGAAGACTATTTAAGTCATGATTTCTAGCCTTTGGCCGTTTGAGAGGATTCCTTTGTCAGGTATGAATGATTTGGAAGACAACAAACACAGTGTCTCAGACCAAGCAGTTTAAACGCATTTATTTAAAACATTATTGCTGATAAAGCGGGGTTTTATTTCAGAAACACCTGATTTTTAGCTAGCTGTGAGCCTTCCCTCATCTACCATAGAACAAGTTTCAGAGTGAAAAGTTAATAAATTCCAACTTCGGAGATGGAATCAAAAGTGGTAAAACCCAGTCGAGATCAGTAAGTTTTTAGGCCTGGGTAGCTTATGGTGTCCTTTTTCAGAGCCATGAAGGTCGCACTCCAAGCCCCAGTTCCCCTTTCTAGACAACCATTCCTCATTTCCCATAGGCCCAGATACACTCACTGTGATGCCATGAGGAGGCAGGAGGACTCACTGAGGCAGTTCTCTGGTATTTAGTGGCACAACGGATACCCCATCTCTGGCAGCGTTCAAGGCCAGGCTGGACAGGGCTTGGAGCAACCTGGCTAGTGGAAGGCGTCCCTGCCTGTGGCAGGGTGTTGGAACAGGCTGAGTTTTAAGGTCCCAACGCAGTCTGTGATTTGATGATTTGATGATTTTTTAAAGTCACAAACCACTCACACAAACAAGTGGGACTAGATAACAAACAGGATTTTTAAAAAGGCATCTTCTGATACTTCAATCTGACTCAGTTTCTATAACAGCAGGTCCTAAACTATGATCTAGGTACGCTGCCTATTTGTTGTCCTGCAACTTCTCATCTCTGTCTGTGCTATTACTGTATTTCTCATGGCTGTTTTAAATTCAAGGTAACACTGATCTCAAATACTAAGAATGAACCATCATTTCCTCTAACAAAGAGCTGTGAGCTACTATCTAGATGCTTGTTATACTCATGAGATCAGAAACTCATAATCCCTAAGGCTGCTACACGGGTTAAATAAGAAATCTTGGCTGATAAACTGTCTATATTGCAGCTCCTTTATGCATTTATGTACATAAATATAAAGACAAAACAACTCTGTGTCCTGCACATCGTTTTAGACAGAGAAGACACAGATACACACAAGTAGGCAATTAAGATGCTTGGAAGATTTTGAAGAACTGACAGAAAGACAAATAACCAAAGAGGAGCGAAGATGTATCACAAAGATAGTTCTGCCATTGGATGTTTTCTTGCTGCTTTCCGACAGATGTTCATATCATAAAATAACACTGTTGTACTTTGTCTTCTGAGCTTCCCATTCTTTGTGAACTGTGACAAATCTGTGCAAAACTGAAATACCATCCTAATCTTATGTTGCAATATTAAAAGAAAATGCCATCATGTAACATTCCGATTCAACAACACTGGTAGTATTAGTCAATGTCTTTCCTTTAAAGGCAAGAAATATATCAACGTGGCAGCTCTCTTCTGCACGTTCAGAACTTCAGCGCATATTTCTCCAAATATTTACAGTATCCAAATTTGAGTAATATCAATTTCAGTACACACAGGCTAGAGAAATTCACTACCTAAGTATGTGAGTACTAACTATGCATGTACATCATATAATGTCTATGCAGTATGAGCAGAGCACAGGAATTCAGCTACTTCTTTACACTTTGTCGTGGTTTAAACAAAAGTCACACAGCCTGTCCACTCACTCCCCACCCTCCCCCGCCTTCTTTCCCTCCCGCTACTCCCAGAGGGATGGAGAGGAGAATCAAAAAGAATGCAACTCCCACGGGTTGACATAAGAACAGTTTAGTAACTAAGGTGTAACACAAATCACTACTGCTACCACCAATAATAATAATGATAAAGGAAATAACAAGGGAAGAGAATACAACACCTCAACACCAGCCGACCGATAACTCGCTCCACCCCACCCAACCGAGCACCGACCGATACCTCCTCCAACCCTGCAGTGCACTAGCCCTTAAGGGTAACTCTCCGTTACATCCCGGGCACGATGTGCGGTGGTATGGAATACCTCTTTGGTCAGTTTGGGTCAGGTGTCCTGTCTCTGCTTCCTCCCGGCTTCCCCTCCTCCCTGGCAGAGCATGAGGCTCACAAAGTCCTTGGTCAGACTAAAACATTTGAGCGGTAACTAAAAACATCGGCGTTATCAGTGCTGTTCCCAGGCCAAAAGTCAAAAACACAGCACTGCACCAGCTACCAAGAAGGAGAAAAACGACTGCTACCGCTGAACCCAGGACATTATCCACCCCTTATTCCATACCATTCACGTCATGCTCAAATCCCACATTTTCAATATACCATCACTCTTGTCTCAGTGCACTCTTGGTGCATGGACCAGTCCCTATAAAGCTGCTGAGTCCATCTGGTCCATGATGTCAGGCTCCATCTCTTGTAACAGTCGCTCAGAGCAGGAGAGGCTGTGTGCAGTGTTCACACTCGTCGATAACCTGGGTAATAGTGTCCATTGCTAAGTCCACCCCTTGATCATGAGTCCATCTCTGTGTTGCATCTCTGCCCTGATGGCCTGAGGTGTCATGGCCCACCAGGCTCAAAATAATTCAATGTCCCCTTCAGCAGTTTCTGCAGCTTGTCGCTGGGGACTCCATACAGCTGTCTTCCATCTCCGACGCTTCCAAAAGCACTGGAGGGCCCCAGTGGACTAGATACTCACTCATACTGTCCCACACACACTGCCACTCATGGCTGTCCAGCCTTGGGGAAAATCTCCTGGTCCTCCTATATCATCGTCTAACTCTAGACAAGACCCAAACCTGACTCTGCTTAACTTCTGAGATCAGACAAAATGGTCATGGGTAGTGTGTGCCAACACGCTGATCCCCATCACAATCAGCAGGCAGGTCCCAAGGGTACCCAGAGGCCATTCAAACCCTTCAGAACTCTCAAATGATGCTGCTATACTTGTCACTGGGGCTGGTGTAGCTGCTGTGCTTGCCAGCTCTCCCACTGCCAGCTTCTCTTTTCCTGGGTGCAGATCTTCCTCCTCTGCCTTGCTGGGAAATGCTGCCTGGGCTCCTGCATCCTCCTGGGGCTCGGCGGGCGGCTTCCGGGGGATGCTCTCGGCTGCTGCGGAGCTCGGCTCGGCCGAGGGACTCACCTCCTCGGCCGCCTCCCCCTGCTGCTCAGCAGCCGCCTCCTTCCCGGCCTCTGGCCCCGCTCCCGCCTGGTCCCCGGGGCCGCTCTCCCGGGCCGCTTCGGCTGCCGCCGGCTCCCGGGGCCGTTCCCCCTCGGCTCCCCGCAGCCTCACGAAGACGGAGGCGAGGACAAGGGCCAGGACGGTGAAGAGCAGCGGGACGGCCGGGTACAAGTCCACGGCCACGTCCATCTCTCCCTGCTGCTGGAGCCCACCCGTATTACAAGTCATTGCCATAGAGTGAAACAAGAACCTTAGCCCAAGCCCCACACTTGATAAGCACTATCACAGCAAATACCGGCTCTAAGTAATGTACTACATTCTGAAACTGTGAGATCAAGAGAAACAACTTTGAGAGCCAATAAATCAGCATTGTGACAACTATTAATCCGATCATCTCTGTCGTTATCTCAACCCTTCGTGCCCCATGTTGGGAGCCAAAAAGAACTGTCGTGGTTTAAACAAAAGTCACACAGCTCGTCCACTCATTCCCCCCGCCCCTTCTTTCCCTCCCGCTACTCCTGGAGGGACAGAGAGGAGAATCGAAAAGAATGCAACTCCCACGGGTTGACATAAGAACAGTTTAGTAACTAAGGTGTAACACAAATCACTACTGCTACCACCAATAATAATAATGATAAAGGAAATAACAAGGGAAGAGAATACAACACCTCAACACCAGCCGACTGATAACTCGCTCCACCCCACCCAACCGAGCACCGACCGATACCTCCTCCAACCCTGCAGTCCCAGCCCTTCCAGGTAACTCTCCGTTACATCCCGGGCATGACGTGCCGTGGTATGGAATACCTCTTTGGTCAGTTTGGGTCAGGTGTCCTGTCTCTGCTTCCTCCCGGCTTCCCCTCCTCCCTGGCAGAGCATGAGGCTCACAAAGTCCTTGGTCAGACTAAAACATTTGAGCGGTAACTAAAAACATCGGCGTTATCAGTGCTGTTCCCAGGCCAAAAGTCAAAAACACAGCACTGCACCAGCTACCAAGAAGGAGAAAAATGACTGCTACCGCTGAACTCAGGACACACTTGTACAGCCATAATGTACTTTTGGTTCATCCCTAATCATGACTACAACAACCAACACTCAGACTGACTGATTTAGCAACTGCTTGGCACAAACCTGTTTCATGGCACACTGGAGTGCAGACTGAGTAACAGTTCCCCTTGCCTTAAAACCCACTAACATTTCCACTTCAAGATTGCCTTGATACTTGATTTTGATATAATCTTCGTGGGGAATGAGGTGGGGAAAGCAGCAATGCAAGAGAGGGTTAATTAAACCAACACACTCATCCACTTGGTCAGTTGGGACTATTGCCATAATGAAATGCTTTTATATGCAGCAGCCTAAGAAACACATGCCAATTATTTGAACTAAAGTGGATAGACTCATGGCACCATCCCATCCTCTGGGATACTCCAGCATGTCAGAAAAGGAAAGAGAAAGATAAACAAAAATCAGCAGCAAGAAGAGTGCTGTTTCTTCTTTGTTCAGCAGATAAAGAAATAGAGAAGACTAAGAAATAGGTTTAAGTTAAAACAGCTCTTCCCCAAGAGCTTCACATGTACAGCTCTGATCTATAACAATATAGCTTTTATGCTCGACCCCACTCTTAAGTGCAGAGGACAACCAAAGTTTCTGAGAACAATAACTTGCTTTCAGCTAAATGTTTAACATGAGACAGAAAACATTGTTATGGGTAGAAGAAATGGCATTCTCGTAAAATTGCTTCTCCACATTTTGTTCTGTAGGGAAAATTCAATGAATTTGTTTTCTTTTCTTTAGGTTAGCATAGGTCCTACAGCTAGCACATAAGGGAGAGAAGCTTAAATTATATACTGCTATTATCTATAGGAGTAATTCCCTTTTAATCTCAATGGGAAGCAACTTCTCCCCAAGGTAGTTAAATCTTTGCAAGAGGAAACTATTAGCTTTGAATTTGATGTGTAAATTTTAACTCTTTATAAGCCTTAACCATATTGATGGCTTCAGCAGGAAACAGTAAAGGATTTCCCTTTTCAAGCTGCCCCCTGTTGTTTGCATAAATTGCTAATTTAACCTTGGAGCAAGTACATGTTCTGTCAGTACACACCTCAGAAAAGGTCTGTTGACTCAGTGTGACAAATCACTTCCCTTTTTACACAATCTGAAACTTCAGGAATAAGCACAGTGAATTTGTTATGTGAAAGCTCGACTTCAGTTTAATATTAATTCCTTTGTGTTCAATAATAGATTACTCCTCACATGTTTCATTTAGCTAAGTCTCATTGAAAATACACATCTTCACTTATGAAGAGAGCAGGTAATTTGGCAGTATCATGGACTACTGTTACAGGTACCTCCTGGCAAAATTCTCCTGTCATAGTTTCAGGGTAAATTATAAACCATGCCAGATGTCATTAGGTTCTTGTGTTGTTATGAAACACTAATTTCGATTTATTCAACATACTGCATTACGGCATACACACAGCTTAGCATTCACAAGAACTTTGAACAGAGGATAAAGAAACACACTGGTAAAAGCAGTTGGTTACAGCTAAGCTTGCACCTGTAAGGTAAACTCTGGCTTTGGTCCAACAAAGTGCGCAAGCTGTAGCTTAATTTGCATCGTACTTTGTGTTCAACATCCAGCTACTACTGGATCACCTAGAAGCTGAAATTTCCTTTTCACGAGGTGTAAGCACATTTCTTTTGACTGAGCCAGAACTTACAATCTTATGACAGTTTTAATGCTTTATGGGGGAGGAAACAGTACATGATCCACCACAGAATCTTCCAGGACAAATTGCTCATTCAATATTTATTCACAGAGCACCTTTCACTGCTTTGCATCGTAGTTGAGTGTTCTAAACTAGTGTTGAGTGTACTAAAACCAGATGTGCTGTTTCAAGAAAACATGATGCCACTTGAACTCAGTAGTTTTTTCTGCTCGTAAACATTAATTGTGCCCTTAAAAGCTTCAGCAGACCTACAAATTCAAACCTGTGACATGTTACTTAGTCCTATCATTTCTGATATCCAGGACAAATGAAAATAAAACTTTCAGCTCAATAGCTGTCAATGAGAAAGATCTGAGTTAATCTAGACCATTCATCTAGAGATGGAATAATACTACATTAAGTAAGTAGCCTTTATTAAGAGGTTAAAATTAACTTCTTGGCATCTTTTAAGTTTCTAAGCATGAAATCATTAGTGCAGCTTACAAGATGTGGAAGAGAAATATTTTGGTACCATAACCAAAGTAGTCTTTCCCTCTGTGAACTGGAACACAAGCTGTACTGTTACACTGACACTTCAAAACCCACTCTGTTTCTCCTCTTTTCTCATCCCACATTTCCTTTTAGCTATTTCAAGAAATTCTTTCATTGTCTATCTCATGAAAAAGAGAAATAGATTATTATGGAAGAGCTTATAACATAAAAAGTCAATGCACTAGATTGTGATACAAAAGTTATCTCAGATACACTTATATTTGAGCTTCTGATGAATTATTGAGTTGTTTATAATTTCTAGGATTTCCCTCAGTAGTAAAACATTGGCAATGTGCATAAGCATGTAAAACTATTCATGAGGTACATTCATCCTGTATGCAGTTAAATGAAGCTTTTAAGTCACAAAAAGATTTGGCTGTGAGACAGTATGTTTAAACTACATGAAATAGTAACCAAAACCACAAGACCACGTCTGTCATACTTTGTTCCACTTCAGAGCAATCTCAGCTTGCAAGGCAGATCAGTTTTCTAACAGAGAAAACTAGGGCTTAAACTTTTCATTTAGAAGGCCACAAAAAGAATCACAAAGAGACAAAGTATCTTTCGTACTTACTGACAGCTGTTTTAGCTCACAAAGTGCTATGAAAATTACTTTCTCTAAAACAGCGCTCCTTTCATTAATCTTTTATTTTTCTCCTGAAAACAATCTTATATCTTAATCCTTAAAATTATTTTTCAAGTTTTGGTTTTTTTTTTTTTTTTCTAATGAGTATCAACACGGGAACATTCTAAATTGCTTAAGCAAATTAAGTATTTGCTACAACCGCACTTGATCAACATCCCATTTTTTTCCCAACAAGTGAACAAGTACAACCAAGTTTCTTTCAAGAGTCATACAGAAGGAGAAAGTATAGAATCACAGAACTCCAGACTGGTTTGGGTTGTAAGGGACCTTAAAGCTCATCTGGTTCCAACCCCTGCCACGGGCAGGGACACCTTCCACTAGAGCAGGTTGCTCCAACCCCATTCTACGGGGCCTTGAACATTGCCAGGGATGGGGCAGCCACAGCTTCTCTGGGCACCCTGTGCCAGCGCCTTAGCACCCTCACAGGGAAGAGCTTCTGCCTAAGAGCTCATCTCAGTCTCTCCTCCGGCAGGTTAAAGCCATTCCCCTTGTCCTGTCCCTACAGGCCCTTGCCCAAAGCCCCTCTCCAGATTTCTTGTAGGTCCCCTTTATATATAGATTCTGCTCTGTATGGTAGCAAGTAAGCGAAGAATCTGCTACCGATTTGAAAACTATATAGGCTCTGCTGTGCCAATTTTGAAATGGAGAAGAAAAACATCCCTTATTGCTTTAATATTCATGTCCACATTTTCTAAGTGGACCCATTGCTTTGAGAGACCAACTAGAATTACCTGGAACAAACCTTATTTTAGTACAGTATCTGTTTGTTAGCTGATAAAAAAAGTCACTATGTCTTGATTAATGATACTAGATGATTCCATCAACATATTTCTGTCTCACGGGTTCCAACTCTATTTTCCAGTTACGCATTCCTATCCAATTCCTATCTCTGATTTAGAGGTGAGCAAGGCACAATTTCTCAATGTCTACTGATCACATGTGGAAGTCAATAAATCTCTTTTCCATAGGTACAAGCAGTTTGCAAAGATGAGACAGTTTGCTCTGGTCGTCAACTGATCCTGAACAAGGAGGAAAATACAAAAGGATCAATAGAGAAGACCTTTGGTATTAGGGAACCCAGACCAACTGGTGCAGCTTCCTTCCCTATTGATCCAAAAAGAATGCTGTTTGACTGTCACTCATAATCCACATATTATCTACTACTCTTTCTAGCCAAAGGGCTAAGACTGTGCCATCAGCAACTCTATAACATACCCCAAAACAAAAATCAGATACTACAGCTCGAAGTCTAAGGAAACAGCATCAAAGGCAACATGGAAGGCCTGGTAAATGACAGTTGTAAGTCATTAATAATTTATCATGGCTCTGTTTCAAATACTGGCATTTTGCATAACTTGGATCATGCCTATTTGAGATCATACATCACCTATCATACAAGTGTGACTTTGTTAACTTTGAAATAAAAACTGCTAGACAATGTGCAACTCTTAAGTCGCCCAAGCAAGGGAAGTACAGTATGATTCCACAGGCGGTCTGAAATTGGAAGCCTGACTGATTTCTGACTTTGAAAACCGCTCTCCAAATCACTTACCATGTGTCATTAAGATCCAGCAGCAGTTCTCTCTTCAGTCAACTGAAGCCCACAGAGCTGCACTGCAAGCTTAAAGACCAGTATGCCAGCTTCATGTCCCGTGTCTGTCACCTAGCTTTTACGTACCGTTTCTCACTAATTAAAAGGTACAGTGATTCCTCACCACGTCACACTTGAGTTAATACATCCACACATCTTCTTTTGCACCATTATATTTGCATGGATTGCTCTTGAGCTCTCCAGTTGACATACTGCCTTTCAAGAAGGGTATAGTATAACCCAGTGAGTGCCTACAGGAAGTCCCAAGTGGGTGCCCAATGATCTACAAAAGTCTGACTTCAAAGTATGAACTGAAAACCAGCTGCTTAAGCTGGAAAGAGACATGCTGAAGAGAAACAGTAATGTTTAAACATCTAAAAGGTAGCTATAAAGGAAAACTTCTGGGTACATCCACTGCACACAGGACATACAGCAATGGGGTTTAAACTACCATCTGAATCATTCAGGATTCCTAGCAATCTTTGCAACAGTAGCAACAGCTACAGGAAGTTTTAAAGAATAAATTAGACATGCATTTGTCAAGAAAGATACAGAAAGTTGATCATTCACCTTTAGAACGAGAACACTAGACTACCTTCAAAGGTTCTTCTTTTACCATTGCTGCCCTTCTGTGTACGTCTATGGCCAGCAAACACAAGCATCATCCTCAGCTGTACACCTACAATTATGCATGCATATGCACATCTACCTATGCAAATCTGTTTCTTTGTTACAGACAGTTAAAGGAGATTAGTCATAGGTAAGCCAATTTACATAGATAGCATCTGAAAGTTAAACACCTCAGTTCCTTGCAAAGCATTAGCCCAACAGATCACTGTTAGCAGTACGTAAACCCTTACTCCAAAACTGTATTCTCTTAAATCTTATGAAAATTTGTGCTAATATAAAGCCCAACTCATCTATTTGCTGACATTCTCCTCTTATTAAAGGTACTTATTAGACAGCAAAACAACTGATTTGGAGCACATACCATGACAAGTCAAATAGCCAACTTTGGTAGCAGTTACGTATTACTTCTCAATAAATGTTACCGTTTAGTAGGTATATAGGTAGATACATGCTTATAAATGCATAAGCACTGGAAGAAGTAATCTGTAACTGGTAGATTAAGGGCTCTGCAATAGCAAGCCACCTAGATCCATGTGCACAGTACAGAAACATTCTTCTGATTAAAACAATACAAGCAGCAGTACGAAAAGGTATTTGGAATGTCTTACTTGCAATCCACTGATATAATGTTTACAGCAGCAGTCAGAACACTGGCAAACTACCTTTTCTGTTCCACAGAGCCTTGAAACCAATATGCATCATCTGTTGACAGTTGCCATTAACAAAAAGCATTATGATCAACAAAAGTGTGTAGTGCACCAAAAG
This sequence comes from Lathamus discolor, assembly GCF_037157495.1. NCBI lineage: Eukaryota > Metazoa > Chordata > Aves > Psittaciformes > Psittacidae > Lathamus > Lathamus discolor. The sequence continues at coordinate 22,573,451 of NC_088888.1, forward strand.
TGACATTTTTGAATGTATCACATACAAGATTCTCATTCTCAGTATCTATAAGGTTATACAATTGTGAAGTAACTGCTGAAAACACAAGTCCTGGAGTCTGTCTTGGATTGTATTAGGTTTTAAAGTGTGTTTTACTGCATTTTCCCCCAAACTGTTTCAGAAATAAAAGAATCTTGGTAAAGTAATTCTCACACACTGCAGGAACACAGTGTTTCTCCTACTGGGAGCGGAGTACAAAAACACTCTTATCTCTATGTCTGAGTGACCGAGGTCACAGGAGAATCTGTACTTTTCCACTGATTAAAAGGTGCTTTGTGCCTGTGCATACAGTTGCCTGGTAACTTGCTCTGAGCTACTGCATATTAATCACAGAGACATGCAGGAACACAAAGCTGGCCAATTTGGTTTATCACCCAGAATAGGTCACAGCAACACTAAGGTTTTTTGCAATTCAAGAAGTTTAACACTGAATTCACTGCAATTTAGGTATGTGCTTATATGGTTTGATGAACGGTACTTTTATGAATAAAAAGGAAGCAATAGAAGTAATTTGTACAATAAAAGTTATCTATATGTGATTTTAGAGCATACAAAAGGCATTGCCTACAAAGCAAATATCAATTATTACCAATATTTACCTTTTCATAGGACAACATGTAATGTCTCAGACTCCGCAAGCATAACCTGACAGACTTCCAATTTGGAAGTCTTACAGAGGCTCTAATAGTGCACCCAAACTGGAGGTGTTTCCGTATTTGGGACAGACTCGTTATCTTCCGTAAATACATCTCTTTTCAAACACAGGATAAAACTAATCTATAGATTTCCTCTTGTAAACAGCAAACTGCTACAATTACACAGTTCACTCATATTTAGAATATTAAATTGTGCAGATCAGAGAATCACAGAACCCCAAACTGGTCTGGGTTGGAACAGACCTTAAAGCTCATCCTGTATCATGCTGAAATGCAAACAGCTATTTTGATAACAACACGTATTTATTCACTAAATTTGTCATATACCCCATTGTACAGTTAGTAATGTCGAAGAGTAGCTGCCATGCAACACATGCAGCTTACAGCACTTTATGCTTTGAGACAACCATGACCCATCAGCTCATGGCCATGAAGTCAGACAACTTACACATTTCAACTGGACGCCAAAAAGTTCTGAGGTGGGCTGCTGACTGTGTTCAATAGTCACAACTGATGTAGGAGCAACCTGCCCTCATGGAAGGTGTCCCTGCCCATAGCAGAGGGTAGGAAATGGATGAACTTTAAGGTTCCTTCCAACCCAAACCAGTCTATGATGTGAGCATAGGTAGGAGCAAACTTCACTCATTTGCCTTTAACTGACACTCCAAGTATTTCAAAATAACTCTTAAATAGGTTGCTGGTTTGATTACCCTTCGTACAAAACCCTCCTTCAAATGCAGGTTTGTTCTCTTCAGATTTAATGCACGAGCAGAAGCCAAACCTGCATAATCACTGAAACCAGTGCAGAGTTTCAATAAACTTCAGCAGGGTCAGAAATTGGCCTCAAGGATCTTCCATACAGCAAATGCTTCCTTCTTCAAAACTTTCCTAAGCAAACGTTAGTGATGCTGCACCACAAACACTCACTCCCAGTCACACACGTTCCTCCCGAGACCGGTACACAGCTTAGGATTTTAACCATCACCATCCTGTGTCCTTGATACAGGTTCTCCCCTTTTCAAAGCCTGCTGATAGGGAAAAGCTGCAAGTGCTACACAACCGGGCAGACTCTGCTTCTTGCCAAAAAGATCAGGCTTTATTAAAAAATATGCCTATTGCTTATCTTTAGGGATCTGTAAATCTATGAACGGGTATGATGGCTTGTTAGCATCAATATTTAAACACAGGTATGAAAAATGTCCTTCAGCTGAATGCCAAAGTCAATTAATTAATTGCTGGGCAACTCCCAAGGATAAAACGCTTATTAAAAGCCAACAGCAAGCCAGAAATCTCTTTCCATTTCATGTGGTAAAAAACCCAATACATAATAAATCCTGAAAAAGGGTCTAGATACTGAACAGGGAAAGCCTATATTGTTACAGCGCAAGCATACAGCTTCACAACTTCAAACAGCTGTCAACTATGGCTGCAAGTAAGCTGAAGTAGTAGGCAGAGAGGAACCATGTCCATACTAAGCCAGTCAGCCATGTAGCAAAACTAAAGATCACTGCAACCAGTGCCATCTTAAAGAAGAAAAAAGCCCCAAACCATACAAAACGCAAAAACTGAGAGGAACCATCACTTTGCATGGCATAAGCAGGAAGCTATTTTAACGTGATGACTTTCCTGCTCTAAACTTTAAGCATAACTTTTACATCTTTTTAAAGCCTAGGGTTATTATGTTAAATGACCTACTTGTAGTGGCACCCTAAGTGGCCACCAGTGTCCACAACTTCTACAGGACAGTGCAATATGATTAAGCACTAGATTTCTAGGCAAGGGGAAAAAAAAACCACACCAGCAGTGACTCATTCCATTGAAAAGCTTATTACTTGCACTTCCAAAGCAACAGGCTACAGGGATACTGAATGCAAAGCAAGTCAGATCCACCTGGAATACTTTGTATTCTCAGCTGATAGTTTATAAACTCTCTCTTTTCATATTCTAAAGGATTAACAGCATTTGGATGCACAGAAACTGTCTCTAGAGTGATGTCTGCAGACGTCCGAGTCACAAATTAAAATGTCTTCCTAAAATGTAGCAGACTCAGCACTTCCTCTAAGTGGGAGAAAAAAGCCCCTAACCAGAAAAGGAGGGTGAGACAATACCCAGCTTTTTTCCTAGACATAACAAAATCCTGAGGGAACAAGATGCTCACACTATCAGAATAAAAACCCAGAGACACAGAATAGTTCACCTTTCTCCCTGTAAAGTTGGTTTTGAGTCAAGATCTGCTCTTTTCCCTGGCCAAGCATGAAACCCCTCTTCAGTTTAAGACTGTTTTCAAAATCCGGAATGAAGCCAAAATCAAGTGCACACACTGAACATGTATAGAATCTTACTGGTAACAGAAAAACAGCACAACACATACTATTACATCAGCTAGAACACTTCAAGTGTTCTGGCAAAAAGACTCAGCTTATTGCTAGGAAATAAAGCATTTGGAGCTCAACTCAACAGATGACATTCCAACCAAATGCAAGTTCAAAGAAAAAAAGAGTATTTTTTTAATTGTATTAAATAAAAAAAGCTGGAGAAGGAAATGGGGACAGAAATGAAAACCCATTCAGGGAGTCAATGGCATAGCTTGTCACCATGCAGTCTGAACATGACAATTGCAGATATTCAGAACAAGCGAGTCCAAATATCACATTCCCTGGGAGAGAGGAGGGAGTCTCTTTCCCTTTTCACAGGCTAAAGTAAGAAGTTTTCAATGTATTTCAAGGCAAGACCCAGCTAGCAGAAGGCAGATTTTCTGACAGCTAAAGCAAGGGAAAAGGATCTTCCTTGCAGTCTCTTGCTCCTGAGCCCCCTTCTTCAACTCCTCTTGCGGTGGCAGGAAGGCAAAGCATGTCCTGTCTCTGTGAGTCTGTGCCCTCCTTGTCTACAGTAACAGCAGGCACCTGTGATTCCTTCTCCAAAGACATTTATACATCGAGGTCAGTTGAATACTGCATTATGAAAGCATAAGCTGCAGTGGACATCATTTAGAATCCGTTATTTTTTTGCCCATCATGACAAAGCAGAAACGGCAATTCCTTACTTTATAGACATTCTCTTAAAGTAGCAGTTGCCCCAAACATCTGTCAAGTTTTTATATCCCAGGAGAACAGATGCAGCCAAAAGAATGTTCATTCTAAAATGACTACTCTGAACTTCACAAGCAGGCGGAGGTAGCTCCCAATTTAAACATACACACAGCAGCTCCCAGTTTAATTAAGGATACACAGCACCACTTAGTGGTGAAAGCAGTCACCACTGACATGGATGGCAAGTACCACCAGCTTTTTTCTTCACTCCCCCCAAAACATGAACCAAGTCTGCTCTGTCTCTCCTCACTAGCCAAATACTATTACAGTGTCTTTACTACAAGAAAGTGTATCTACCAAGCAAAAGATGTCCAAGAGGGCTGAACCTCAAGGCCAGTAGAGTGAAAGGCTGCTGAGTCTCAAACAGATGCATCCACTTTGAAGAGCTTTTCAGCATTCTCCAGCACTGTACCAGTTTCTGGTGACACAGCCTCAAGCAGCTTAGTACATGCCTGTACTCCAAAGAACAGCAATCTGTTGGCTAACACCTTGTGTTTTACATAGGCTTGGGTCTTAAACAAATGCAAGAGATGTAGAAAATCTGAACACCGATTTTCCACTCCATCAACCAGTTACAAAAACTAACTTGCGCACTTAAGTAACAAAACACAGTAACTAATAAAAAGAAAGCCTTTTAATCGGGACAGATTAGTGCATCTTTACAAAAAAGTAATGATTTCAACTTATGAAGTCAGTATCATCATTAGCAGTGCACCTTTCCTGAAAAGGAAATCCCTGTCTGTTATCAAATATCAACTGCAAGAGTGCATAAACAAAATAAATAACCAACAAACACACCCGTATCCCAAAAGCTCTATTTATATTATATTCGATATATATATATATATATGTCTTCATAGATGACAACTGTATCGATTTATACGTCGGGTCCTTCTCCTCCAGGAACCAGCTATAAAAGAATAAGACAATTGCATGTTAGTGCCATAGACTGAAGTTTTACAAAGTCATATGTGACAGTTCTTGCTTCAGAAGATTTTAGCAGATGGCGACTTCATGGTAGACCACAAAAGTGGTGTTTAGATTTTAAATTACCTTCTTCTGGCAACAGAAGTCAGTTACTACCAGAGAAGCACATGCCATAAAGAATCTCTAAAATACAAGGAAAGTTTAACAAGACACAAAGGAGTTCCTAGATAAGAAACGTTTTGTGTTTTGTCTTTGTTATTCACCTCAAGGAGATTTTTTTTGTCTAGAAACACTACAGCTTGTTTTCAGAAAGACATAGAACATGCTCCCTTTCACGTAGGATTTCTCCAATTGATCATTCTTCTGCAGACCATCGCTACACTGGGAAGTTGGTTTCCCCTTTCTGACCTCTTTTGCTAAGCACAGCCCAAAAACTAATAGAGCCTGAACCCTTCTACAGGCAGCAGGGTAAGTCAGCACAGCATTTTCCTGTGAAGAAAGTACCTTCTTTAAGTAAAGAACTGAACATCAGAAAAAGAAATGCAAAAGGAAAAATATGACTAAGGGGAAAATGAAGAGGATAATTTCTTTCGCTGACACATTCTTAATAGTTAGCTGACCACTTCTAAAGACAAAGAGCTCTGCTGCTTTTGGGACCAAAGTAAGAAAAAGTCTAAAGCATAGTTTTCCTGATGTGGGAAGATGTACCCCCAAAAGAGACACGAGATCTAATACAGAAACATATCCACGTCTTGCTGAACATCTACACTCTAAGAATCCCCCGCTTCTGTTTTGACGGCAGCATCCCACCAGCTGAACTGGATGGTAGTAGTTTTAGCCCATACAAGAAGTCAGAACACGCACTGTTCTTCAAGGATGCAGAACAATAACCAAAGCAGGAAAAGGCTTAGAAATGAAGTCAAGGTGGCAGTTGCCGAGACACACAGTGAGGAGGTGCAAGGCAGGTAGGACAGCAAAATGGAGATTATTCCTCATTCACACAGAGCCAACTTGAGTCTAAGTCAGTCTTCCTCTTCTCTCCCCACAAAATTAGGAATGCCCTTATGTAGCAATTCCAGACTTCAGTGCAGACAAGCAAAAAACTCTGGGTCTGCTTCTGTAGTATTTAGGAAGTTGCAGAATCCAGCTTAAGGATGCATAATCATAGTATCTAATTGTTTCAGTACTGATCGACATACATCAGCACATGATAAACAAAACCTGTAGTGCTTTCCATCTGGCATCACCCAACAGGCCTCCAGGTATTTTTTCAGAGCACATAAAGGTACATACAGCTCTTTGAGCATCAGGTGGACAATCACCAAATGACTCAACAAGCTTGTAAGCATCCAAAGTGCTGCAAACACATTTATATATACAATAATGGATAAAATCTATTCCACCTACATACTCAGGCAGGCAAACACTCACAGGAGTTTAAAGCCACTGTATGAACCAGCCTCCAGAGTGGGTAACAAAACCAGTGATTCCATTGCACATCTCAAGACTGGAAAAACAGTCACCTAAGTAAAAGCAGGGTCATGCTCTTTTTGTTATTATTCTTTTTAAGCTGTAACATGAGCCAAGTAAGGCAATAACACCACTTTTCCAGCACCACTCATAGATAAATATGCCCTGGAAGGTATCTGAAAGTACCTTATGCAATGGAATTCTCTGGAAAGCTCAGCTTAAAGTAATTTAACTTGATTGCTGACAGATTTACAGGTATAGAAAATAAATGCATGCAGCCTTTTAACCATAATGACTTACCATTGTTATGTTATTTCCATTTAACAAAATCTGGTCTAGTTTTGTGATTCTTCTGCCCTCAGGTGCAATCTCGCTGAAGCAGCATTAGAAAAAGAACATGAGAACATGTAACCAGGGACAATGATTCAAGCTTTGATTACAGAACTGACAAACATCTCTGCATTAAGATGACAATTGCTGGAACTAACAAAGACATCAGCCACACTGCAGTGTAACTGACCACCTGCATAAAGAAAGCTACCTGGCAACCATAAAGTTCCATTGTACTTTTCTGCTCAGTACATAAAGGCACGGATTCACCCTGTAAATCTTGGCAATTTCTTGAATAGCACCTACACTCAAAATAGGTTTCAAATACAAACACGGCACAGCAAAGTAATAAATACTCATCTCTGAGTCTGCAGCTTTTAAAATCTTTGCTTAGACCTTAAGGAAATGTAAAGGCAAACAAACTACTGGGAAGTTCTACACAAAACCCATGCAAAATTAAGGCTAAAAAAAGGAACCTGATTACAAGCATGTATCATGCAACACCTACTCTACGACACGGCTGTCCTGAATAGATCACCACCTATAGTTTAACTCCAAGATATAAACTACTCAGCTGGCAAGTATTCAAAAAATGTAAACCCGCTTTGCTTCTAGATTTTATACAATATTTTCCCCTCAGGAAACCAAATAGAAATAATGCTTACAATTCTGTAACATCTTCTAACACCATATCTAAATACCCGGATTCAAAGAAAATAAGGCCCAGAGTCTTAAAATCAAAACAAAGTTATTTTCATTTTTACTGAACTGTGATTCTATCTGTAAAACAAAAATACCAGAGTCATACAAGTGACCCATACGAAAAGTTTCTATCCCGTGAACTCAAACCTCTCCTCTCAAATACAATAAATCAATTGAGCTGAAGCATAAAACATTCCCATCAAAGGATACTGACAAAGTCATCAAATCCTAGAAGCGTTACAACTTCTTTGTCACTCTTCATCACAATACGAATGCAGGAGCCTATGCGTTTATCCACAAGCTCTGTAAATAAAAAAAACAAACAATAAAGTTGAAAGGTACAAGAGACTGTTTCATAGAACAGCGCATTCTTTTGAACAAAACGCCTGACATTGTGTGCAGTGGAAATGTATTTTTAAAGGTGCACCTGTACTGCTAGCACACGACCACGTTTCCGAGGCTGGAACTCTGCAGGAAGACGTTCCCTTCAGTGAGAACGCTTTAATGTCATTGAATCATAGCTTGGGTTGTAAGGGCTCTTAAAGCTCCCCCGGCTCCAACCCCCTGCCACGGGCAAGGACACCTTCCACTAAACCAGCCCCGTCCAGCCTGGCCTCAAGCACTGCCAGGGTGCGCAGTTCATTACCGCACGCCGGCCGAGCACCAGCACTCGCCCCAGCCGCTCTCTGCTCCGCACCCACAGACACCCACCGGGACCCTCGTTTACTGCAGGCGCCTCCCGGCCTCGTCCACCCCATTCAAGCTTCCCGCCAAGCGGCAGCGCCGCTCACACCAACCACAAGTGCCCGCAAATACGCTCTCCCTCTTCTCCCTCCCGTCCCGTCCCGTCCCGTCCCGTTCCATGCCATCCCTCCCCTCCCCTCCCCTCCCCTCCCCTCCCGTCCCGTCCCGTCCCGCTGCAGACCGGAATCACCGCCAAACACCGAGGGACAGCAGCTGAGACGGATCCCTGGTCGCGGTGGCCGCCATGTTGCACCCAGGCCTGACCAATCGCTGCCACCTCCCGCTTCAGATGGGACGGGCGGTGCGGCAGACCCGATGAGCGGATCGCAGAGCAGTCGCTGCGCCGTTTTCCCCTGAGTAAATACAGTAACCCACCCTTCAGATAGCTCTTCTTTTCGCGGGGAGTGGCAGGTAGAAGGGCTTTAATCGCTGTACGCCACAGCTATCTTTCTTTCCCCACCCAGATTTGCTCATTAATTCACAAGTGGGCTGCAGCAAGAAGGATTCTTGGAAGTCCTTTTGCATATAGACATGGCTTGGAGCAAAAATCACTGGCTGTTCAAACACAGTTGGCTTGCTTCATACTGCAGCACTGAGCAACCTGCTCTAGTGGAAGGTGCCCCTGCCCATGGCAGGGGATTGGAACTGGGTGACCTTCAAGGTCCCTTCGAGCCCAAACCAGTCTATAGTCAGATAAAGCTCTTATTTCAACATCTAGAGTCATTGCACATTTTGTGACGGGCTGCTTCTGGAAGAATCAAGCCCAAATAAATTCCATCCTCTGCCTTAGAGGGCATGAACCTTTGGAGGATGTAGAGCTGCTGGCTGCAGGGGGGCTAGCTCAGTTCTTGTGTGGCTAGTTCCCAGGTAACTCTGAACGTTCACAAAGTCAAATCCAACCTCTGGCATCAGCAGATGCCACATGGCTCCACACAGGATCACTTCACGGACCAGAGCAATGTGAGGACAGACTTGCCTCATAACGAGAGTGCAAGGCTGTGCCTCTCCCTGGAGCAAAGCGTGTAGAAAGTGCTAGCTGGGGTAGTTGTAATGACAACGTAAGTTGGCACAGTCAGAGTGTGGGGACAGGCACAGAACCACAGGAGAAATGCAAAGAGTGAGCTTAATTTCTTTTATCTCACCAAACAGAGGATCTCCTAGCAGAAGCCGGGCAGAGGCACAGGCATCATGGAGCTTGATCCATGCTGGAGGATCACCGACACTGCTGTTTTCCCGGTTAATCATGGATTCATGCAGGCTTCATTTACCACTGTGCTTTGATCTTCTCCATAACAGGGCAGGAATTTCAAGTGTATCCAGTCGGATGCCTCCATGTATATCACAGGCCTATGCTACCTAAACACAGATACTCTGCTTGTCAAGCACGCAAAGACAAACAACAATTAGTATGTGAAAAAAGGGCAGACTTCGCTGGACTGCGAACATCCAGATCCTGATACTAAGCCTAAGGTGCCAGGACAGAAAGCTGGTGCTGGGCATCAGCTATACATGGTGCCCTCCACAAGTGACACCAACATAGCAATCCCCCCTTGCTTAGCCATGTAAACCTCTATCTGCATACGACCTCGCAGGCAGCACTCTCAGATACTCCAAGAAGGTCCTAAGTGCAAATCCTCAGACCCTGCTCTTAAACCAAATGTATGAGGAAAAACCAAATAGCTGGGCATGTTCTACATTGGGTGCCCTCTGGACCAGTGCATCCAATATAGAATCATAGAATAGTTAGGGTTGGAAAGGACCTTAAGATCACTCAGTTCCAACCACATGACATGGGCCAGAATGCCTCACACTATACCGTGTCATTCAAGGCTCTGTCCAGCCTGGCCTTGAACACTGACAGTGTTGGAGCATTTACCACTTCTCTGGGCACCCTGTGCCAGGGCCTCACCACCCTCACAGTAAAGAACTTCTTCCTTATATCTAACCTGAACGTCCCCTGTTTAAGTTTAAACCCATTACTCTTTGTCCTATCACTACAGTCCCTGACGAAGAGTCCCTCTCCAGCATCATTGTAGGCCCCCTTCAGACACTGGAAGCTGCTCTTAGGTCTCCACACAGCTTCTCTTATCCAGGCTGAACAGCCCCAGCTTTCTCAGCCTGTCTTCAAACGGGAGGCGCTCCAATCCCTGACCCTCCTCTGGACTTGCTCCAACAGCTCCGTGTCCCTCTTATGTTGGTGACACCAGATCTGGACTTAACCACTTCTTGTTGCACAACTCTGCAAGAACAGTATTACTGCTGTACCCAAGTGCATTATAAATGCTATCAATGTTAGTCTCATCCCTTCTGTACCTTAGTACCGTGTTCTCCTTTTTGCTTTCATTGAGCAGGGAACTTCACTGAAGCATCCGTAACAACTCTGTTCCATTTCAGAGCTGCTGCACTTAACTGAGAATCCTCTTAAATCTTAAGGACCCTGAAAATTGTAGAAAATGGACTGTACGGACTGGACGGGATGGTCAGAAGTATCGGTTTCCTTGGTAACCACTGGATGCTTCTAACAGCGTGGCTCCTTACTTCAGCCTTAATTGTTACCGGAATAGTTGAAAAAAAAGAAAGCACAATTGGGGAAGGGGAATCATATAGAAGGAAAAATTACTTCAAAAATGCACAAAAGCACAAGCAAATCATTGTCTGTAGACCTTGTATCACTAAAACTGAGAGAAGGAAGGGGCGCTCCATGTGTCAGTCACCTTGCACAGAACCTGAACAGTGCAGCAGCAGAACAGTGGAAGCCAATAATAGAGAGCACACCAAAAAAAGTCATTCTTAGGGGAAAGGTGATCTTCTCCTAGGAACAACTTTTACACTCGCTGTGAAGTTGAAGAGGAGCGCACAGCAGAAAACGATACCTGACGGCAACCCCAACTCGGCTGCTAAGAAAACTGCTAACCAAGCACACAGGGTATTTGCTCTCGGAAATGTGCAACTTTCCATGACAACTTAAATCTGTGGGAAACTGTGTCTACTGAAATCCAGAGAAATGCTTACTCACTGCAACAGTGTTCTGTGTCCAAATGAGATGCCTTTCCTGAGGCAGTGCAGCATCACAAATACAGTACTTTTAGGTGCCCACTTTCAAGTTGACTTTTCCCTGCATTTGCAGTAACACCAACACTGCAGACCTCTACCATTAAACAAAACCCTAGTGTGTGAATATTGAAGTCCATTTTTAAGTTCATGTAATCAGTCACAACTGAGTACTGATGGACATCCTTTTGGTGACCATTCCTCCCTCGCAGCGGCTGTATCTTTAGGTAGACATCAGCAACAAATTGCAGAGGAGTGAAGTTTTTCCACATCTCACGTAATGAACCGGGTAAGATCTGGGTCTGTGGAGAATCCCAGAGAGTTTGCGAGATTCCTGGTACTCTGAGTAAATGTATTGTTCATGTGAAGGACAAGAAAGGCACACGGGAAAGGGTGACTTTCTTTCACATCCATCCCTCTCCCTTCTGATCCAGAACAACTTGCAAAGCCCTGACTTGCTTTGCAAGGCTGCTGGGCCATTAGGTGAGCCCCAATTACACAACCGACTCCTTGGGAACCCCCAAACTCGATGCTGAACTCTTCCAAGTCCTTCTACCCCTTCCAGCAAGGCTCTCCTGCCATGTCCCCTTGGTCACTTGCACCTGAGGCTGGCTGTGTTCCCACCAGCACCTCTGAGGACTCACTCCATCCATCAGCTGATCCCAGTTCAGTGTCCAGGTGATGCTGTTTAAATCAGGGCAGGCTCCAGCCTGTAAAACCTGGGGTGGGGAAAGGCAGTGTTCCTTTTCTCAGCCAGATCAGCTCTTATAGGAGTAGGTGTGGAGAGGACAGCTGTGTGTGTTTCCTTTCGGAAGGAAGAGCAGCAGCAACTCAGCCTGGAAAAGGGTATGGTCTTTGCTGTGGTTGTTACCTTGTGTTAGAGCCCCATGTTGTTGTTGTTGTTGACTGACTGGTGTGGGAAGGTTACTTGGGCAGCTTGTGGAATGACACAATGGTTTTGGCTGGAAGAGACCTTAAAGCTCCATCTCCCCTCTGGCAGGTTAAAGCTGTGAGAAACTATAGACTAGGGTATTGTTTATTAAGATTTATGTTAAGCCCAATGTAAAGGTTAGGCAAACAGCCACCAGACACAGCTTACACAAGATAAGATAACCACAATCGCTTACACCAACTAAACCAGAGACCGCTTATGCAAACATAAGATAACTGCAAGATGCTCCAGGAACTGGCAGAAATAAGACGAACAACTCCATATAAGGACATAGGAGTAGAGGGGTCAACTATGGGACAAAAGAGGAAGACTTCTTACTTCGGCCTCAACGACCATCAGGAGGCAGAAAACGACCCCCTAACAACAGCTGAAGCATGCGCAGAGTACCTCCACTACTTCATGAACACGGAAGTAAAGATGTATAAAAAGGGACTGTTTGAACTGCTCAGGGCGGCAGTTGGCGGAGCGCAGACTCCCCTGTCGTCCAGCGCTGTTTTGCTCATATTCTACTTGCTATAATTAATAAAATTTTAATTGGATTATGATCCGTTGTGGTCTCAATTTATAACAATTTTCTGGTGCCGTGACTCGGATAAGGCTTTGGTCCTCCGGGGAGGCGCCCCGCGACATTTCGCGGCCCCGCGACCAACGACTTACCCCAACCTTACTGACGAACCTAAATTCTAGAATAATGAGCAAAGGAGAAACCGGTAAAATCCCATAAAATTCTGTGCACGGGAGTCCGGACGAAGATGCAGGACGCGTAAGTATATTGCGAAATTATTCGCAGAGCGAAATTGTTCACGGCAAAATTGTTCGCGGGTTTGCCGTTCGGGCGGGATTGGGTTTCCTGGAATATAACGAGTGAGAGGTTCGATATACTGAACCAAGCGGGTGTGGACCCTTAAGTACTGTGTTTCCCATCTCCCGCGAGGGACTGGGCCAGGAACAAGGGGGAGCGAGTGAGTGTATGTTTGTGGATATTCCAGAAGATGGGGGCGAAGGGCAGCAAGCCTTCGACTCCCATGGGAAGGGTACCCATTGTACCTAAGAATACCCCTCTGGCATGTATCTTAGACAATTGGAGATATTTCCCTGGAACCCTAGGGAAAGATAAGCAAAAAATGATAGAATATTGTACTAAGATATGGGGAGGGAAGAAGATTTCTAAAAATGTCTTTTGGCCAGTCTATGGGTCAGAAGAAGATTGGGTAAGACAGCAATTAAACCTCTGGGTTAATAATAAAAAACCCCTTAACCCTGAGGAGAGTCAATATGCGGAAGTGTGGCTAGAAAGACCGGGAGCTAGACTTTACCCGCTGAATGAGATAAAAACTAAACAAAAGAAAAAGAAGGAAGAGTTAGATGAAACCCTTCTAACCCCCCCTCCTTACATTCCTCCTCCTGCTCCCACAGCCCCTCCAGAGGTCCCCAGAGCATCCACTCCCCCACCAGAGTCGGAACAAGAGTGTTCCCCTCCTCCTAGACGCGTAACTAGAAGTCAAAAAGGGGCAGCCCAGATGTACCCTCTAAGGGAAATACCCATGGGGGGACCTCAGCCTGTGATCGGATATATTTCCGTACCCTTAAATCCGGCTGATCTATGAGATTTTAAAAGAACCGAGATGGGAAACTTAATAGAGGACCCACTCGGGGTGGCAGAAAGATTAGATCAATTTTTGGGACCAAACCTTTATAGTTGGGATGAGATGCAATCTATCCTTGGTCAATTGTTTAATACTGAGGAAAGAGATATGATTAGACGAGCAGGAATGAGACTGTGGGATGCTCAACATGCCCAGGGACCTCAAGCAGATATTAAATGGCCACTCCAAAGACCTAATTGGGATAATCAGGATCCAGTGCACAGAACTCATATGCAGGACCTGAGAACTATAGTAATTCAGGGAATTAGAGAAGCAGTACCCCGTGGCCAGAATATCAATAAAGCATTTAATGAGATGCAAAAGAAAGACGAAAACCCTACTGAGTGGCTGGAACGACTGAGGAAAGCCCTTCAGCTGTACTCTGGAGTAAATCCAGACGACCCTTTAGGGCAAGCGCTCCTAAAAACCCAGTTTGTGGCAAAATCATGGGAAGATATCAGAAAGAAGATTGAAAAGTTAGAAGACTGGCAGAATAGAGGGTTGGATGAATTACTGAGAGAAGCTCAGAAAGTCTACGTAAGGCGGGAAGAAGAGAGCAGCAAGCGACAAGTAAAAATGATGGTAGCAGCGGTCAGAGAGGATCGCAGAGGGCGAACTAGTGAACATAAATCTGCTGGAGCGAAACAAGGGAATGTAGTAGTACAGAAGGAACAGAGATGTTGTTTTTACTGTGGAAAGAAGGGACATATAAAGAAGAATTGCAGAGAAAGGATCAGGGATGAGGAAATATTGAAGACGGAATAGGAGAGTCAGGGGCCCTATATCTTAGGGGACCGGAGTCATCATGAGCCCTTGATAAAATTAAAAATAGGTCCCTATAAACAAGAGTTCACCTTTTTAGTAGACACTGGGGCTGAGAAATCAACTATTAAGCAAATACCTGAGGGATGTAAAGTTTCCCCTGAAAAAGTACAAGTAATTGGGGCAAAAGGAGAACCCTTTAAAGTAAGCAAAATCAAAAATGTGGTATTCGAAACTGAAAATAAATTTGGAATGGGTGAACTCTTGCTCGTCCCTGAAGCAGAATTTAATTTGTTAGGATGAGATTTAATTGCTGAATTGCAATTAGAAATTAAGGTTAAAAAATCAAGAGATAACAGTGTCTGCTTATCCTTTGACCGTGGATGATCAAAAACAAATTAACCCCGATGTCTGGTACTCTCCGGACACAATTAGTAGACTGGAAATTCTACCGATTAAAATCCAAATTTCCGAACCCCACATACCTGTGAGAGTAAGGCAATATCCCATATCCCTAGAAGGACGGAGAGGATTAAAGCCAGAAACTGATCAATTGTTAGCACAAGGAATCTTAGAGCCTTGTATGTCACCCTTTAACACCCCCATTTTGCCTGTAAAGAAACCAAATGGGAAATATCGGCTCGTACATGATTTAAGGGAAATAAACAAAAGAACTATCACCCGGTTCCCTGTAGTAGCAAATCCATACACACTGCTAAGCAAACTAGGACCCCATAACTCCTGGTATAGTGTGGCTGATTTAAAGGATGCCTTTTGGGCCTGTCCACTGGCAGAAGAGTGCCGTGATTATTTTGCCTTTGAATGGGAAGACATAGAGACAGGCCGTAGACAGCAATTGAGATGGACCGTGCTTCCCCAAGGGTTCACTGAGTCCCCTAATCTGTTTGGACAGGCCCTGGAAGAGCTCTTAAAAGAATACCAGGTACAAACGGGAAACGTGCTGTTACAGTATGTAGATGATCTGCTCATAGCAGGGAATAATAAGGAGGATGTAAGAAAAGAAAGCATTTGACTTCTAAACTTTCTTGCACAAAAGGGCCTACGGGTATCACAAGAAAAGTTACAATTTGTGGAGGAAAAAGTGAAATATTTGGGACATTATTTGTTTAACGGCCAGAAGATATTGGATCCAGAGCGCATTAAAGGAATTTTGGAATTACCTATGCCTGTCACTAAGAGACAAATTCGGCAGGCATTAGGGCTATTTGGGTATTGTAGGCAATGGATAGAAAATTATAGCTTTAAAGTTAAATTCTTATATGAACAACTGTCTCAAGACAAAATACCCAAGTGGACCCCTCAGGATCAAGAGCAGTTTGTCAGTCTCAAAAGAGAGCTAAGTCAAGCACCGGTTTTAAGCCTACCAGATTTAAAGCGGCCATTCCATTTATTTGTTAACATACATGAAAGAACGGCATTCGGAGTATTAACTCAGGAATGGGCCGGACAGAAGAAACCGGTGGCATACCTATCAAAGCTGTTGGACCCTGTGAGCAGGGGTTGGCCGAGTTGTTTACAAATCATTGTTGCTGCTGCAGTATTACTTGAGGAAACGAATCGCCTTACCTTTAATGGAGAAGTTGTCTTATATGTGCCTCATAACATCAGGGGAGTGTTACAACAAAAAGCAGAAAAATGGCTTACAGATAGCCGATTATTAAAGTATGAGGGAATACTTATAGAATCCCCTAAACTATCTTTGAAAACTATTGGAGCAGTTAACCCTGCTGAATTTTTGTACCCAGGAGAAGGTAATGAACTATTGCACAATTGTTTTCAAACAATTGAACAACAAACACGGATTAGGCCAGACTTAGAAGAAGAACTACAATGTGGAGAAGTATTATTTATAGATGGGTCATCACGAATAGTGGAAGGTAAACGATTGTCCGGATATGCCATCGTTAAGTTGGAAAAAGGAGAACTTAAGACAATAGAATCAGGCCCCCTGAGTGCCAGCTGGTCGGCTCAAGCCTGTGAGCTGTATGCATTGTGGAAAGCATTAGTGTCACTGAAGGGAAAGGATGGAACTATATATACAGACTCACGCTATGCGTTCGGAGTAGAACACACCACTAGGAAAGAGGGTTTGTTAACTCACAGGGAAAAGAACTGATACACCCGGAATTAATTTGGCGAGTTCTGGGGGCATTGAAAATGCCGAATAAAATAGCAGTCGTACATATAAAGGGACACCAGCGAGGTACAAGTTATCAAGTTAGGGGAAATAATGCAGCTGATACAGAAGCAAAACGAGTGGCAGGCAATTATAGTATGATTTTGACTATGCAACAAGTACCTGTTAATAAAAGTTTGATTTTGAGTCTGCAGAAAAGGAAAAACTAGAACGAATGGGAGCTAAGGAACAAGATGGGAAGTACATATTGCCAGATGGGAGAGAAGTCTTGCCGAAGGGCATAGCACTCGAAATATTTTCAAAAATACACAGTAAAACACACTGGGGAACCCAGGCATTAGTTGATCATTTCAATCAACAATTTGCCTGTATAGGCGTATATAACATAGCAAAGACAGTCACGGCAGCCTGTGAGACCTGTCAAAAGGTTAATAGAAGCAACGTGAGACAAAAACCTCTTGGAGGACGTTCCCCAGCATACAGACCTTTCTCACACATACAAGTGGATTTTACTGAACTACCTAGGGTAGGGCGTTACAAATATTTATTAGTAATGGTGGATCATTTAACACATTATGTTGAGGCTTTTCCTACCTCCAGGGCAACTGCTAACCAAGTTACTAAAGTATTACTTGAACACATTATACCTCGATATGGAGTACCTGAAGTAATCGACTCGGACAGAGGAACACACTTTGTGTCAAAAATTGTTAGAGATTTAACAGAAAGCTTGGGTATTAAGTGGGAATACCATACACCATGGCATCCACAAAGTTCGGGAAAAGTTGAAAGAATGAATGGAGAAATTAAAACTATTTTGACTAAATTAATGATAGAAACCAAATTATCATGGATTAAGTGCCTACCCATGGCACTATTAATTCTCAGAACTAGACCCCGAGCAGATGTAGGAATATCAGCGTTTGAAATGGTGTATGGAATGTCTTATAGAATTGAAAGTCCACAAACAAATGTTTTAATTCGAGACCGTGTGATTAATGAATATGTTTCACAATTAGCAGAACACCGTAACAAGCTTTGGGAACATGGACTGATTGTGCAACGACCCCCGTTGGACTTAAAAATTCACAGAGTTAAACCTGGGGATTGGATATTGATTAAAGTGTGGAAGGAAGAAACCCTAAAAACCAACTGGGAGGGACCTTATCTTGTTTTGCTTACAACAGAAACAGCTGTCCGAACTGCTGAGTGTGGATGGACTCATGCCAGTCGCATTAAAGGCCCAGTGACGAGACCCCACTGGAAAGTAATCAGTACTCCAGGTGACACCAAGATAACCCTGAAAAGATAACGTAATGATAGAGACTTTATTTGATTATTTTGCTACATTACCTTTTGGTATAAAGTGTGTATTGCTGTTTATATTTGCTATAATAATTTCTTTTTCTATCTATTATATATGGAAGTGTACAAACTGTGTTAAAGGAAATTGCTAAACTTATGCAACCACACAATAGTGAATATAAGAAGATATGCTAATGTAAATAATATACGTACTCTAGATATACGAATTAGGTGTAATAATTTGAATTGCAATTGTTATCCATTTGCTTAGTTTAGGTGTAAGGTATGTCAGGATAAATGGTGGACACACTGTGAATGTGGATGCCCTCCAATAGGAGTTTGCACACAGTGTTGGAAAATCCAAAGAACTCTCACTGAGTGGAAATTAGAACAATTAGAGTCTGAACAAGAAGAAAAAAAAAAAAATTATACGGAATCCCATGAGTGGTGGGAAATTTTTGCCAAAGGAATAAACCCTCAATATTATTGTTACCACTCCAATGAACCAGTCCCCTTTATAGCCAAAATTTTGATTATAAAGTGTAGAAGGGAAGTACTAACTGTGTCTTGCTTTGCCCCATTAGTTAAGGCTGCAAAGTGGGAAGCCTATGTAAACAGGCATAAAGCCCGAAACAGCTGTTCTCCTGAAGAATTCCCTTGCTGCCGAGAAGATGGTACACCCCGTGGCTGGAAGCAACCGAGTCGACGGGCGAGGCAGAGGAGGAACAAACTGTGGAGAAAAGAACCAGAACAATGGGACGCAAAAGCAGCAATGGCCGAACTTCCCCAGGACTGGTAAAAATATACTTAAATTAGCAAAATTGACAGACACCCTTTTTCCTGGTATACCGTTAGTTTTGTTATTGATAATAACACAAGCAAATGGAAACCCTCATGAACCTATGGCCTGGAAATTATATAATTTACCAGGGTCAAAATTAATTCAAACTCAGATCGGTCCAGGGAAGTGGAATTTCTCCGTGCATCTATATTCCCTGATACCTATAGAACAGGACTCCCCTGTTTTTACCCCAGATCTAGCAAAGCTTCAGGCCCAATGCAAGGCATTTTATATATGTCCAGCAAGTAACCCTGGCAGAAGTTATTGTAATTATCCAGGTCATTTTTACTGTGGCTATTGGGGTTGTGAGACTATTGCTTCAAATTGGAAAACGCGGGGAGATAAACATATAGATGTAACTTGGGGACCCCCAGGCTGCACTCCCCCAAAGCATGATTTTGATGGACACCCTAAAATACCCTGTGGCAGCGTGTCCTGTACCAGAATTGAAATCAATATAAAAGAACCCCAAGATGACACATGGTTAGTTGGCCGTATCTGGGGAATTAGATATTGGGAATCAGGAGCGGATAGGGGAAGTTACTTTAGAATAGTTAAAGAAAAGCTTCCTTATGATCCCTTACCAATAGGACCAAATCTGGTCCTGAATCCACCCACTTCCTCTGAAGAAAAGGTTGCCCCCGCAAGTGTCGCACCCACTTCTCCAGACTCCCTTTCGGAAACAACTAATAACATTGTATCCAGGGATCTAAAGCTGGTTTTTCCCACTTCTCCAAACTCCCTTTCGGAAACAACTAATGACATTGTATCCAGGGATCTAAAGTTGTCAGAATCCAAAGACCCCTGATGGAGTCTAATGCAAGCCTCTTATCGTGCCCTTAATGAAAGCAAACCAAATTTAACTGAGGAATGTTGGTTATGTTATAATGTTAGGCCACCATATTTTGAGGCAATTGGAAAACAAGGTAGGATTCAATGGTCTAATGGTTCAAACCCATGAGAATGCCCATGGAATGACCAGAGAAACCATACGCAAGGAATTACTATTCAATCAGTAACAGGTCAAGGAAAATGTATAGGTACAGTGCCCAAAAAGTATCAGCCTTTGTGCAACCGAACAGTCACTATAGAAAAACGCACTATAGAGAAACACAAGAATAAAAATGACAAATGGGCTATTCCGACACCAGGAGCTAAATGGGTTTGTTCAGACATTGGAGTAACGCCTTGCCTATCCCTAAACGTGTTTGATCAATCTCAGTTTTGCGTACAGGTGATTATTGTTCCTCGTCTAATCTATCACACCTCTGAGGAGGTGTTACGCCACTTTGAAGGAGATCTGAATAGACAAAAACGAGAGCCAATTACAGTGGTAACCTTAGCTACACTGCTGATAGCGGGCGGAGTTGGAGCAGGTACAGGCATAGCCTCCCTAGTAAAAGGTCAAGAATTACAAAGTTTGCAGATGGCTGTAGATGCAGATTTAGCAAAAATAGAACAATCTATCCAAAATTTAGCCACTTCAGTAAAGTCTTTATCAGAAGTAGTACTACAAAATAGAAGAGGATTAGATCTATTGCTCTTAAAATAAGGAGGGTTATGTGTAGCTCTCAATGAAGAATGTTGCTCTTTGCTGACCATACGGGAGTAGTCCAGGACACCATGTCTGAACTCCGGAAAAGGTTAGATCAACGTAAGAAAGATCATGAGGCGGGCAGTTCATGGTATGAAAACTGGTTTAATATTTCACCTTGGCTAACCACTTTGTTGTCTGCTTTAGCAGGACCGCTTATTATATTGGTTTTGGGACTTATATTTGGGCCTTGTATATTACGCTATATTTTACACTTTATTAGAGAACGGTTCGACATAGCTAAACTGCTTATTTGAACTACGAGATCTGGGGCAAAATATAAGAGTGTATCCATTAATGAGGATGAAGATTATTGTGAATGCGTTATGCCACGTGAAAGTTATGCCTATTGTAATTGTGAGGTATTACCTTGTGAGTGTTATGGTAAATGTTGGGATTGTGGAAAAAGGTTTGCTTGCAGTACCGAGAATGAAAGCAGCGTCTAATAAACAATAATAGGATAAAAGAAAAAGGGGGGATTGTGAGAAACTATAGACTAGGGTATTGTTTATTAAGATTTATGTTAAGCCCAATGTAAAGGTTAGGCAAACAGCCACCAGACACAGCTTACACAAGATAAGATAACCACAATCGCTTACACCAACTAAACCAGAGACCGCTTATGCAAACATAAGATAACTGCAAGATGCTCCAGGAACTGGCAGAAATAAGACGAACAACTCCATATAAGGACATAGGAGTAGAGGGGTCAACTATGGGACAAAAGAGGAAGACTTCTTACTTCGGCCTCAACGACCATCAGGAGGCAGAAAACGACCCCCTAACAACAGCTGAAGCATGCGCAGAGTACCTCCACTACTTCATGAACACGGAAGTAAAGATGTAAAGGGACTGTTTGAACTGCTCAGGGCGGCAGTTGGCGGAGCGCAGACTCCCCTGTCGTCCAGCGCTGTTTTGCTCATATTCTACTTGCTATAATTAATAAAATTTTAATTGGATTATGATCCGTTGTGGTCTCAATTTATAACAAAGCCATTCCCCCTTGTCCAAAGCCCCTCTCCAGGTTCCCTGGAGCTGCTCTCAGGTCTCCCCTTAGGGAGCCTTCTTCCCCCAGGCTGACCCAGCCCAGCTCTCTCAGCCTGGCTGCAGGGCAGAGCTGCTCCAGCCCCTGCAGCGCCAGGGACGGGGCAGCCGCAGTTTCCCGGGGCAGCCCGTGCCAGTGCTTCACCGCCCCCCTGGTGAGGCGCTTTCCCCAGCAGCTGATCTCGGTCTCCCCTCTTTCCCCTTGGAGCCGCTCCCCTCGCCCTGCGGCCGCAGTCCCTCTCCCGGCACTGTCTCTCCCGGCAGGTGCGGGCCTGCCCCCGGCTGGCGCTGCCCGTTCCGGGAGCGAGCCCGGTGCCCGCCCTGCCCGCACGGGCCGCGTGGCACCGGCTCCCTGTGACCGCCCGAGCCCGCCCGCGCCCCGCAGGCCTCTCCGCCGCGCACGGCCATTGGCCGCCGGTTCCCGCCGCGTCGCCGAGGGACGCCTGCCATTGGCCGCGGCGGCCCGGGGTTGCCGGGGCAACGCTGACTGGCGCCTGCGCGCGCAGCGGGGCCGCCTGAGCCGCGCCGCCGCTGGGGAGGGAGCGGGGGGGCCGTGAGGGGAGCGCGGAAAGAGCGCGGAGGAAGCGCCTCGCTGCCAGCCCGGGCTTGTGCGTGCCGGGGCCGGGAGGTGCGGGGCAGGGGCTCGGCAGCGTGTGTCCTGCCCTGAGGGACGCTGCCGGGTGTGCGCGGCTGCCCGCGGTGCAGTCCCGTGACACTTTAATTCTGTACCTGGGATAAGCGACGCTCGCTCCCGCTGCCCGTGCGAGGCTTCAGCGAGGTGCCACAAGTGCTGCAGAGCAAGGCGCTGCCGTGTATCCCACAGGATAGCGCGGGGTTCTGGCCGGGTGGAGTTTCCTGTGGTGTTGATCTCGCACACGGATCCGCCTCCCGGGCTGTGGCTGTGCAGGGACCGGACCGGGTGGGTTTTTCCCCGTGGCAGTCGCTGTCAGCAAACTGGGAGCTATTTCTGCGAGGCAGGTTCGGAATAAAGCAGCTTGTGCCTTGCTCAGTGGGGTGGGTTAGACTGGGAGAAGTTTCTGTGCTCAAAGCAGGAGCAGCTTCAGAAGAGCTGGGCCGTGCAGCTGAGGGAGTGTGACTTTGTCCTTGGTGGGCAGCGAAGCACCACACGGCTGCTCCCTGGGTTCCCCTCGCTCCTGCTGCGGTAGGGGATGGAAGAATAAAGCAAGGAGGAGTGTGTGTGTGGAGGTGTGCGTCAAGATTAAAGAGAAAAATGGTCTGAGAAGTGCAAGAAGTGAAGAAAATGCCGCAAGTGAGGCAGAGGCGACCACTGCCACCTCCTGTGGGTAGGCTGATGCCAGTCTCTGAGCAGATGGATAATCCTCCTAAACCCTTTATTTTCTCTCGTTGCTGAGCATGATCCCTGTTCGGGTAGTTTGCGTCACCTGCCTGGGGGTGTCCCCTCCCAGCCTGCTGTTCCCCCTGCAGCATTCACTGCTGAGGCCTCAGTGCTGTGCAAATGGTGTTCAGCAAAAGCTGCATGGCCGTGTTGAGCTGTTCTGGTCAGAACTAAACCACAGCCCCTGTGAGCTGCTGTGAAGGAAAGGAATTCTGCCCTGGCCAGGGGAGCCCATTTGGGAGGAGGCAAATGTGCAGAGGTGGTGGTGCCCCTGTGAGCTGGTGCTGCCAGGGCCTGTGCATGCCCGCTGAGAGTGCGTGTGGGGAAACGGGGGGCAAGTGGGGAAGAAAGAATACAGGAAGAAAAACCCCCAACGAAACAACCCAATAAACAACAGAAAAAGGGGAAAACCAACCGGAAAAACCTTCTGGGGGAAAAGCCCAGCAAAAAAAAAAAAAAAAAGGGGGGGGTGGGAATAGGGAATAGCAAACCCACCTGCAGAAAAACCCAAACACGTCGTCTTCTCCCTTTCCACAAGCCTGAAAACAAAAACCTGTGTACACACACACAGCAAAAAACAAAAACGGGGTGGGAGTGGGGGGGCGGAAAGCCCTCATCCAGTCGGGAAAGGTTTTGGGGGGCAAAGGGACAGGGGAGAAAAGTGGGGCAGCGGTTTGGGGGAAAGGCAGTGTGGGAAACCCCACCAACCAGAAGGAAAATAAAGGGTAGGGGAAAAGTGGGAGGGGGAGCCAGAAATCTGGAGGGAGGGTAAGAGTCAAAAAAAGGGGGAGGTGTCAAAAAATCTCCGTGTTGGCAGCACGGTTCCGGAGGACTCCCTGTGTAGAGCATGTCCAGTTACTTGTTTCTGTTCTAACACATAGCCGTAGGAGCAGGATGTGCACATTTCCACTTAGGGAGCTTGGTTCGGTGGCGCTTGAGAGTGCACTCTGTAGGCAGCACAGATGCACTTCTATGTGGCTAAGCAAGGGTGGATTCCCATGCTGGTGGCTCTGTTCCCAAGCTATAGCTGTGTAGGTGATGTGCAGCATGAGCTTTCTGTCGTGGCACATCGAGTGACCTGGCATGATGGGAATGGTACGGAATAAGGGGTGGATACTGTCCTGGTTTTGGCTGGGCTAGAACCGATTCTCTTCGCTGTGGCTGGCGCAGTGCCGTGTTCCGGCTTGGTTCCGGGAATCACGCTGGCAGCGCACCGATGTTTTAGCTGTTGCTCAGTAGCACTTCGGCTGAGCAAGGGCTTTCCAGTCTCTCCTGCTCTGCCAGTGAGGGAGGGCACGGGAAGCCACGAGGAAGCAGAGTCAGGACACCTGGTACAGACACTGGGGGAGACACCCGGAAGGCGCAGATGGCCGCTCGGGTCCGGCTGGGGATCGCTGATGGGGTGCTGAGCACTTGCATTGTGCATCGCTGCTGGTTCGTGTTCCCCGTTCCCTGCCCAGCTCTAGAGGAGCAGTTTGCTGGAGAGCTGTTCGCAGCGACGAGGTTTGAGCTTTCCTCTCGTTGCTGCAGGTCGGGTTTTTAAGTTCTTGTCATGGTTCCGTTGTTGGGGCTGAGGGAGCGGGGAGCGGGCGAGGGCAGCGGCGGGGCTGGGGGAGCGGGGAGCCGCCGCGGGCCCGGCGGGCTCTGGCGGGGCTGCGGGTGCGGCCGTGCCGAGGCGAGGGGGTGGCGGGGCCGGCCCCGGCGGGCAGCGCGGGCTGAAGCCGGCCGCGGGCCGGTGTCGCTCCCCCAGCGCGGGCCGATGGGGCCGGGCGTTGCCCGGCGGCCGGTGGAGCGCGAGCGGCCGGGGCGTCCGTTGTCGGGGAGCGCCATGGAGGGCCAGCGGCTGCCCGGCGCTGTCAACCCCAGCCACTTCCCGGCCAAGCTCTGGCAGCTGGTGAACAGCCCGCGCTGCGGCTCCGTGCGCTGGGATGCCCGTGGCGAGGGGCTGCTCATCGACCGGCGGCTCTTCGAGCGAGAGCTGCTGGGCGCGGAGCCGGCCGGCGAGGGGGCGGCGCTGGGCGCCGACTTCTTCAAGACCAGGAACTTCGCCAGCTTCATCCGGCAGCTGAACCTGTACGGGTTCCGCAAGCTGGGGCCGGGGCCGGGGCCCGGGCCCCTGCAGGACCCGGCGGGGGGCGACGGCGGCAGCTCCGCCGGGCCCCTGCTGCACTTCCACAGCCCCCATTTCCGCCGCGACCGCCCCGAGCTCCTCGTGCGCCTCAAGCGCCTGACGAGGGCCAACAAGGCGAAGCTGGCGGCCGGCCCGGAGCTGCCCAGCCGCCCGCCCCAGCGCTCCCAGCGCCCGCCCTCGACGCTCGGCGAGGCTGCCAGGCCCGGTGAGCTGGGGTGGCCCCGGGCTGCGGGCCGAGAAGCACTGGGGGCTGGGGGCTTCGTAGAGCGCCACCCCCGCAGGGAGCAGGGCTGCCGGACCTTGCTGGCGGCCGCTCAGCGCCGCCGCTGCGGGAAAGCCGTTGCTGTTGGCGCAGGGAGATGTGCTGCCAGCAGGCACGGGGAGCGGGGTTCGCGTGTGCTTCAGTCTGCTGCGAGAGGGCCTCTGTCGGGGGCTGCAGTAAGAGCACCCTCACCCCGTCTCTGTGGAGCGGGCACGGCCCTGCCAGGTGAACGCTACTTCTCCTTGAGGGGTTGCTCCAAAAGCTGTCGTTAAATCTGCGTGAAGCGATGGGTAACGCTCTGAGGGCAGGTACCGCTTCGTGAAACAGTAACTGAACCGGGTGAGCTACCTGGAAAAAAGCTGGCTCTGGGTTTGTTTTCCTTGACAAACTGACAGACTTGTGATGAGGGGCTCTCAGAGTCTCGTTTAGGATTTGGACGTTGCCCTTGCCTTGGCTGCCCGTGTGCTGTCAGCGCTGGAGCTTGGTAGAGCCCTGCTTAACGATTCCCCTTTCATTTCAACTCGCTGCCTGCTGTAACGCACAGCACTTCCTAAATGACTCGTGCCCGTTTAGTCAGCTCCTGCCCGTTTTGATTTACAAGAGCACATTTCTAGGTAGCGATCCCTTGCTCCTGAGGGCTTCAGGAGACTGAATGCTCCAGAGATGACTGTGTGTTGGCACAGCACTGATGTTCCTGTGTGTTCAGGTGGTACTGCTACAGCAGTTACTGTATGTTTAGGTGTAAGAATAGAGTCTGTTGTTGGATTAAGAGCATTGGAGCAAAGGTGGTCTTCCCAGGGAACGTCGTGGAGCCTTGGCTCCTCATCCTGCCTTTCAGGGCTAGTGAAAACTCCTTCCCTTAGTCCTCGTTTCCCTTTGTTTTGCAGGACTGGTGACTGCAGGACAGGCTCCTCAACCTTGCCGTCCAGCCAGCTTCTTCCCTTACTCCAACAGAGCGGCCTCCTGCCTGTACCCCCCTGCTTTCCAGGCAACGACTTCCCAGCAGCGCCCAGTCCCTTCCAGACCGTGGCAGGGTTCTGTTGGGTCGCTGCCAGGGCACGGGGCTTCCGCAGTTTTCCCAGGCCCAGGGGCTCCCTTTCCCGTCCTCCACCGGTGTTCCACCGAGGTCACGTACACCCTCCACACCGTGTTCTCGCTTCTGCCGCTTCAGCGAGGGGCTCCAGCTGCTGCTTCCCTTCCAGAACCCGGCAGCTGCGCGTCTCCAGGGCAGTGCTTGCCAGGCCCGGATCCAACACGTACGGCAAAAGTTCTCCCCTTGCTGCTCGGGAAGTTACCGCAAAGTGATGCATGAAATGTTTTTCCCCAGTGCTCTGTCACTGTGTGTGTACCTGACGTGCGTGCTTGCAGTGAGATGTGTGCTCCCTGTCCGTTACTTGCTACCAGCCGGTGACAGAATGTGCTTTAGCTGCTCCTTTCTTCTGGCTCTGATGAGGTGAACTGTATCAGAGACAGAAGAGCTTAGAAACGCCTTCTCTGCAATGAGCAGGGAAGGACAACAGCGTGTGGGTGAAGCAGGTGTGTGTGGAATCCTGATTCGCCTGGAAGACTTGAAGTACTACAAATGAATTGGCCCCTTTCCCTTTGCCGGCTGAGCTCATCAGTGGGGTTTCCACAGGTGCAGTTTTTCTTGCTGTTAGATCAGGCACTGCTGCAGCTGGCAAAAAAAACCCAAGGAAAGGTGTTGTGAGTGCAAACCTTTCTTTCTGTGCACCATTCTGCACTTGAGACCCGTTCAGAACTGGTCACCAGTCTGGGCTGCTACACGGTTATGTTTGCTCTCCTCCCCTTGATGCACAGGCATTACAGCGCGTTTGATTCACGAGCTGCTTTCACTGTAAGCTCTACGAAGTGCAAGAGTTGTGCAATTTCTGCTTTACTTGTGGCTTCTTATAGCCTGTGATCTGGACATTCTGTTTTACACTTGCCTCCTGTTTCACAAGCACTTTTTCCCTTTGGGTTTTTCCTTTTCTTCTCTTAGAAACTAGGCTCTTTGTACTGCGTGTTTGTTTCCTTAGGATGACTCCAGCAGGTTACAGCCAATCTCTCCTTTGCTCTCTTGCACTGTTTTTACAGTAGCCCTTTAAGTTTCTTTGGTGGTTTTCTTGGGTTTGTCCACGTCCTTTGGCGTTCCCAGGGAGTGAAGCCCAGGTATCCTTAGATTTTTGGCACTGCACAGAACTGTAATATGTTTGCAGGCCACAGACTGTTCTTCTGAAAGATGTCCAGATTTCACCCTAAGGTTGCTGAACATGAGCTTTTGAAGTAACAGGAGTCAGACACGTGTCTCGCGCTGCTATGGAAGGATGTCCACTAGCTCGCTCCATGTTGTTTAGCTCTTGTGTATGTTGCTCCAAACTGGACAAAAGTTCACAGATTTCGTATGACAAAGGGCACTAGGTTTAGGTACTCAAATCCGTATCGGTTATCGTAGCAACTGTCTCGTGAGGAATCCCGCGGAGGTGTCAGGCATTGCAAAGAAACGGGTCTGATCACGTGGCCGTCTCAAGTCACACTCGTACCATTTAATTCCTGTGAACATGGGCCTAGATTTGATCTCATCAAGGATTTCTCTCTCGCCCGGAAGGACTGCAAATTTTAAAGATTGTCTGTCCTGCCAGCAGTGCCTTTCCTTGTACGTTCTCTCTGCGTGTCACCAAAACCTGAGACCCGCAGAAACTGCTTCATCTGCGGAGCTGCTTTTTGGAATAAGATCCCGTTTTCATTCCAGTGTGTGTGTGAACATGCAGGCCCTTCCTGTGTGAGTCCCCTTTCTGTGGTGTGGTGTGTTGAGACAGTCAAGCAGCCAAATCCAAAAGGTGATATTAAGATAGAGTGAATAGGAAGTTTCTGTGTGTGTGTGTGTTGGTTAATTCTACAAGACGTATGTTTGATCTGTGTCTACATACTTCAGAAGAAATATGTTTTAAGGTGGAGAGCTCAGTCTCTCAGTCAGTGGGGAGGTCATAATCCATTTCAGGGAGTTATCTTACGGAGTGGTTACTGCAGTGTTTAATGCAAGTAAGCAACAGAACTGTGCACACTGGGCACCGGTTCTGTCAGTCTGATCCCTGTGTTTGAATTTTGCAGCCACCCTGCAGTGTTTGCCCCCTGCCCAGGGAGGGTCTCTGACTGTCAGCACCAGTGCTGCGGCGTCCACCGACTGCGGCTTTGTGCAGGTGAGTGCAGCGCACAGAGAGCAGGGGGAAGGGAGGAGACCCCGTGCATGGACCGCAGGGTTCTGGGCTTGCGGCAGGAAGGAGAGGACTTTGGGACTGCTCTGCTTTGGAAAGGGAAAGTAACGTGGTTTGCCAATGCCCATTCCAAAGCACCGCTTTGAAACACGAAAGGGGCGGTGCTGTAATGCAGGTAAGGTTTCAGGGCAGCGGCATAGCGGGTGTCCTCATCGGCGGAGGGTTTTTTCCCGTAAAAGTGTTATGTTTGACTTCACCATAATTCGCTTTAGTTCCTGAGTCTCCGTTTGTCTTTGAAGAAAGCCCTTGCCTGCACAAAATGGGATTCTTTAATGTTATGATACTGGGAATCAGCTCCACTTCTGTGCCCCAGACAGCTTGTGGCAGTCCTGAGTTTCATTGGATGCATGAGAAGAACCAAGCTGACTTTTGGAATTGGCCCCAGCTCAGAGATACCCTATCTAGGAGAGCTCCAGTGCTTCCTGTCAAGGCTTTCTAGAATTCTGGTGGAAATTGCCCCTCACTGGGTGGCCTGCCTTATGCAATACCAAAAGAGCCTCAGTAAACATGCCAGGGCTTCCTTTCGCATTCCAGCAGCATGGAGTTACTTTTTTTCCTCACAGGGGATAAGCAAAGCAAGCTCTGCTGGTGTGTGCTGAAAAAGGGTTGACCTGTGCAAGCCTGATCGTCCAGTTTCTTGTCTTGCAAATACCGACCTTTTGTCCTTTTTGCGTGTTTTCCTGTTTTAATATGAGCTTACCCAAGCTGGGGAGGTTATGGCCAGGGTAACGTTGCTGTGAGGCTAGAAATAGCCAACAGCCAGTCGTGCCATCGATAGGCCGGTGTTTATTTTCCACGCGGTGCATCTTTGTCCTCTCTCTTCCATCGTGAGCTGCTTTTCCCTCCAGCACATGAGGATCAGTGTGAGTGATGGGAAGTCACAGTCACATCAGTTCCGATGTCAGAAGGCTGAGATCAGTGTCTGGGATAGCACATGGTCCCAAAGGAGTCGTCAGGGGGTGGCGGTGTGTCTAGATTGAAAGGTGATAGAAATACACGGTCGAAAGGGTCTTCCTTGGAGAAGCAAGTCCCACGGAGAGTCAGAAGAGATGGGCTGGTTACTTAACCAGTAAGTGGCCTGGTAGCTTCCTGGTTAACCACTTCCTGGTTAGCGGTTGCTTGGATTGTGCAGCCGCAAGCGGGGAACTGCCGGTCAAAAGGTGCTGGTGCATCTGGGCAGAGGTTGGTGGAAGGTCCCCTGCGTGTGAGCAGTCCAAAGGCAAGCAGGGGTGTAAGCCAGTGGTGCCAGGTCAGTGCCTGACTGCCTCTGAGCAGGACAACAGGAGCAGTGTGCAGAAGGGATCAAACGGGCTTGAGATTTCCGAGCCTTAGTGTAGCCTCGATCACTTCTCCGGGAGCAGGGTGGCAGGGGCTGTGCGGGTGGTACAGAAGACAGTGCTTTGGCTGTGGATCTCACTGAGCTCTGGCCAAGAATCAGTTTACCTCGTGTGTGCTCTGGGGCAGACACTTCCCCGAGGTCCTGCTGAGGGATGCAGCCAGCTACAGCCTTGATCATCCTGCCCTGCTTGTGTCCTCATCATCAGTAAGCACTTGCACGGTCCTCAGAAGTGGGAAAATCTGTCAGCCCTGACTGAAAATGGTTGTGATTTTTGGATCTAGCAATTCCCTGTATTTTGTTTCTCGCAGAGTCCTGACGTGCAGCCACCTTCTGCAGCTGAATGCCCGCCCTCTGATGGGGCACATCATGCATCTGAGGGCGAGGAGAAGTTGCCGGAATTCAGTTACCAAGATGTGTTTGAGATTTTCAATGAGATGTGTGCATCACGCAGCGCTGATGTGGTGACACCGGAGCCTGCGGAAAGCTGGGATGGAGAGCTGCTTGAAAGCTACCTCAATGCGGCCATAGAAAGCGCCGCTGCTGCTGAAACGGCGCAAGACTCTGTGACCACACAGGGAGCCCCTGAAGAACGGGGAGAAGGACTGGATCCCACCCCAGCTCACCAGTCCGAAATGGCTGTTGTGGAAGCACTGTTCAGTGCAGAGCACGTAAGTGCTAAATGGAGGTAAAACTCCCTGGGAAGCTATCGCGTGATCTTTGGGTTTATTTCGGTTTTGGTGTGTTTATTCAAAGGAGAATGCGAGTGTAGAATGCGGATCTCTGACGGAAGAGAGAGAGCTGCCATCAGGAACCGAGGCGGCGAAGAAAGCTGCAGAAGAGCCAGGATCCCCTGCAAAACGTCAGTGCAGGAAGAGAAGACAGAGCTCACAGCAGGGTAAGTCCCTGGTAAGAGATCCTGCGTTTGTTAGAGGTGGCCAAGACAGCTGCTCTGAAACTCTTCCAGGAAGGGGAGATCACAAGAGCTGAGTTACTGTCTGCAGTGTAAGTACCTCACCGGGCCTTCAGTTCAACCATTACACTCGTACGAGCTCTTAGCGTACCTCCCGACAGGCTTCTATAGATAAGCTGGTGCCGAGGACTCCTGGGGGGAGAAGGGAATAAATTCTATCAGTCAGTAAAAGCTGAAGCTGCGGGAGTTGTGTCAGAGCCCTGCACGGCACTGAGATGCAGGCTGCGGGTATGTTTGCTGGAGGGTGAGAGTGCCACAAAGGGAGCACTGACGAATGAGGTGACCGTTGAAGTAAGAGGGGAAAAGCCCCGCACGCTGCCAAAGTGAGTGCACGAGTCCAACCTTTCTGGCTCAGCTCACTAAAGACGTTTCAGAGCAGCCTGCTGGTACGTGTGCTGAAACACAGGAGAAAAGCACCCTCAGATTCCCAAGTGGCAGGCCGCCTTTGGCCAGGTCGGACTGTCCCCGATGGCAGCACAGTTGCTGCGCGTGCTGCCAGGTGAGCCGCAGGCAAGGCCTGATGCTTCCTGGGTGTCGTTTGCTTCCTAGACCCCCACGAGCCGGAAGGTGGAGCCTGTAAGCGGGGCTGCTTCTGGAGGAAGACACCAGAGTGAGGAGCGGTGAACACGTGGAGCAGCTGCCGGCTGGTTCCCTCCTGCGAGTGCGGCAGCAGTGCTGGGCACGGAACTGGGGCCTGGGTTCAGGGTCACGCCTCTTCTGTTTCCGGACTTTGAAGTTACTGGTAGCTTTAGTCATCAATTCGTGTGTTACTGATGGCTTTATTCATCAGTTTGTGTGTTGTTTATAGCTTTATTCATCAACTTGTGTGTTATTGATAGCTTTATTCCTAAATTCGTATACATTATTTATAGCTTTATTCATAAATTTATGTGTTATTTATAGCATTATTCATAAATCTGTATGTTATTTATAGCATTATTCATAATTTTTTATCTTATTGATAGCTTCATAAATTTGTATGTAATTTATAGCTTCATTCATAAATTTGTAATTTATAGCTTTATTAATTTTTTATGTTATTTATAGATTTGTTATCTTTAGCTTTATTTATACATTTATATGTTATTTATAGCTGCATTCATAAATTTGTTATAGCTTTATTCATAAATTTTTATGGTATTTCTGGCTTTACTCATAAATTTTTATGTTATTTATAGCATTATTCATAAATTTGTAGGTTATTCATAGCTTTATTCATATATGTGTATGGTATTTATGGCTTTATTAAAAAATGTGTTATTAATAGCTTTATTAATAAATTTATATTATTTATAGGGTTATTCATATATATTTTATTTTAAGCTTTATCAATAAATTTATACTTTATTTATAGCTTTATTAATAAATTTATAGTATAGGGTTATTCATAAATTTGTTATTTTAAGCTTTAGTAATAAATGTATACATTATTTATAGCTTTATTCATAAATTTATGTGTTATTTATAGCATTATTCATAAATCTGTATGTTATTTATAGCATTATTCATAATTTTTTATCTTATTGATAGCTTCATAAATTTGTATGTTATTTATAGCTTCATTCATAAATTTGTAATTTATAGCTTTATTATTTTTTATGTTATTTATCGATTTGTTATCTTTAGCTTTATTTATAAATTTCTATGTTATTTATAGCTGCATTCATAAATTTGTTATAGCTTTATTCATAAATTTTTATGGCATTTCTGGTTTTACTCATAATTTTTTATCATATTTATAGCATCATTCATAAATCTGTATGTTATTAATAGCTTCACTAATGTGTATGTTATTTATAGCTTCATTCATAAATTTGTTATTTATAGCTTTATTCATAAATTTATATGTTATTCATAGCATTATTCATAAATTTGTAGGTTATTTATAGCTTTATTCATATATGTGTATGGTATTTATGGCTTTATTAAAAAATGTGTTATTAATAGCTTTATTAATAAATTTATATTATTTATAGGGTTATTCATAAATATTTTATTTTAAGCTTTATTAATAAACTTAGACATTATTTATAGCTTTATTCATAAATTTGTATATTATTTACAGATTTGTTATTTTTAGCTTTATTTATAAATTTGTTATTTATAGCTTTATTCATACATTTGTATGTTATTTATGGCTTTATTAAAAAATTCATGTGTTGTTTATAGCTTTATTAATAAATTTATGTTATTTATAGTGTTATTCATAAATTTGCTATTTTTAGCTTTATTAATAAATTTATACGTTATTTATAACTTTATTCATAATTTTGTAAATTATATCTTTATATGTTATAGCTTTATTAATGTGTATTTTATTCATAGCTTTATTAATAGATTTCTGTGTTCTTTTTAGCTTTATTAATAAATTTATGTTATTTATAGTGTTATTCATAAATTTGCTATTTTTAGCTTTATTAATAAATTTATACATTATTTATAACTTTATTCATAATTTTGTAAATTATATCTTTATAAATTTATATGTTATTTATAGCTTTATTAATAAATGTGTATTTTAGTCATAGCTTTATTCATAAATTTCTGTGTTGTTTATAGCTTTATTAATAAATTTATGTTATTTATAGTGTTATTCATAAATTTGCTATTTTTAGCTTTATTAATAAGTTTATACGTTATTTATAAATTTATTCATAATTTTGTAAATTATATCTTTATATGTTACAGCTTTATTAATGTGTATTTTATTCATAGCTTTATTAATAGATTTCTGTGTTCTTTTTAGCTTTATTAATAAATTTATATTATTTATAGGGTTATTCATAAATATTTTATTTTAAGCTTTATCAATAAATTTATACATTATTTATCGCTTTATTAATAAATTTATATTATAGGGTTATTCATAAATTTGTTATTTTAAGCTTTATTAATAAACTTAGACATTATTTATAGCTTTATTCATAAATTTGTATATTATTTACAGATTTGTTATTTTTAGCTTTATTTATAAATTTGTTATTTATAGCTTTATTCATACATTTGTATGTTATTTATGGCTTTATTAAAAAATTCATGTGTTGTTTATAGCTTTATTAATAAATTTATGTTATTTATAGTGTTATTCATAAATTTGCTATTTTTAGCTTTATTAATAAATTTATAAGTTATTTATAACTTTATTCATAATTTTCTAAATTATATCTTTATAAATTTATATGTTACTTATAGCTTTATTAATGTGTATTTTATTCATAGCTTTATTAATAGATTTCTGTGTTCTTTTTAGCTTTATTAATAAATTTATGTTATTTATAGTGTTATTCATAAATTTGCTATGTTTAGCTTTATTAATAAATTTATACGTTATTTATAACTTTATTCATAATTTTGTAAATTATATCTTTATAAATTTGTGTTATTTATAGCTTTATTAATAAATGTGTATTTTATTCATAGCTTTATTAATAGATTTCTGTGGTCTTTATAGCTTTATTAATAAATTTATGTTATTTATAGTGTTATTCATAAATTTGCTATTTTTAGCTTCATTAATAAATTTATATGTTATTTATAACTTTATTCATAATTTTGTAAGTTATATTTTTATATGTTACAGCTTTATTAATGTGTATTTTATTCGTAGCTTTATTAATAGATTTCTGTGTTCTTTTTAGCTTTATTAATAAATTTATGTTATTTATAGTGTTATTCATAAATTTGCTATTTTTAGCTTTATAAATAAATTTATATGTTATTTATAACTTTATTCATATTTTTTTAAATTATATCCTTATTTATGTTATTTATAGCTTTATTAATGTGTATTTTATTCATAGCTTTATTAATAGATTTCTGTGTTCTTTATAGCTTTATTAATAAATTTATGTTATTTATAGCGTTATTCATAAATTTGTATGCTATTTTTAGCTTTATTAATAAATTTATACGTTATTTATAACTTTATTCATAATTTTGTAAATTATATCTTTATAAATTTGTGTTATTTATAGCTTTATTAATAAATGTGTATTTTATTCATAGCTTTATTGATAGATTTCTGTGGTCTTTATAGCTTTATTAATAAATTTATGTTATTTATAGTGTTATTCATAAATTTGCTATTTTTAGCTTCATTAATAAATTTATACGTTATTTATAACTTTATTCATAATTTTGTAAATTATATCTTTATATGTTACAGCGTTATTAATGTGTATTTTATTCATAGCTTTATTAATAGATTTCTGTGTTCTTTTTAGCTTTATTAATAAATTTATGTTATTTATAGTGTTATTCATAAATTGCTATTTTTAGCTTTATTAATAAATTTATATGTTATTTATAACTTTATTCATAATTTTGAAAATTATATCTTTATAAATTTATATGTTATTTATAGCTTTATTAATGTGTATTTTATTTATAGCTTTATTAATGGATTTCTGTGTTCTTTTTAGCTTTATTAATAAATTTATGTTATTTATAGTGTTATTCATAAATTTGTATGCTATTTTTAGCTTTATTAATAAATTTATACGTTATTTATAACTTTATTCATAATTTTGTAAATTATATCTTTATAAATTTGTTATTTATAGCTTTATTAATAAATGTGTATTTTACTCATCGCTTTATTAATAGATTTCTGTGGTCTTTATAGCTTTATTAATAAATTTATGTTATTTATAGTGTTATTCATAAATTTGCTATTTTTAGCTTCATTAATAAATTTATACGTTATTTATAACTTTATTCAGAATTTTGTAAATTATATCTTTATAAATTTATGTTATTTATAGCTTTATTAATAAATGTGTATTTTATTCATAGCTTTATTCATAAATTTCTGTGTTGTTTATAGCTTTATTAATAAATTTATTGTTATTTATACCTCTGTCCATAAATTTTAATGTTTCTTATAGCTTTATTAATAAATGTTATTTACAGCTTTCTTCACAAATTTGTATGTTATTTATGGATTCATTAATGAATTTATCATTATAGCTTTCTTCACAAATTTATATGTTTTTTATGGCTCTATTAATAAATTTGTATTTTATAGCTTTAATAAATTTATTGTTATTTATAGCTCGATTCATAAATCTGTATGTTATTCATAGCTTTATTAATAAATTGTTATTTATAGCACGATTCATAAATTTATATGTTATTTATAGCTTTATTAATAAATTTATTGTTATTTATAGCTCGATTCATAAATTTGTATGTTATTTATAGCTTTATTAAATTTATTGTTATTTATATCTTTCTTCACAAATTTGTATGTTTTT
Organism: Lathamus discolor; assembly: GCF_037157495.1. Lineage (NCBI taxonomy): Eukaryota > Metazoa > Chordata > Aves > Psittaciformes > Psittacidae > Lathamus > Lathamus discolor. The sequence continues at coordinate 22,609,347 of NC_088888.1, forward strand.
TATAGCTTTCTTAATAAATTTATTGTTCTTTATAGCACTATTCATAAATTAGTATGTTATTTATAGCTTTTTTAATAAATTTCTTGTTATTTAAAGCTCTTCATAAATTCGTATGTTATTTATATCTTAATAAATTTATGTTATTTATAGCTTTATTAGTAAATGTATTGTTGCTTATAGCTGTGTTCATAAATTTGTATGTTATAGCTTTATTAATAAATTTATTGTTATATATAGCTCTATTCAAAAATTTGTTATTTATATCTTTATTAATAAATTTATTGTTATTTATAGTTTTCTTCACAAATCTGTATGTTATTTATAGTTTCTTAATAAATTTATTGTTATTTACAGCTCTATTCATAAATTTGTTTTTATAGCTTTCTTAATAAATTATTGTTATAGCTATATTCATAAATTTGGATGTTATGTATAGCTTTATTAATAAATTTATGGGTTATTTATAGTTTTATTAGTAAATTTATTGTTACTTATAGCTCTGTTCATAAATTTGTTATTGCTTTATTAATAAATTTATTGTTATTTACAGCTCTATTCATAAATTTGTATGTTATTTATAGCTTCCTTAATAAATTTATTGTTATTTACAGCTCTATTCATAAATTTGTATGTTATTTATATCTTCACAAATTTGTATGTTTTTTATTGCTTTCTTAATAAATTTATTGTTATTTGTATCTTTCTTTGCAAATTTGTATGTTTTTTATAGCTTTCTTAATAAATTTATTGTTATTTATATCTTTCTTCACAAATTCGTAGGGTTTTTATAGCTTTCTTAATAAAATTGTTCTTTATAGCTCTATTCATAAATTTGTATGTTATTTATAGCTTTATTAATAAATTTATTGTTATTTATAACATTCTCGATGTTTATAGTGATAATAAATCTTATGGTTTAAAGAGCCGTGTTTGTGTCTTGATATTAAGAATAGTGCTGGCATCTTTGTACTAGACACTGTCAATCTGGTCTGTGCTCTCAGCATTGTCATCCCCCCTGGACTTTGCAATCCACGTTGTGGGAACTATTAATAACTGTACCTCCTGCTTTTTCTCCTCGGAGGACCAACCTATGGGGGAGACGTCCCCCCACATCTTCCACCTCCCCACCAGGCTCTTTACGGTAGCATTTCAGAATTTCAGACACTTCAAAACTATGCAAACTGGACATCTGTAAATCGATGGGTCTGGATGGAATGCACCCACGGGTGCTGAGGGAGCTGGCGGAGGTCATTGCTAGGCCACTTTCCATCATCTTTGGTAAGTCGTGGGAAACGGGCGAGGTGCCTGAGGATTGGCGGATGGCAAAGGTCACACCAATCTATAAGAAGGGCAAGAAGGAGGACCCGGGTAATTATAGACCGGTCAGCCTTACCTCCATCCCTGGAAAGATGATGGAACAACTTATTCTTGACTCCATCACTAGGCATATCAAGGATGAGGGGGTCATTAAGAACAGCCAACATGGTTTTATGAGGGGGAAGTCATGTATGACCAACCTTATAGCCTTCTATGAGGAAGTGACTAGGTGGAGGGATGATGGTAGAGCGGTAGATGTAGTTTTTCTTGATTTCAGTAAGGCATTTGATACTGTCTCCCACAGCATCCTCATAGATAAGCTGAGGAAGTGTGGGCTTGACGATCAAGTAGTGAGGTGGATCGAGAACTGGTTGAAAGGAAGAAGGCAGAGAGTTGTGGTCAATGGCGCAGAATCTAGCTGGAGGTCTGTGACTAGTGGAGTTCCTCAGGGGTCGGTGCTGGGACCGGTGCTGTTTAATATTTTCATCAATGACCTGGATGAGGGAACTGAGTGCACCCTCAGCAAGTTTGCTGATGACACAAAACTGGGAGGAGTGGCTGACACACCAGAGGACTGTGCTGCCATTCAGCGAGACCTGGACAGGCTGGAGAGTTGGGCGGGGAGAAACTTGATGAAATTTAACAAGGGCAAGTGTAGAGTCTTGCATCTGGGGAAGAACAACCCCATGTACCAGTACAGGTTGGGGGGTGACCTGCTGGAAAATAGTGAAGGGGAAAGGGACCTGGGGGTCCTGGTGGATAGGAGGATGACCATGAGCCAGCAATGTGCTCTTGTGGCCAAGAAGGCAAATGGCATCTTAGGGTGCATTAGAAAGGGAGTGGTTAGTAGGTCAAGAGAGGTTCTCCTCCCCCTCTACTCAGCCTTGGTGAGGCCGCATCTGGAATATTGCGTCCAGTTCTGGGCCCCTCTGTTCAAGAAGGACAGGGAATTGCTTGAAGGAGTCCAGCGCAGAGCCACAAAGATGATTAAGGGAGTGGAACATCTCCCTTATGAGGAGAGGCTGAGGGAGCTGGGTCTCTTTAGCTTGCAAAAGAGGAGACTGAGGGGTGACCTCATCAATGTTTACAAATATGTGAAGGGTAGGTGTCAGGATGATGGAGCTAGGCTTTTTTCAGTGATATCCAGTGATAGGACAAGGGGCAATGGGTGTAAACTGGAGCATAGGAAGTTCCACGTTAACATCAGGAAGAACTTCTTTACTGTAAGAGTGACAGAGCACTGGAACAGGCTGCCCAGGGGGGTTGTGGAGTCTCCTACACTGGAGATATTCAAGGCCCGCCTGGACAAGTTCCTGTGTGATGTACTGTAGGTTACCCTGCTCTTGCAGAGGGGTTGGACTAGATGATCTTTTTAGGTCCCTTCCAACCCTTGGGATTCTGTGATTCTGTGAAATGTCCTTTGAATACCCATGAAACCAACCTGCTCCTCTGCTGGGAACCAGCGTGTTGCTGCGTATGGTTCAGGTCTTGCTTAAGGGTAAACAACGATGTGAGCATACCCCCAGACATCTTTCCCCGAGGCTGTACAGTTACGGGAGCAGGGTGTGTGGGATCGTATGGGCAGGTACCTAGGCCAGGGGCCCCTGCAACGCTGTGGAACTTCACCCCTGAACAAGTGCAAAATCCAGGAGAACTACTCCATTGGCTGGGAAAAGCATCGTCCTGGCAATACCAGAGAGGCAAAATCAGCACAACGTGCTGGGGCCTGCCCCTTGCCCACCGAGCCCTGCTCAGCACTATCCAGTACCCTCAAGGAGAAAAGGTCCCTGGATCTCATGGCAAAGCAGCAGGCAGTGCTTCTACCCCAGCCCCAGCAACCAGCACTGCGGCTACTGCAGCCTCAGCAACAGCACTCCAGCCATTCCAGCCGTGGTGACAGACACTGCTGCTGCTCCAGCCCTGACAGCAGACGCTGGCGGCCACTCCAGCCCTGGTAGCAGGCACTTGGGCTGAACCAAAGAACCAATCTGTGCCGTGATCCGTTGCCCCTGTACAGAGAAGAACTGGACACGAAAGTCAGCTCGTGTAGAGACAGAGGACGGCGCAGGGCCAGCGCTAGAAAGAGAGGAGGAGGCAGAACCAGAGGGAAGCTCTCGCTCCCTGTCCTGGCTGCTCCGATGCTGGGATAATGGAGCTGGCAGCCTGGAATTAGAGGGTAGGGAAGCCAAGCATCTGGGCTCTCTTTGTAGGTAAGCAGGTGTTGACCACGCAATTGGAAAAGGGACCCAAACCCTCAGGCTCTTAAGCCCCATTCGAAATCATTCTTCTTGCGGGTCGCATGATAGAGAAAGCTCACAACCGGACTGTAATTTGGGATGTGCATTCTCCAGACCCCACAACACCTGAGAAAGCTCGTGTTTGTTTCTTACTGGTTGGTGGAGGCATTGCTGTTCCCTTGCTGATCACGTCTGTGCGGATCTGCTGACGTCCGTCTTGCCGCTTTATTCCCCAAACCTGAATCTCCTGGTCAGGTCCCTTGACCTTGCTCCATCCTATGGCAAAAGCGGTCTTGGGAAGGCTTTGGATTATTTTCCTCCCTGTCTAAAAAGCTTCTGCTGCTGCTGAACGGTGTCACACCGTGTCGGTGTAAGGTACTGCAGGTGTTGTGGGGCTTCACCCTGTTGCAGTACTTTCTGGATCAGCTCATGGCAGACGGTAGGGCTGCCTTTCCAGCCCTGCGGCACTCGATTCCAAGTGTATTGGACGGCCCTCCGAGTATCAGCAAACTGGCCTGCACTCTGCTGCCAAAGGGATTGAGACAATGCATCGGCAACGTCAATTGTGCCATCCCACTTGGCTGCCTTTGACTCTCCTACCCCAAAGCAGGCTGGGATTCCCCGATTCCCTGACGTGCGAACGTCGGTCACTCTCCGCTACTCGTAGGTGGCCGTGATGCCCTGTTCCGTTGCCCAGGCTGAGCTGTGACCCCTCGCACGCTCCAGCTCCGGACGAAAGGCGCAGAGGAAGAGCAGCCCGTGAGGGACCTCCCCGAGCCGGCTGGGCAGAGGCTGGTCCCCGTGCGGCGACTGCCGGAGCATCCCTGGGTGCCCAATGGCCACGGGCACGATGCTGCCGCCAGCACAAAGCCGTTGTGGTTGCAGTGGAGAAGCCCATCGTGACCGGGCCACCACGGTGACCGTGGGGTATTCCAGGAGCGAGAGCCCTGGAGTGACCAGTGCGGAGGAGACCTCTCCCTCGGGAAGCTGCATCTCCCCTGGGTGCCGAGCGTTGAGCCGGCGGGGTTTGTGTTAATAGTGCGCAGTGTGGGGAAGGCGGGCATCTCGCTTGTTTTCCATGCGGACTGAAATAAAAGGAAGCACTTGATGTGACGAAGCCATCCCTTTATTACGGAACTGCGGGATGAAGGATGCTGCGAGCGTGCTGCGGAGCACAAGGGCGGCTGCTGCGGGGCCCAGAGGTTTGCCTCCCAGCGAGACTGACGCTGCAGGTTCCCCAAGGGCTCTCCGAGCCGCGGTGCCCAGGAGCAGCCCCCGAGAGCAGCACGGGGGAGGCTGGATCCAGCCCTACGAGACGGGGGGGACGACACGAGCCTGCGGTTTGCCCGCGAGGAGCAAGGGCGGCGCTCACCGGGGGGAGCGGGCGGGACGGGGCCCGGGGGACGCCGGGCAGAGGCGAGGCCGCAGGGAAAAGGGCTCAAGGGAGGAGCAGGCTCCTCGCGGGGGGCTCGGCCGCGGTTCGGCCGCGGGGATGCTGCGGCCGGGCGGGGGGGGCATGATCCCGCTGGCTCTCGCCGGCTCGGAGCCCTCCCTCCGCCGCTCCCCGAGTCCGTGCCCCCCGCTTCTCCCCAGCCCCCGGGGCCTCCCGCCGGGGCTCTCCGCGCCGCTCCGCTCCGCTCCGCTCCGCTCGGCTCTGCCGCTCCCGGCCGTGGCGGCGCTGGCCGAGCCGCTGCCGCTGGGTCTGGCGAGGCAGCACCGCCCCCTGCCTCTCCCCGGCCCGCCCCCAGGCCCCGCTCCGCCCGGCCCCGGTCGCTCGGCGTCGGGACCCCCGAGCCGCCGGTGCGCGGTGCGGCTGCGGGGGTGCCCGCGGCGGCACCGGGAGAGCGGTCGGGCAAGGTGCCCGTGGTGCTGCTGCGGGGGTGGAGCCGCTGGCCGGGGCACCGGCGGGGAGTGCACGCCCGGAGCCGCGGCCGGGTAAGGGAGGGGACGGCTCCGCTCGGCCCGGAGCGGAGCGGGCGGTGGGGGCCGGCGGGGGCCCCGCTCGCAGCGGTAGCGGCCGCGTGTGGCGCACAGGGAAGGAGAAGGAGCCCCTGGAGCGGCTGCACCGCCTGGGAGCGCTGCTGGGGAGCGGCGGCTCCGGGTCCGTGCCCTCGGGGTGCGCCCGTCCGACAGCGCCCCGGTAAGTGGCGGGGAGGCGGCGGGGGTGCCCGGTCCCGGTGTGTCCGCGAGGGGGTCACCGGAGCATCCCCCAAAGCATCTCAGTGGAGAGTGGTGTCCTGTGAGAATTTAGAGATGGGCTTTTAGGTGTGTGTGTGAGTGAGTGAGTGAGTGAGTGAGGATATCCGTGTTGGAGGGGCTGTTCTGGAATGCACCATCTGCGGGACATGCCCAGGTCCTGGTTTCTGTCTTAGCACATTAGTCTTAGGAACAGGGTCTGGACATTGGCACATAGACTGCTGAAGACTCGGTCACCAGAGAGTGGTGTCCAGTGAGGCTTTATTTACACAGATGGAGTTTCACACAGGTGGAGTTTTAGGTGGGTACATAAGTGAGTTTATCCCTGTTGGTGGCACTGTTCCTGAGGGCTCCCTCGATGGAACACGTCCAGATTTTTGTTTCGTTCCTAACACATTAGGCTTAGGAGCAGGGTCTGGACATTTGTATTTAGGCAGCAGGTATAGCAGAAAAACCTTTTTGTTCCATTCAAAAGATTGCTTTTCAGCTCTTCCTTTTTCTTACACAGACACCAAGCTGGATGGGTTCCCCTTAAGGCAGGAGTGAGGCCAACAGCAGGTAGCCATTAACGTGGATGTGGATCGTGATGGGCAATATGCAAATAAACCTGATCTTGAAGAGATGGTGAGGAAGAACTGACTGTCTTCTGAGACTCCTATGTGTTATATTATAAAGTATGCTGTAATGCCTGGACAGAAAGTCAACCCCTGCCCATGACCAGAGGGGGCACTGCGCAGGCGCAAAGGACCTTCTAGCTCATCATAATACGAAGCGGGGACAGAATACGAAGGGGGATATGTATAGGCGTTAGGGAATAAATGTAAAGGAAAAACGACCCTGGGTGTGCATGCTTTGGAGGAACGATCCCCATGCACCTCAGCGCTGAATAAAGCATACCTACTTTACAACTTGAACGAGTTGTGGAGTCAATCCGCGTATCATTGTGATAAAGGACCAAGCAGAAGCCATGAATCCAGGCTCCTGCATTGTATTGGCATCTTCACCTGCATCTTCTCCACTGTCTCCATCAATCCCATCATCCGTAAGTCGTTCCTTTAAAAACAGAAATTGAAGCAATTCAGCTGCTTCTTTTCAGAGTTCTAACACAAGGTCACCAGCAGACTCTGCTTATTTCTTCCATATTATGATGGATGCCTGTTTGGACCCCTCTTATCAGGTCTGGATTTTATCAGTTGGTGGGATATAACTGGTGCTGAATATGCAAAGTCACACGCAGTGATCTTAGTAAAATTATAAAAACAAAATTAGAATGATCCTTAACAGTCATGATTTCATTATCATTATCCTCACAACAGCACAAGCAGTTCTTAAGCATACACATACACAATATATACAAGTACAATATACAAGTACAGTCCTTTGAGTAATGTCTGGATGGATTTCAAAATGATAAGTACCTCATTCTGTATCAAGGCATATGTTCTTAGTATCAATTGCGTTTCTTCTCAGGCCTTCACAGTTCTAGTTGGAAAGGCTTCTGGCCAATCTGAAAAGATATCCGTTAGTGCCAACAAATATCTATATCCTCCTTTTCTTGGCAGTTCTGTAAAGTTGATCTGCCTCTGTTGTCCTGGTTTGTTGTCCCTCCCAATTTGACCCATTTTGGGTTTAGGATTACTTTTGGGGTTTGTTTGGAGGCAGTGATCACACTGGTGAGTTACCTGTTGAATAATAGCATAATTTTGCTTATCAAATATTTATATCGACTCCCCAGTGTGTTTTGATGTGCATTCTTTACTAAGGACCAAACGAAGATGAGGGAACAATTATCTTTCCCTGTGGTGTACTAGCCCACCCTTCATCTTGACCTACAATTAATTTCTGATCTTCTTTATTATAGTTTGGCTTACCTTTTAGAGAAATTTTCCCATCAGGAATTAAAGCTCCTTCAATTGTTATCTCACCTTTTGCAGCTTCTTTTGCCTCTCTGTCTGCCAGCTCATTTCCCTCCTCCAATTCTGAGCTCACCTTCTGGTGTGCCTTGATGTGCATAATTGCCATATTCTCAGGTAGTTGGACCTCTTCCAACAGTCTCAGTATTTCTTGTGCATGTTTAATGTTTTTTTTCCTCGTGAATTCAACAGTCCTCTCCTTCCAAACGGCACCATGTGCATGCACAACTCCGAACACATATCTTGAGTCTGTATATGTGGGAACCGCTGGGAGACGAGCTCATCAGATGATGACCAACAAGTCTCAGTTTATTGCTAAGCAGATGGATCCTTATATACCTTGCATACAGAGATCATTGGCTTATAGCTTTTACATGTTACAAGATCATTGGTTTATAGCTTCTACATTTTTGCAGCTACACCGTGCACCCCCCCCCCCCCCATTCTCCTTCTCATGCACTTATCACTTAGTGGCCTTGGCTGTGATTGGTCATAGTATGTTGGTGTTTGCCGGTGTCCTTCATTTCCTCATTATCTGGCATGAGAGGTTTGCACCATGTTCTACACAGATGTCTTGTTTCAGCTTGTTGATGGGAGCGTGACCTTTTGACCTTTTTCGACAAGCCAATCCTCCACATGTATAGACATTTATGTTTTTTCCTTTTGCCAGCTCCAGAGCTCTAGTCAGAGCAATCAATTTCACCTTCTGTGCAGAGGTGTTTATGGGTAACGGTCTGGATTCTATTACTTCAGCATGTCGTTTTCCACTGATGACATAGCTGTTCCCAGTAAACCAGGTTTCTGCGTCGTCTAAAGGGGTATCTTTCAGATCCGGACGACTGGAATATGTGGCCTCAGTAGTCTCTGCTGAGGCTTGCTCCACCATGATGGCTTGATATTTCAGAAACCTTTGTGGGGAAAGCCAGTGCCCGCCTTTCACTTTCAGCACTGCAGACACTGTATGGGACACCAGCACATTTTCTGGCCCAAGGTAGTACAACTGCTGCAACGGCCCTGAGGCATCCAGGCCATCCTTCAGCTGCAGAGTCCAATTGCTTACAGGCCCAAGTCCTGTGCTAGTATTCCTAAGGCAATTTCTTGTTTCTTATTGGGAGAAAAGAAAGAATGGTTTACTCACATCTGGGAGTCCTAAGGCTGGTGCCGACCTCAAGGCGTTTTTAATTGGTGGAAGGCTTAAGTCGCTTCTCTTGTCACTGAAGATTCTTGTTGTAGTGCATATAGAGGCTTAACAATTAGTCCATGATGGTAGATCCACAATCTACACCATCCTGTCATACTGTCCAGGCCACACAGGCCTCTTCTGTCTGGGTAGCTATTAGGATGTCATCTATGTACTGCAGTAACTTCTCTTCTTCCGGTGGGGCTTCCCAGGGTAAGTCTTTTGAAAGTTGTTCTCCAAACAGGGTGGGACTGTTCTTAAATCCCTGAGGCAACACCATCCACATGAGCTGGATTTTGCACCTACTCTTAGGGCTTTTCCATTCAAATGCAAAGATTTTCTGGCTGGCTTTGTGGAGAGGGAGGCAAAAGAAAGCATCCTTCAAATCTAGAACAGTAAATCAAGTTAGCTCTGATGTTAAGTATGTTAGCAAAGTGTATGAATTTACTATTACCACCCGGTATTACCCATAAGGTTTACAAACAGGTAAAATAGGGGTGTTAAAATCAGATTGGCACTCTTTTAGCAGTCCTAGCTGTAGGAAATTCTCAGTCATTTGGAAAAAATTCCTTCCCTATCTTCCCTCTTCAGGGGGTATTGTTTAATCCTGACTGACTGTTTTCTCTCCTTGAGCTTATCTGCATAAAATTAAGCTTTTAACATCTCTATATACTGTTGGTCCTTTACTTTTAAGGTGATCTCGCCTCCTTTGAAAGTAATGGTCGCTCCCAAGTGTTCTAACAAATCTCTCCCCAAAAGAGCTTTTGGGGAGTTAGGCATATACAAAAACTTATGGATGCCCCATTGTTTTCCCAATTGATATTTTAGTAGTTTACAAAAATAAGCCTTTTCACCTTGGCCAGTCGCCCCTTTTAGCATCATATAATCGTCCCCAAAGGCATTAAAGCTTTGTTTAAAACTGAATACGTTGCACCCGTATCAACCAAAAATTCCGTTTCCCCCTTCTTTTTTTTTTTTTTTTTTGAGGGAAAGCCCTCATCCAGTCGGGAAAGGTTTTGGGGGGCGAAGGGACAGGGGAGAAAAGTGGGGCAGCGGTTTGGGGGAAAGGCAGTGTGGGAAACCCCACCAACCAGAAGGAAAATAAAGGGTAGGGGAAAAGTGGGAGGGGGAGGTGTGTGTGTGTGGAAAAAAGTGGAACAAAAAATATGGATGAAATCCAGCAAAATTTAAATAAAATATTAATAAACTAGAAAATAAGAATAAAGCAAAACCCAAAAAAATCTTTGGGGGAAAAGTCACAAAGCCTTAAAAACCTTAAAACCAACGAAAACCGCACCACCCCCAGCCCCTCACCAAAGGAAAAAAGGAAAACAAAGCCACTAACCTGTGGAAACAAAAAGGGGAAACCAAACCAGGCAAAAACCCCAATCCGGGGGGGGGGGGGGGTTGGGGGGGGTGCGGTGTGTGGAGGAGAGGGGAAAAAAGGGGAGGAAGGAAACGGGGAAAAAAGAAAGCCCCCAGCAGCCGGTGGAGATAAAAAAGCGGGGGTGGAAAGGGGAAAAAACTGGGGGGGGGGGGGGGGGTGGTAAAAAATGTGGAGCAAAAAAACGTGTGTGTGTGTGGGGAAATCCAGGAATAAAGAAACCAGAAAAAAGAAGAAAAAAAAAAGGGGAAAACCCCACCAAAACCCAAACAAACAGAAACTCCACCCAAAATTCCACACCAACTTGGAGCAAAATCCCAGCCAAAATAAAAAGGGGGAGGGGGGGCGCGCAAAAAAACCCCAACACCGTGGGGAAGAAATCAACCAACCAGGGAGGAAAAAAAAAAGGTGGGGAGGGGGAGATTTGGTGGGGAGAAGGGAGAGGGGGGAAAAGCGCCGGGGGCGGTGTGGGGGGATAGGGACGGACTGTGCGGAAAAACAGCACCAGCCAGAACGGGGGAAAAAAAGTGCGAGGGGGAAGGGGGGGAAGTGGATAAAATGCATTGATAAAAACCATGGATAAACTCCAGCAAAATATAAATAAAATAATTTTAACTTTTAAAAAATGGAAAAAGGGAATAAAGAAAAAACAAATCCCAAAAAATCTTTGTGGGAGGGGGAAACAGAAAGAAAACGCAAAACGTCACAATCCCAGAAACCCCACAAAAACCACACCACCCCCCACAAAAACCCCCAAACAAACAAAAAGCACGAACCTGGGGGAAACCCAGCAAATGAAAAGGAAGGGGAAGGGAGAAAGCCCCAAGAACAAGAAAAACCAACCAAAAAACCCAACCCCGTGGGGGAGGGAAAGGGGGGGCCGGGGGGGGGAAGTGTGGAGGGGAGGAGAAAAAGGCAGGGGGACTCCCCCCCCCCCTTCCAACCGGTGGAGAGAAAAAAATGGTGGGGGGGAAACTCGGGGGGGTTAAAAAATGTTGAACAAAAAAAGGTGGGGAAAAAAAAAATCCAGGAAAGGAAAAGGAACATGGAAAAAACAGAAAACCAGACCCAAGCAAACAAAACCTGCACCCAAGCCGCACACCACCTTGGGAAGAAAAGGGCCAGTAAAGAAAAGGGGGGGGGAATGGCAGAAAAATTCCTCACTCAAAGCCATCACTAAAAACAAACTCCCCCCAAAATCAAATGAAACCCCGGGGGGGTGGGGAGGGAGGGTAAGAGGAAAAAAAAGGGGGAGGTGTCAAAAAATCCCCATCCTTGTGGGGAAACCCCAACCAATGGGGGGAAAATGGGGGGGGGGGGGGGAATGGGGAGAAAAAGTGGAGGGGGAAAACTGTGGGGAAAGCACCAACCAGAAGGGAAAATGATAGGGAAAAGCTGCAAGTGCTACACAACCGGGCAGACTCGATGCTTCTTGCCAAAAAGATTAGGCTTTATTAAAAAATATGCCTATTGCTTATCTTTAGGGATCTGTAAATCTATGAACGGGTATGATGGCTTGTTAGCATCAATATTTAAACACAGGTATGAAAAATGTCCTTCAGCTGAATGCCAAAGTCAATTAATTAATTGCTGGGCAACTCCCAAGGATAAAACACCTATTAAAAGCCAACAGCAAGCCAGAAATCTGGAGGGAGAGTAAGAGTCAAAAAAAGGGGGAGGTGTCAAAAAATCCCCATCCTTGTGGGGAAACCCCAACCAATGGGGGGAAAATGGGGGGGGGATGGGGAAAAAAAGTGGAGGGGGAAAACTGTGGGGAAAGCACCAACCAGAAGGGAAAATGGGGGTGGGGAAACAAGTGGGAAGGGAATGGTGCGTGTGGGAATCCTTGGGATAAAAACCTACGAACCTGGGGGAAAAAGCGTGGAACATAAAACACATGGAAAAAACTCCAGCAGAAGTAAGAAAACCTTCGAAATAAACAAAAACCGACAAATAACCCCCCCACCCCCCCAAAAAAAAACCCCAAGAGCCACCTCCGAAAAAAACACGAGGGGGCAGGGGGGAGAAAAAAAATCCCCGAAGAACTCTGGAGGGAGAGAAAAAAAAGAAACCGGTGGGGAAAAATCATTAAAAAGTGGGGGGTGTGTGGGGGGTGTGTGTGTGTGTGAAAATGGGAGCAGGAGGGGAACTGGAAGGGGGAAAACGCGGGCATAAAATAACCGTGGGGTTAAAAAGAGTGGAACAAAAACACATGGGAAAAAATCTGGGGAGAGAAAAGAAAGGGAAAAAAGAAACCAAAACAGGAGCGGGGGCTGACACCCCAGTGGGTTGCACTGGTGGTGGCACTGTTGCAGGGAGCGCCGTTTGTAGCTGATGCCCAGCACTATCTCTCTGTCCTGGCACCTTAGGCTTAGCATCAGGGTCACATTCAGGGAGCTGGTGTCTCGGTCACTGAATAGTGGTGTCCCGTGAGGCTTTAGGGATGGAGTTCTGTGTGGGATAAGTAAGAGAGGATATCCATGTTGGTGGCACCCTTCCAGAGGGCTCTCCGTGTAGAACATGTCCAGCTATTTGTTTCTGTCCTAAGACGTGAGGCTTAGGAGCAGGGCATGGATATTCACACATAGGGACCTGGTTTCTGGGGTGTCTGAGAGTGCTGCCCTGTGCGGTCAGACACAGGTGTACGTTTAGGTGGCTAAGCAGAGGTGGATTGCCATGTTGGTGTCCTTGTTGCGGAAGGCACCATGTTTACGTGATGACCAGCACCAGCTTTCTGTTTCTTACTGTATTGTTAGCATCAGAATTTGGACGTTCACACTTTGGGAGCTGTTTTGAGGATCATCAGAGAGTGCTGTTCAGTGAGGCTTTACAGGGATGGAGTTTGACGTGTGTAAGCAAGTGACGATATCCATGTTGGCAGCACGGTTCCGGAGGACTCCCTGTGTAGAACATGTCCAGTTACTTGTTTCTGTTCTAACACATAGCCATAGGAGCAGGATGTGCACATTTCCACTTAGGGAGCTTGGTTCGGTGGCGCTTGAGAGTGCACTCTGTAGGCAGCACAGATGCACTTCTATGTGGCTAAGCAAGGGTGGATTCCCATGCTGGTGGCTCTGTTCCCAAGCTATAGCTGTGTAGGTGATGTGCAGCATGAGCTTTCTGTCGTGGCACATCGAGTGACCTGGCATGATGGGAATGGTACGGAATAAGGGGTGGATACTGTCCTGGTTTTGGCTGGGCTAGAACCGATTCTCTTCGCTGTGGCTGGCGCAGTGCCGTGTTCCGGCTTGGTTCCGGGAATCACGCTGGCAGCGCACCGATGTTTTAGCTGTTGCTCAGTAGCACTTCGGCTGAGCAAGGGCTTTCCAGTCTCTCCTGCTCTGCCAGTGAGGGAGGGCACGGGAAGCCACGAGGAAGCAGAGCCAGGACACCTGGTACAGACACTGGGGGGAGACACCCGGAAGGCGCAGATGGCCGCTCGGGTCCGGCTGGGGATCGCTGATGGGGTGCTGAGCACTTGCATTGTGCATCGCTGCTGGTTCGTGTTCCCCGTTCCCTGCCCAGCTCTAGAGGAGCAGTTTGCTGGAGAGCTGTTCGCAGCGACGAGGTTTGAGCTTTCCTCTCGTTGCTGCAGGTCGGGTTTTTAAGTTCTTGTCATGGTTCCGTTGTTGGGGCTGAGGGAGCGGGGAGCGGGCGAGGGCAGCGGCGGGGCTGGGGGAGCGGGGAGCCGCCGCGGGCCCGGCGGGCTCTGGCGGGGCTGCGGGTGCGGCCGTGCCGAGGCGAGGGGGTGGCGGGGCCGGCCCCGGCGGGCAGCGCGGGCTGAAGCCGGCCGCGGGCCGGTGTCGCTCCCCCAGCGCGGGCCGATGGGGCCGGGCGTTGCCCGGCGGCCGGTGGAGCGCGAGCGGCCGGGGCGTCCGTTGTCGGGGAGCGCCATGGAGGGCCAGCGGCTGCCCGGCGCTGTCAACCCCAGCCACTTCCCGGCCAAGCTCTGGCAGCTGGTGAACAGCCCGCGCTGCGGCTCCGTGCGCTGGGATGCCCGTGGCGAGGGGCTGCTCATCGACCGGCGGCTCTTCGAGCGAGAGCTGCTGGGCGCGGAGCCGGCCGGCGAGGGGGCGGCGCTGGGCGCCGACTTCTTCAAGACCAGGAACTTCGCCAGCTTCATCCGGCAGCTGAACCTGTACGGGTTCCGCAAGCTGGGGCCGGGGCCGGGGCCCGGGCCCCTGCAGGACCCGGCGGGGGGCGACGGCGGCAGCTCCGCCGGGCCCCTGCTGCACTTCCACAGCCCCCATTTCCGCCGCGACCGCCCCGAGCTCCTCGTGCGCCTCAAGCGCCTGACGAGGGCCAACAAGGCGAAGCTGGCGGCCGGCCCGGAGCTGCCCAGCCGCCCGCCCCAGCGCTCCCAGCGCCCGCCCTCGACGCTCGGCGAGGCTGCCAGGCCCGGTGAGCTGGGGTGGCCCCGGGCTGCGGGCCGAGAAGCACTGGGGGCTGGGGGCTTCGTAGAGCGCCACCCCCGCAGGGAGCAGGGCTGCCGGACCTTGCTGGCGGCCGCTCAGCGCCGCCGCTGCGGGAAAGCCGTTGCTGTTGGCGCAGGGAGATGTGCTGCCAGCAGGCACGGGGAGCGGGGTTCGCGTGTGCTTCAGTCTGCTGCGAGAGGGCCTCTGTCGGGGGCTGCAGTAAGAGCACCCTCACCCCGTCTCTGTGGAGCGGGCACGGCCCTGCCAGGTGAACGCTACTTCTCCTTGAGGGGTTGCTCCAAAAGCTGTCGTTAAATCTGCGTGAAGCGATGGGTAACGCTCTGAGGGCAGGTACCGCTTCGTGAAACAGTAACTGAACCGGGTGAGCTACCTGGAAAAAAGCTGGCTCTGGGTTTGTTTTCCTTGACAAACTGACAGACTTGTGATGAGGGGCTCTCAGAGTCTCGTTTAGGATTTGGACGTTGCCCTTGCCTTGGCTGCCCGTGTGCTGTCAGCGCTGGAGCTTGGTAGAGCCCTGCTTAACGATTCCCCTTTCATTTCAACTCGCTGCCTGCTGTAACGCACAGCACTTCCTAAATGACTCGTGCCCGTTTAGTCAGCTCCTGCCCGTTTTGATTTACAAGAGCACATTTCTAGGTAGCGATCCCTTGCTCCTGAGGGCTTCAGGAGACTGAATGCTCCAGAGATGACTGTGTGTTGGCACAGCACTGATGTTCCTGTGTGTTCAGGTGGTACTGCTACAGCAGTTACTGTATGTTTAGGTGTAAGAATAGAGTCTGTTGTTGGATTAAGAGCATTGGAGCAAAGGTGGTCTTCCCAGGGAACGTCGTGGAGCCTTGGCTCCTCATCCTGCCTTTCAGGGCTAGTGAAAACTCCTTCCCTTAGTCCTCGTTTCCCTTTGTTTTGCAGGACTGGTGACTGCAGGACAGGCTCCTCAACCTTGCCGTCCAGCCAGCTTCTTCCCTTACTCCAACAGAGCGGCCTCCTGCCTGTACCCCCCTGCTTTCCAGGCAACGACTTCCCAGCAGCGCCCAGTCCCTTCCAGACCGTGGCAGGGTTCTGTTGGGTCGCTGCCAGGGCACGGGGCTTCCGCAGTTTTCCCAGGCCCAGGGGCTCCCTTTCCCGTCCTCCACCGGTGTTCCACCGAGGTCACGTACACCCTCCACACCGTGTTCTCGCTTCTGCCGCTTCAGCGAGGGGCTCCAGCTGCTGCTTCCCTTCCAGAACCCGGCAGCTGCGCGTCTCCAGGGCAGTGCTTGCCAGGCCCGGATCCAACACGTACGGCAAAAGTTCTCCCCTTGCTGCTCGGGAAGTTACCGCAAAGTGATGCATGAAATGTTTTTCCCCAGTGCTCTGTCACTGTGTGTGTACCTGACGTGCGTGCTTGCAGTGAGATGTGTGCTCCCTGTCCGTTACTTGCTACCAGCCGGTGACAGAATGTGCTTTAGCTGCTCCTTTCTTCTGGCTCTGATGAGGTGAACTGTATCAGAGACAGAAGAGCTTAGAAACGCCTTCTCTGCAATGAGCAGGGAAGGACAACAGCGTGTGGGTGAAGCAGGTGTGTGTGGAATCCTGATTCGCCTGGAAGACTTGAAGTACTACAAATGAATTGGCCCCTTTCCCTTTGCCGGCTGAGCTCATCAGTGGGGTTTCCACAGGTGCAGTTTTTCTTGCTGTTAGATCAGGCACTGCTGCAGCTGGCAAAAAAAACCCAAGGAAAGGTGTTGTGAGTGCAAACCTTTCTTTCTGTGCACCATTCTGCACTTGAGACCCGTTCAGAACTGGTCACCAGTCTGGGCTGCTACACGGTTATGTTTGCTCTCCTCCCCTTGATGCACAGGCATTACAGCGCGTTTGATTCACGAGCTGCTTTCACTGTAAGCTCTACGAAGTGCAAGAGTTGTGCAATTTCTACTTTACTTGTGGCTTCTTATAGCCTGTGATCTGGACATTCTGTTTTACACTTGCCTCCTGTTTCACAAGCACTTTTTCCCTTTGGGTTTTTCCTTTTCTTCTCTTAGAAACTAGGCTCTTTGTACTGCGTGTTTGTTTCCTTAGGATGACTCCAGCAGGTTACAGCCAATCTCTCCTTTGCTCTCTTGCACTGTTTTTACAGTAGCCCTTTAAGTTTCTTTGGTGGTTTTCTTGGGTTTGTCCACGTCCTTTGGCGTTCCCAGGGAGTGAAGCCCAGGTATCCTTAGATTTTTGGCACTGCACAGAACTGTAATATGTTTGCAGGCCACAGACTGTTCTTCTGAAAGATGTCCAGATTTCACCCTAAGGTTGCTGAACATGAGCTTTTGAAGTAACAGGAGTCAGACACGTGTCTCGCGCTGCTATGGAAGGATGTCCACTAGCTCGCTCCATGTTGTTTAGCTCTTGTGTATGTTGCTCCAAACTGGACAAAAGTTCACAGATTTCGTATGACAAAGGGCACTAGGTTTAGGTACTCAAATCCGTATCGGTTATCGTAGCAACTGTCTCGTGAGGAATCCCGCGGAGGTGTCAGGCATTGCAAAGAAACGGGTCTGATCACGTGGCCGTCTCAAGTCACACTCGTACCATTTAATTCCTGTGAACATGGGCCTAGATTTGATCTCATCAAGGATTTCTCTCTCGCCCGGAAGGACTGCAAATTTTAAAGATTGTCTGTCCTGCCAGCAGTGCCTTTCCTTGTACGTTCTCTCTGCGTGTCACCAAAACCTGAGACCCGCAGAAACTGCTTCATCTGCGGAGCTGCTTTTTGGAATAAGATCCCGTTTTCATTCCAGTGTGTGTGTGAACATGCAGGCCCTTCCTGTGTGAGTCCCCTTTCTGTGGTGTGGTGTGTTGAGACAGTCAAGCAGCCAAATCCAAAAGGTGATATTAAGATAGAGTGAATAGGAAGTTTCTGTGTGTGTGTGTGTTGGTTAATTCTACAAGACGTATGTTTGATCTGTGTCTACATACTTCAGAAGAAATATGTTTTAAGGTGGAGAGCTCAGTCTCTCAGTCAGTGGGGAGGTCATAATCCATTTCAGGGAGTTATCTTACGGAGTGGTTACTGCAGTGTTTAATGCAAGTAAGCAACAGAACTGTGCACACTGGGCACCGGTTCTGTCAGTCTGATCCCTGTGTTTGAATTTTGCAGCCACCCTGCAGTGTTTGCCCCCTGCCCAGGGAGGGTCTCTGACTGTCAGCACCAGTGCTGCGGCGTCCACCGACTGCGGCTTTGTGCAGGTGAGTGCAGCGCACAGAGAGCAGGGGGAAGGGAGGAGACCCCGTGCATGGACCGCAGGGTTCTGGGCTTGCGGCAGGAAGGAGAGGACTTTGGGACTGCTCTGCTTTGGAAAGGGAAAGTAACGTGGTTTGCCAATGCCCATTCCAAAGCACCGCTTTGAAACACGAAAGGGGCGGTGCTGTAATGCAGGTAAGGTTTCAGGGCAGCGGCATAGCGGGTGTCCTCATCGGCGGAGGGTTTTTTCCCGTAAAAGTGTTATGTTTGACTTCACCATAATTCGCTTTAGTTCCTGAGTCTCCGTTTGTCTTTGAAGAAAGCCCTTGCCTGCACAAAATGGGATTCTTTAATGTTATGATACTGGGAATCAGCTCCACTTCTGTGCCCCAGACAGCTTGTGGCAGTCCTGAGTTTCATTGGATGCATGAGAAGAACCAAGCTGACTTTTGGAATTGGCCCCAGCTCAGAGATACCCTATCTAGGAGAGCTCCAGTGCTTCCTGTCAAGGCTTTCTAGAATTCTGGTGGAAATTGCCCCTCACAGAATCACAGAATCACAGAATCCCAAGGGTTGGAAGGGACCTAAAAAGATCATCTAGTCCAACCCCCCTGCAAGAGCAGGGTAACCTACAGTACATCACACAGGAACTTGTCCAGGCGGGCCTTGAATATCTCCAGTGTAGGAGACTCCACAACCCCCCTGGGCAGCCTGTTCCAGTGCTCTGTCACTCTTACAGTAAAGAAGTTCTTCCTGATGTTAACGTGGAACTTCCTATGTTCCAGTTTACACCCATTGCCCCTTGTCCTATCACTGGATATCACTGAAAAAAGCCTAGCTCCATCATCCTGACACCTACCCTTCACATATTTGTAAACATTGATGAGGTCACCCCTCAGTCTCCTCTTTTGCAAGCTAACCAGAGGACTGTGCTGCCATTCAGCGAGACCTGGACAGGCTGGAGAGTTGGGCGGGGAGAAACTTGATGAAATTTAACAAGGGCAAGTGTAGAGTCTTGCATCTGGGGAAGAACAACCCCATGTACCAGTACAGGTTGGGGGTTGACCTGCTGGAAAGTAGTGAAGGGGAAAGGGACCTGGGGGTCCTGGTGGATAGGAGGATGACCATGAGCCAGCAATGTGCTCTTGTGGCCAAGAAGGCAAATGGCATCTTAGGGTGCATTAGAAAGGGAGTGGTTAGTAGGTCAAGAGAGGTTCTCCTCCCCCTCTACTCAGCCTTGGTGAGGCCGCATCTGGAATATTGCGTCCACTGGGTGGCCTGCCTTATGCAATACCAAAAGAGCCTCAGTAAACATGCCAGGGCTTCCTTTCGCATTCCAGCAGCATGGAGTTACTTTTTTTCCTCACAGGGGATAAGCAAAGCAAGCTCTGCTGGTGTGTGCTGAAAAAGGGTTGACCTGTGCAAGCCTGATCGTCCAGTTTCTTGTCTTGCAAATACCGACCTTTTGTCCTTTTTGCGTGTTTTCCTGTTTTAATATGAGCTTACCCAAGCTGGGGAGGTTATGGCCAGGGTAACGTTGCTGTGAGGCTAGAAATAGCCAACAGCCAGTCGTGCCATCGATAGGCCGGTGTTTATTTTCCACGCGGTGCATCTTTGTCCTCTCTCTTCCATCGTGAGCTGCTTTTCCCTCCAGCACATGAGGATCAGTGTGAGTGATGGGAAGTCACAGTCACATCAGTTCCGATGTCAGAAGGCTGAGATCAGTGTCTGGGATAGCACATGGTCCCAAAGGAGTCGTCAGGGGGTGGCGGTGTGTCTAGATTGAAAGGTGATAGAAATACACGGTCGAAAGGGTCTTCCTTGGAGAAGCAAGTCCCACGGAGAGTCAGAAGAGATGGGCTGGTTACTTAACCAGTAAGTGGCCTGGTAGCTTCCTGGTTAACCACTTCCTGGTTAGCGGTTGCTTGGATTGTGCAGCCGCAAGCGGGGAACTGCCGGTCAAAAGGTGCTGGTGCATCTGGGCAGAGGTTGGTGGAAGGTCCCCTGCGTGTGAGCAGTCCAAAGGCAAGCAGGGGTGTAAGCCAGTGGTGCCAGGTCAGTGCCTGACTGCCTCTGAGCAGGACAACAGGAGCAGTGTGCAGAAGGGATCAAACGGGCTTGAGATTTCCGAGCCTTAGTGTAGCCTCGATCACTTCTCCGGGAGCAGGGTGGCAGGGGCTGTGCGGGTGGTACAGAAGACAGTGCTTTGGCTGTGGATCTCACTGAGCTCTGGCCAAGAATCAGTTTACCTCGTGTGTGCTCTGGGGCAGACACTTCCCCGAGGTCCTGCTGAGGGATGCAGCCAGCTACAGCCTTGATCATCCTGCCCTGCTTGTGTCCTCATCATCAGTAAGCACTTGCACGGTCCTCAGAAGTGGGAAAATCTGTCAGCCCTGACTGAAAATGGTTGTGATTTTTGGATCTAGCAATTCCCTGTATTTTGTTTCTCGCAGAGTCCTGACGTGCAGCCACCTTCTGCAGCTGAATGCCCGCCCTCTGATGGGGCACATCATGCATCTGAGGGCGAGGAGAAGTTGCCGGAATTCAGTTACCAAGATGTGTTTGAGATTTTCAATGAGATGTGTGCATCACGCAGCGCTGATGTGGTGACACCGGAGCCTGCGGAAAGCTGGGATGGAGAGCTGCTTGAAAGCTACCTCAATGCGGCCATAGAAAGCGCCGCTGCTGCTGAAACGGCGCAAGACTCTGTGACCACACAGGGAGCCCCTGAAGAACGGGGAGAAGGACTGGATCCCACCCCAGCTCACCAGTCCGAAATGGCTGTTGTGGAAGCACTGTTCAGTGCAGAGCACGTAAGTGCTAAATGGAGGTAAAACTCCCTGGGAAGCTATCGCGTGATCTTTGGGTTTATTTCGGTTTTGGTGTGTTTATTCAAAGGAGAATGCGAGTGTAGAATGCGGATCTCTGACGGAAGAGAGAGAGCTGCCATCAGGAACCGAGGCGGCGAAGAAAGCTGCAGAAGAGCCAGGATCCCCTGCAAAACGTCAGTGCAGGAAGAGAAGACAGAGCTCACAGCAGGGTAAGTCCCTGGTAAGAGATCCTGCGTTTGTTAGAGGTGGCCAAGACAGCTGCTCTGAAACTCTTCCAGGAAGGGGAGATCACAAGAGCTGAGTTACTGTCTGCAGTGTAAGTACCTCACCGGGCCTTCAGTTCAACCATTACACTCGTACGAGCTCTTAGCGTACCTCCCGACAGGCTTCTATAGATAAGCTGGTGCCGAGGACTCCTGGGGGGAGAAGGGAATAAATTCTATCAGTCAGTAAAAGCTGAAGCTGCGGGAGTTGTGTCAGAGCCCTGCACAACACTGAGATGCAGGCTGCGGGTATGTTTGCTGGAGGGTGAGAGTGCCACAAAGGGAGCACTGACGAATGAGGTGACCGTTGAAGTAAGAGGGGAAAAGCCCCGCACGCTGCCAAAGTGAGTGCACGAGTCCAACCTTTCTGGCTCAGCTCACTAAAGACGTTTCAGAGCAGCCTGCTGGTACGTGTGCTGAAACACAGGAGAAAAGCACCCTCAGATTCCCAAGTGGCAGGCCGCCTTTGGCCAGGTCGGACTGTCCCCGATGGCAGCACAGTTGCTGCGCGTGCTGCCAGGTGAGCCGCAGGCAAGGCCTGATGCTTCCTGGGTGTCGTTTGCTTCCTAGACCCCCACGAGCCGGAAGGTGGAGCCTGTAAGCGGGGCTGCTTCTGGAGGAAGACACCAGAGTGAGGAGCGGTGAACACGTGGAGCAGCTGCCGGCTGGTTCCCTCCTGCGAGTGCGGCAGCAGTGCTGGGCACGGAACTGGGGCCTGGGTTCAGGGTCACGCCTCTTCTGTTTCCGGACTTTGAAGTTACTGGTAGCTTTAGTCATCAATTCGTGTGTTACTGATGGCTTTATTCATCAGTTTGTGTGTTGTTTATAGCTTTATTCATCAACTTGTGTGTTATTGATAGCTTTATTCCTAAATTCGTATACATTATTTATAGCTTTATTCATAAATTTATGTGTTATTTATAGCATTATTCATAAATCTGTATGTTATTTATAGCATTATTCATAATTTTTTATCTTATTGATAGCTTCATAAATTTGTATGTAATTTATAGCTTCATTCATAAATTTGTAATTTATAGCTTTATTAATTTTTTATGTTATTTATAGATTTGTTATCTTTAGCTTTATTTATACATTTATATGTTATTTATAGCTGCATTCATAAATTTGTTATAGCTTTATTCATAAATTTTTATGGTATTTCTGGCTTTACTCATAAATTTTTATGTTATTTATAGCATTATTCATAAATTTGTAGGTTATTCATAGCTTTATTCATATATGTGTATGGTATTTATGGCTTTATTAAAAAATGTGTTATTAATAACTTTATTAATAAATTTATATTATTTATAGGGTTATTCATATATATTTTATTTTAAGCTTTATCAATAAATTTATACTTTATTTATAGCTTTATTAATAAATTTATAGTATAGGGTTATTCATAAATTTGTTATTTTAAGCTTTAGTAATAAATGTATACATTATTTATAGCTTTATTCATAAATTTATGTGTTATTTATAGCATTATTCATAAATCTGTATGTTATTTATAGCATTATTCATAATTTTTTATCTTATTGATAGCTTCATAAATTTGTATGTTATTTATAGCTTCATTCATAAATTTGTAATTTATAGCTTTATTATTTTTTATGTTATTTATCGATTTGTTATCTTTAGCTTTATTTATAAATTTCTATGTTATTTATAGCTGCATTCATAAATTTGTTATAGCTTTATTCATAAATTTTTATGGCATTTCTGGTTTTACTCATAATTTTTTATCATATTTATAGCATCATTCATAAATCTGTATGTTATTAATAGCTTCACTAATGTGTATGTTATTTATAGCTTCATTCATAAATTTGTTATTTATAGCTTTATTCATAAATTTATATGTTATTCATAGCATTATTCATAAATTTGTAGGTTATTTATAGCTTTATTCATATATGTGTATGGTATTTATGGCTTTATTAAAAAATGTGTTATTAATAGCTTTATTAATAAATTTATATTATTTATAGGGTTATTCATAAATATTTTATTTTAAGCTTTATCAATAAATTTATACATTATTTATCGCTTTATTAATAAATTTATATTATAGGGTTATTCATAAATTTGTTATTTTAAGCTTTATTAATAAACTTAGACATTATTTATAGCTTTATTCATAAATTTGTATATTATTTACAGATTTGTTATTTTTAGCTTTATTTATAAATTTGTTATTTATAGCTTTATTCATACATTTGTATGTTATTTATGGCTTTATTAAAAAATTCATGTGTTGTTTATAGCTTTATTAATAAATTTATGTTATTTATAGTGTTATTCATAAATTTGCTATTTTTAGCTTTATTAATAAATTTATACGTTATTTATAACTTTATTCATAATTTTGTAAATTATATCTTTATATGTTATAGCTTTATTAATGTGTATTTTATTCATAGCTTTATTAATAGATTTCTGTGTTCTTTTTAGCTTTATTAATAAATTTATGTTATTTATAGTGTTATTCATAAATTTGCTATTTTTAGCTTTATTAATAAATTTATACATTATTTATAACTTTATTCATAATTTTGTAAATTATATCTTTATAAATTTATATGTTATTTATAGCTTTATTAATAAATGTGTATTTTAGTCATAGCTTTATTCATAAATTTCTGTGTTGTTTATAGCTTTATTAATAAATTTATGTTATTTATAGTGTTATTCATAAATTTGCTATTTTTAGCTTTATTAATAAGTTTATACGTTATTTATAAATTTATTCATAATTTTGTAAATTATATCTTTATATGTTACAGCTTTATTAATGTGTATTTTATTCATAGCTTTATTAATAGATTTCTGTGTTCTTTTTAGCTTTATTAATAAATTTATGTTATTTATAGTGTTATTCATAAATTTGCTATTTTTAGCTTTATTAATAAATTTATACGTTATTTATAAGTTTATTCATATTTTTTTAAATTATATCCTTATTTATGTTATTTATAGCTTTATTAATAAATGTGTATTTTACTCATAGCTTTATTAATAGATTTCTGTGTTCTTTATAGCTTTATTAATAAATTTATTGTTATTTATAGCATTATTCATAAATTTGTATGCTATTTTTAGCTTTATTAATAAATTTATATGTTATTTATAGCTTTATTCATAATTTTGTAAATTATATCTTTATAAATTTATGTTATTTATAGCTTTATTAATAAATGTGTATTTTATTCATAGCTTTATTAATAGATTTCTGTGGTCTTTATAGCTTTATTAATAAATTTATGTTATTTATAGTGTTATTCATAAATTTGCTATTTTTAGCTTCATTAATAAATTTATACGTTATTTATAACTTTATTCATAATTTTGTAAATTATATCTTTATATGTTACAGCTTTATTAATGTGTATTTTATTCATAGCTTTATTAATAGATTTCTGTGTTCTTTTTAGCTTTATTAATAAATTTATGTTATTTATAGTGTTATTCATAAATTTGCTATTTTTAGCTTTATTAATAAATTTATACATTATTTATAACTTTATTCAGAATTTTGTAAATTATATCTTTATAAATTTATGTTATTTATAGCTTTATTAATAAATGTGTATTTTATTAATAGCTTTATTCATAAATTTCTGTGTTGTTTATAGCTTTATTAATAAATTTATTGTTATTTATACCTCTGTCCATAAATTTGAATGTTACTTATAGCTTTATTAATAAATGTTATTTACAGCTTTCTTCACAAATTTGTATGTTATTTATAGATTCATTAGTAAATTTATCATTATAGCTTTCTTCACAAATTTATATGTTTTTTATGGCTCTATTAATAAATTTGTATTTTATAGCTTTAATAAATTTATTGTTATTTATAGCTCGATTCATAAATCTGTATGTTATTCATAGCTTTATTAATAAATTGTTATTTATAGCACGATTCATAAATTTATATGTTATTTATAGCTTTATTAATAAATTTATTGTTATTTATAGCTCGATTCATAAATTTGTATGTTATTTATAGCTTTATTAAATTTATTGTTATTTATATCTTTCTTCACAAATTTGTATGTTTTTTATAGCTTTCTTAATAAATTTATTGTTCTTTATAGCACTATTCATAAATTAGTATGTTATTTATAGCTTTTTTAATAAATTTCTTGTTATTTAAAGCTCTTCATAAATTCGTATGTTATTTATATCTTAATAAATTTATGTTATTTATAGCTTTATTAGTAAATGTATTGTTGCTTATAGCTGTGTTCATAAATTTGTATGTTATAGCTTTATTAATAAATTTATTGTTATATATAGCTCTATTCAAAAATTTGTTATTTATATCTTTATTAATAAATTTATTGTTATTTATAGTTTTCTTCACAAATCTGTATGTTATTTATAGTTTCTTAATAAATTTATTGTTATTTACAGCTCTATTCATAAATTTGTTTTTATAGCTTTCTTAATAAATTATTGTTATAGCTATATTCATAAATTGGATGTTATGTATAGCTTTATTAATAAATTTATGGGTTATTTATAGTTTTATTAGTAAATTTATTGTTACTTATAGCTCTGTTCATAAATTTGTTATTGCTTTATTAATAAATTTATTGTTATTTACAGCTCTATTCAAAAATTTGTATGTTATTTATAACTTCCTTAATAAATTTATTGTTATTTACAGCTCTATTCATAAATTTGTATGTTATTTATATCTTCACAAATTTGTATGTTTTTTATTGCTTTCTTAATAAATTTATTGTTATTTGTATCTTTCTTTGCAAATTTGTATGTTTTTTATAGCTTTCTTAATAAATTTATTGTTATTTATATCTTTCTTCACAAATTCGTAGGGTTTTTATAGCTTTCTTAATAAAATTGTTCTTTATAGCTCTATTCATAAATTTGTATGTTATTTATAGCTTTATTAATAAATTTATTGTTATTTATAACATTCTCGATGTTTATAGTGATAATAAATCTTATGGTTTAAAGAGCCGTGTTTGTGTCTTGATATTAAGAATAGTGCTGGCATCTTTGTACTAGACACTGTCAATCTGGTCTGTGCTCTCAGCATTGTCATCCCCCCTGGACTTTGCAATCCACGTTGTGGGAACTATTAATAACTGTACCTCCTGCTTTTTCTCCTCGGAGGACCAACCTATGGGGGAGACGTCCCCCCACATCTTCCACCTCCCCACCAGGCTCTTTACGGTAGCATTTCAGAATTTCAGACACTTCAAATGTCCTTTGAATACCCATGAAACCAACCTGCTCCTCTGCTGGGAACCAGCGTGTTGCTGCGTATGGTTCAGGTCTTGCTTAAGGGTAAACAACGATGTGAGCATACCCCCAGACATCTTTCCCCGAGGCTGTACAGTTACGGGAGCAGGGTGTGTGGGATCGTATGGGCAGGTACCTAGGCCAGGGGCCCCTGCAACGCTGTGGAACTTCACCCCTGAACAAGTGCAAAATCCAGGAGAACTACTCCATTGGCTGGGAAAAGCATCGTCCTGGCAATACCAGAGAGGCAAAATCAGCACAACGTGCTGGGGCCTGCCCCTTGCCCACCGAGCCCTGCTCAGCACTATCCAGTACCCTCAAGGAGAAAAGGTCCCTGGATCTCATGGCAAAGCAGCAGGCAGTGCTTCTACCCCAGCCCCAGCAACCAGCACTGCGGCTACTGCAGCCTCAGCAACAGCACTCCAGCCATTCCAGCCGTGGTGACAGACACTGCTGCTGCTCCAGCCCTGACAGCAGACGCTGGCGGCCACTCCAGCCCTGGTAGCAGGCACTTGGGCTGAACCAAAGAACCAATCTGTGCCGTGATCCGTTGCCCCTGTACAGAGAAGAACTGGACACGAAAGTCAGCTCGTGTAGAGACAGAGGACGGCGCAGGGCCAGCGCTAGAAAGAGAGGAGGAGGCAGAACCAGAGGGAAGCTCTCGCTCCCTGTCCTGGCTGCTCCGATGCTGGGATAATGGAGCTGGCAGCCTGGAATTAGAGGGTAGGGAAGCCAAGCATCTGGGCTCTCTTTGTAGGTAAGCAGGTGTTGACCACGCAATTGGAAAAGGGACCCAAACCCTCAGGCTCTTAAGCCCCATTCGAAATCATTCTTCTTGCGGGTCGCATGATAGAGAAAGCTCACAACCGGACTGTAATTTGGGATGTGCATTCTCCAGACCCCACAACACCTGAGAAAGCTCGTGTTTGTTTCTTACTGGTTGGTGGAGCATTGCTGTTCCCTTGCTGATCACGTCTGTGCGGATCTGCTGACGTCCGTCTTGCCGCTTTATTCCCCAAACCTGAATCTCCTGGTCAGGTCCCTTGACCTTGCTCCATCCTATGGCAAAAGCGGTCTTGGGAAGGCTTTGGATTATTTTCCTCCCTGTCTAAAAAGCTTCTGCTGCTGCTGAACGGTGTCACACCGTGTCGGTGTAAGGTACTGCAGGTGTTGTGGGGCTTCACCCTGTTGCAGTACTTTCTGGATCAGCCCATGGCAGACGGTAGGGCTGCCTTTCCATCCCTGCGGCACTCGATTCCAAGTGTATTGGACGGCCCTCCGAGTATCAGCAAACTGGCCTGCACTCTGCTGCCAAAGGGATTGAGACAATGCATCGGCAACGTCAATTGTGCCATCCCACTTGGCTGCCTTTGACTCTCCTACCCCAAAGCAGGCTGGGATTCCCCGATTCCCTGACGTGCGAACGTCGGTCACTCTCCGCTGCTCGTAGGTGGCCGTGATGCCCTGTTCCGTTGCCCAGGCTGAGCTGTGACCCCTCGCACGCTCCAGCTCCGGACGAAAGGCGCAGAGGAAGAGCAGCCCGTGAGGGACCTCCCCGAGCCGGCTGGGCAGAGGCTGGTCCCCGTGCGGCGACTGCCGGAGCATCCCTGGGTGCCCAATGGCCACGGGCACGATGCTGCCGCCAGCACAAAGCCGTTGTGGTTGCAGTGGAGAAGCCCATCGTGACCGGGCCACCACGGTGACCGTGGGGTATTCCAGGAGCGAGAGCCCTGGAGTGACCAGTGCGGAGGAGACCTCTCCCTCGGGAAGCTGCATCTCCCCTGGGTGCCGAGCGTTGAGCCGGCGGGGTTTGTGTTAATAGTGCGCAGTGTGGGGAAGGCGGGCATCTCGCTTGTTTTCCATGCGGACTGAAATAAAAGGAAGCACTTGATGTGACGAAGCCATCCCTTTATTACGGAACTGCGGGATGAAGGATGCTGCGAGCGTGCTGCGGAGCACAAGGGCGGCTGCTGCGGGGCCCAGAGGTTTGCCTCCCAGCGAGACTGACGCTGCAGGTTCCCCAAGGGCTCTCCGAGCCGCGGTGCCCAGGAGCAGCCGCCGAGAGCAGCACGGGGGAGGCTGGATCCAGCCCTACGAGACGGGGGGGACGACACGAGCCTGCGGTTTGCCCGCGAGGAGCAAGGGCGGCGCTCACCGGGGGGAGCGGGCGGGACGGGGCCCGGGGGACGCCGGGCAGAGGCGAGGCCGCAGGGAAAAGGGCTCAAGGGAGGAGCAGGCTCCTCGCGGGGGGCTCGGCCGCGGTTCGGCCGCGGGGATGCTGCGGCCGGGCGGGGGGGGCATGATCCCGCTGGCTCTCGCCGGCTCGGAGCCCTCCCTCCGCCGCTCCCCGAGTCCGTGCCCCCCGCTTCTCCCCAGCCCCCGGGGCCTCCCGCCGGGGCTCTCCGCGCCGCTCCGCTCCGCTCCGCTCGGCTCTGCCGCTCCCGGCCGTGGCGGCGCTGGCCGAGCCGCTGCCGCTGGGTCTGGCGAGGCAGCACCGCCCCCTGCCTCTCCCCGGCCCGCCCCCAGGCCCCGCTCCGCCCGGCCCCGGTCGCTCGGCGTCGGGACCCCCGAGCCGCCGGTGCGCGGTGCGGCTGCGGGGGTGCCCGCGGCGGCACCGGGAGAGCGGTCGGGCAAGGTGCCCGTGGTGCTGCTGCGGGGGTGGAGCCGCTGGCCGGGGCACCGGCGGGGAGTGCACGCCCGGAGCCGCGGCCGGGTAAGGGAGGGGACGGCTCCGCTCGGCCCGGAGCGGAGCGGGCGGTGGGGGCCGGCGGGGGCCCCGCTCGCAGCGGTAGCGGCCGCGTGTGGCGCACAGGGAAGGAGAAGGAGCCCCTGGAGCGGCTGCACCGCCTGGGAGCGCTGCTGGGGAGCGGCGGCTCCGGGTCCGTGCCCTCGGGGTGCGCCCGTCCGACAGCGCCCCGGTAAGTGGCGGGGAGGCGGCGGGGGTGTCCGGTCCCGGTGTGTCCGCGAGGGGGTCACCGGAGCATCCCCCAAAGCATCTCAGTGGAGAGTGGTGTCCTGTGAGAATTTAGAGATGGGCTTTTAGGTGTGTGAGTGAGTGAGTGAGTGAGTGAGTGAGGATATCCGTGTTGGAGGGGCTGTTCTGGAATGCACCATCTGCGGGACATGCCCAGGTCCTGGTTTCTGTCTTAGCACATTAGTCTTAGGAACAGGGTCTGGACATTGGCACATAGACTGCTGAAGACTCGGTCACCAGAGAGTGGTGTCCAGTGAGGCTTTATTTACACAGATGGAGTTTCACACAGGTGGAGTTTTAGGTGGGTACATAAGTGAGTTTATCCCTGTTGGTGGCACTGTTCCTGAGGGCTCCCTCTATGGAACACGTCCAGATTTTTGTTTCGTTCCTAACACATTAGGCTTAGGAGCCGGGTCTGGACATTTGTATTTAGGCAGCAGGTATAGCAGAAAAACCTTTTTGTTCCATTCAAAAGATTGCTTTTCAGCTCTTCCTTTTTCTTACACAGACACCAAGCTGGATGGGTTCCCCTTAAGGCAGGAGTGAGGCCAACAGCAGGTAGCCATTAACGTGGATGTGGATCGTGATGGGCAATATGCAAATAAACCTGATCTTGAAGAGATGGTGAGGAAGAACTGACTGTCTTCTGAGACTCCTATGTATTATATTATAAAGTATGCTGTAATGCCTGGACAGAAAGTCAACCCCTGCCCATGACCAGAGGGGGCACTGCGCAGGCGCAAAGGACCTTCTAGCTCATCATAATACGAAGCGGGGACAGAATACGAAGGGGGATATGTATAGGCGTTAGGGAATAAATGTAAAGGAAAAACGACCCTGGGTGTGCATGCTTTGGAGGAACGATCCCCATGCACCTCAGCGCTGAATAAAGCATACCTACTTTACAACTTGAACGAGTTGTGGAGTCAATCCGCGTATCATTGTGATAAAGGACCAAGCAGAAGCCATGAATCCAGGCTTCTGTATTGTATTGCATCTTCACCTGCATCTGCATTGTACTGGCATCTTCACCTGCATCTTCTCCACTGTCTCCATCAATCCCATCATCTGTAAGTCGTTCCTTTAAAAACAGAAATTGAAGCAATTCAGCTATTAAAAGCCAACAGCAAGCCAGAAATCTCTTTCCATTTCATGTGGTAAAAAAACCAATACATAATAAATCCTGAAAAAGGGTCTAGATACTGAACAGGGAAAGCCTATATTGTTACAGAGCAAGCATACAGCTTCACAACTTCAAACAGCTGTCAACTATGGCTGCAAGTAAGCTGAAGTAGTAGGCAGAGAGGAACCATGTCCATACTAAGCCAGTCAGCCATGTAGCAAAACTAAAGATCACTGCAACCAGTGCCATCTTAAAGAAGAAAAAAGCCCCAAACCATACAAAACGCAAAAACTGAGAGGAACCATCACTTTGCATGGCATAAGCAGGAAGCTATTTTAACGTGATGACTTTCCTGCTCTAAACTTTAAGCATAACTTTTACATCTTTTTAAAGCCTAGGGTTATTATGTTAAATGACCTACTTGTAGTGGCACCCTAAGTGGACACCAGTGTCCACAACTTCTACAGGACAGTGCAATATGATTAAGCACTAGATTTCTAGGCAAGGGGAAAAAAAAAAACCACACCAGCAGTGACTCATTCCATTGAAAAGCTTATTACTTGCACTTCCAAAGCAACAGGCTACAGGGATACTGAATGCAAAGCAAGTCAGATCCACCTGGAATACTTTGTATTCTCAGCTGATAGTTTATAAACTCTCTCTTTTCATATTCTAAAGGATTAACAGCATTTGGATGCACAGAAACTGTCTCTAGAGTGATATCTGCAGACGTCAGAGTCACAAATTAAAATGTCTTCCTAAAATGTAGCAGACTCAGCACTTCCTCTAAGTGGGAGAAAAAAGCCCCTAACCAGAAAAGGAGGGTGAGACAATACCCAGCTTTTTTCCTAGACATAACAAAATCCTGAGGGAACAAGATGCTCACACTATCAGAATAAAAACCCAGAGACACAGAATAGTTCACCTTTCTCCCTGTAAAGTTGGTTTTGAGTCAAGATCTGCTCTTTTCCCTGGCCAAGCATGAAACCCCTCTTCAGTTTAAGACTGTTTTCAAAATCCGGAATGAAGCCAAAATCAAGTGCACACACTGAACATGTATAGAATCTTACTGGTAACAGAAAAACAGCACAACACATACTATTACATCGGCTAGAACACTTCAAGTGTTCTGGCAAAAAGACTCAGCTTATTGCTAGGAAATAAAGCATTTGGAGCTCAACTCAACAGATGACATTCCAATCAAATGCAAGTTCAAAGAAAAAAGAGTATTTTTTTAATTGTATTAAATAAAAAAAGCTGGAGAAGGAAATAGGGACAGAAATGAAAACCCATTCAGGGAGTCAATGGCATAGCTTGTCACCATGCAGTCTGAACATGACAATTGCAGATATTCAGAACAAGCGAGTCCAAATATCACATTCCCTGGGAGAGAGGAGGGAGTCTCTTTCCCTTTTCACAGGCTAAAGTAAGAAGCTTTCAATGTATTTCAAGGCAAGACCCAGCTAGCAGAAGGCAGATTTTCTGACAGCTAAAGCAAGGGAAAAGGATCTTCCTTGCAGTCTCTTGCTCCTGAGCCCCCTTCTTCAACTCCTCTTGTGGTGGCAGGAAGGCAAAGCATGTCCTGTCTCTGTGAGTCTGTGCCCTCCTTGTCTACAGTAACAGCAGGCACCTGTGATTCCTTCTCCAAAGACATTTATACATCGAGGTCAGTTGAATACTGCATTATGAAAGCATAAGCTGCAGTGGACATCATTTAGAATCCGTTATTTTTTTGCCCATCATGACAAAGTAGAAACGGCAATTCCTTACTTTATAGACATTCTCTTAAAGTAGCAGTTGCCCCAAACATCTGTCAAGTTTTTATATCCCAGAACAGATGCAGCCAAAAGAATGTTCATTCTAAAATGACTACTCTGAACTTCACAAGCAGGCGGAGGTAGCTCCCAATTTAATTAAACATACACACAGCAGCTCCCAGTTTAATTAAGGATACACAGCACCACTTAGTGGTGAAAGCAGTCACCACTGACATGGATGGCAAGTACCACCAGCTTTTTTCTTCACTCCCCCCAAAACATGAACCAAGTCTGCTCTGTCTCTCCTCACTAGCCAAATACTATTACAGTGTCTTTACTACAAGAAAGTGTATCTACCAAGCAAAAGATGTCCAAGAGGGCTGAACCTCAAGGCCAGTAGAGTGAAAGGCTGCTGAGTCTCAAACAGATGCATCCACTTTGAAGAGCTTTTCAGCATTCTCCAGCACTGTACCAGTTTCTGGTGACACAGCCTCAAGCAGCTTAGTACATGCCTGTACTCCAAAGAACAGCAATCTGTTGGCTAACACCTTGTGTTTTACATAGGCTTGGGTCTTAAACAAATGCAAGAGATGTAGAAAATCTGAACACCGATTTTCCACTCCATCAACCAGTTACAAAAACTAACTTGCGCACTTAAGTAACAAAACACAGTAACTAATAAAAAGAAAGCCTTTTAATCGGGACAGATTAGTGCATCTTTACAAAAAAGTAATGATTTCAACTTATGAAGTCAGTATCATCATTAGCAGTGCACCTTTCCTGAAAAGGAAATCCCTGTCTGTTATCAAATATCAACTGCAAGAGTGCATAAACAAAATAAATAACCAACAAACACACCCGTATCCCAAAAGCTCTATTTATATTATATTCGATATATATATATATATATATGTCTTCATAGATGACAACTGTATCGATTTATACGTCGGGTCCTTCTCCTCCAGGAACCAGCTATAAAAGAATAAGACAATTGCATGTTAGTGCCATAGACTGAAGTTTTACAAAGTCATATGTGACAGTTCTTGCTTCAGAAGATTTTAGCAGATGGCGACTTCATGGTAGACCACAAAAGTGGTGTTTAGATTTTAAATTACCTTCTTCTGGCAACAGAAGTCAGTTACTACCAGAGAAGCACATGCCATAAAGAATCTCTAAAATACAAGGAAAGTTTAACAAGACACAAAGGAGTTCCTAGATAAGAAACGTTTTGTGTTTTGTCTTTGTTATTCACCTCAAGGAGATTTTTTTTGTCTAGAAACACTACAGCTTGTTTTCAGAAAGACATAGAACATGCTCCCTTTCACGTAGGATTTCTCCAATTGATCATTCTTCTGCAGACCATCGCTACACTGGGAAGTTGGTTTCCCCTTTCTGACCTCTTTTGCTAAGCACAGCCCAAAAACTAATAGAGCCTGAACCCTTCTACAGGCAGCAGGGTAAGTCAGCACAGCATTTTCCTGTGAAGAAAGTACCTTCTTTAAGTAAAGAACTGAACATCAGAAAAAGAAATGCAAAAGGAAAAATATGACTAAGGGGAAAATGAAGAGGATAATTTCTTTCGCTGACACATTCTTAATAGTTAGCTGACCACTTCTAAAGACAAAGAGCTCTGCTGCTTTTGGGACCAAAGTAAGAAAAAGTCTAAAGCATAGTTTTCCTGATGTGGGAAGATGTACCCCCAAAAGAGACACGAGATCTAATACAGAAACATATCCACGTCTTGCTGAACATCTACACTCTAAGAATCCCCCGCTTCTGTTTTGACGGCAGCATCCCACCAGCTGAACTGGATGGTAGTAGTTTTAGCCCATACAAGAAGTCAGAACACGCACTGTTCTTCAAGGATGCAGAACAATAACCAAAGCAGGAAAAGGCTTAGAAATGAAGTCAAGGTGGCAGTTGCCGAGACACACAGTGAGGAGGTGCAAGGCAGGTAGGACAGCAAAATGGAGATTATTCCTCATTCACACAGAGCCAACTTGAGTCTAAGTCAGTCTTCCTCTTCTCTCCCCACAAAATTAGGAATGCCCTTATGTAGCAATTCCAGACTTCAGTGCAGACAAGCAAAAAAGTCTGGGTCTGCTTCTGTAGTATTTAGGAAGTTGCAGAATCCAGCTTAAGGATGCATAATCATAGTATCTAATTGTTTCAGTACTGATCGACATACATCAGCACATGATAAACAAAACCTGTAGTGCTTTCCATCTGGCATCACCCAACAGGCCTCCAGGTATTTTTTCAGAGCACATAAAGGTACATACAGCTCTTTGAGCATCAGGTGGACAATCACCAAATGACTCAACAAGCTTGTAAGCATCCAAAGTGCTGCAAACACATTTATATATACAATAATGGATAAAATCTATTCCACCTACATACTCAGGCAGGCAAACACTCACAGGAGTTTAAAGCCACTGTATGAACCAGCCTCCAGAGTGGGTAACAAAACCAGTGATTCCATTGCACATCTCAAGACTGGAAAAACAGTCACCTAAGTAAAAGCAGGGTCATGCTCTTTTTGTTATTATTCTTTTTAAGCTGTAACATGAGCCAAGTAAGGCAATAACACCACTTTTCCAGCACCACTCATAGATAAATATGCCCTGGAAGGTATTTGAAAGTACCTTATGCAATGGAATTCTCTGGAAAGCTCAGCTTAAAGTAATTTAACTTGATTGCTGACAGATTTACAGGTATAGAAAATAAATGCATGCAGCCTTTTAACCATAATGACTTACCATTGTTATGTTATTTCCATTTAACAAAATCTGGTCTAGTTTTGTGATTCTTCTGCCCTCAGGTGCAATCTCGCTGAAGCAGCATTAGAAAAAGAACATGAGAACATGTAACCAGGGACAATGATTCAAGCTTTGATTACAGAACTGACAAACATCTCTGCATTAAGATGACAATTGCTGGAACTAACAAAGACATCAGCCACACTGCAGTGTAACTGACCACCTGCATAAAGAAAGCTACCTGGCAACCATAAAGTTCCATTGTACTTTTCTGCTCAGTACATAAAGGCACGGATTCACCCTGTAAATCTTGGCAATTTCTTGAATAGCACCTACACTCAAAATAGGTTTCAAATACAAACACGGCACAGCAAAGTAATAAAC
Organism: Lathamus discolor; assembly: GCF_037157495.1. Taxonomy (NCBI): domain Eukaryota; kingdom Metazoa; phylum Chordata; class Aves; order Psittaciformes; family Psittacidae; genus Lathamus; species Lathamus discolor. The sequence goes on from NC_088888.1 coordinate 22,644,595, forward strand.
ACTCATCTCTGAGTCTGCAGCTTTTAAAATCTTTGCTTAGACCTTAAGGAAATGTAAAGGCAAACAAACTACTGGGAAGTTCTACACAAAACCCATGCAAAATTAAGGCTAAAAAAAGGAACCTGATTACAAGCATATATCATGCAACACCTACTCTACGACACGGCAGTCCTGAATAGATCACCACCTACAGTTTAACTCCAAGATATAAACTACTCAGCTGGCAAGTATTCAAAAAATGTAAACCCACTTTGCTTCTAGATTTTATACAATATTTTCCCCTCAGGAAACCAAATAGAAATAATGCTTACAATTCTGTAACATCTTCTAACACCATATCTAAATACCCGGATTCAAAGAAAATAAGGCCCAGAGTCTTAAAATCAAAACAAAGTTATTTTCATTTTTACTGAACTGTGATTCTATCTGTAAAACAAAAATACCAGAGTCATACAAGCGACCCATACGAAAAGTTTCTATCCAGTGAACTCAAACCTCTCCTCTCAAATACAATAAATCAATTGAGCTGAAGCATAAAACATTCCCATCAAAGGATACTGACAAAGTCATCAAATCCTAGAAGCGTTACAACTTCTTTGTCACTCTTCATCACAATACGAATGCAGGAGCCTATGCGTTTATCCACAAGCTCTGTAAATAAAAAAAACAAACAATAAAGTTGAAAGGTACAAGAGACTGTTTCATAGAACAGCGCATTCTTTTGAACAAAACGCCTGACATTGTGTGCAGTGGAAATGTATTTTTAAAGGTGCACCTGTACTGCTAGCACACGACCACGTTTCCGAGGCTGGAACTCTGCAGGAAGACGTTCCCTTCAGTGAGAACGCTTTAATGTCATTGAATCATAGCTTGGGTTGTAAGGGCTCTTAAAGCTCCCCCGGCTCCAACCCCCTGCCACGGGCAAGGACACCTTCCACTAAACCAGCCCCGTCCAGCCTGGCCTCAAGCACTGCCAGGGTGCGCAGTTCATTACCGCACGCCGGCCGAGCACCAGCACTCGCCCCAGCCGCTCTCTGCTCCGCACCCACAGACACCCACCGGGACCCTCGTTTACTGCAGGCGCCTCCCGGCCTCGTCCACCCCATTCAAGCTTCCCGCCAAGCGGCAGCGCCGCTCACACCAACCACAAGTGCCCGCAAATACGCTCTCCCTCTTCTCCCTCCCGTCCCGTCCCGTCCCGTCCCGTTCCATGCCATCCCTCCCCTCCCGTCCCGTCCCGTCCCGTCCCGTCCCGCTGCAGACCGGAATCACCGCCAAACACCGAGGGACAGCAGCTGAGACGGATCCCTGGTCGCGGTGGCCGCCATGTTGCACCCAGGCCTGACCAATCGCTGCCACCTCCCGCTTCAGATGGGACGGGCGGTGCGGCAGACCCGATGAGCGGATCGCAGAGCAGTCGCTCCGCCGTTTTCCCCTGAGTAAATACAGTAACCCACCCTTCAGATAGCTCTTCTTTTCGCGGGGAGTGGCAGGTAGAAGGGCTTTAATCGCTGTACGCCACAGCTATCTTTCTTTCCCCACCCAGATTTGCTCATTAATTCACAAGTGGGCTGCAGCAAGAAGGATTCTTGGAAGTCCTTTTGCATATAGACATGGCTTGGAGCAAAAATCACTGGCTGTTCAAACACAGTTGGCTTGCTTCATACTGCAGCACTGAGCAACCTGCTCTAGTGGAAGGTGCCCCTGCCCATGGCAGGGGATTGGAACTGGGTGACCTTCAAGGTCCCTTCGAGCCCAAACCAGTCTATAGTCAGATAAAGCTCTTATTTCAACATCTAGAGTCATTGCACATTTTGTGACGGGCTGCTTCTGGAAGAATCAAGCCCAAATAAATTCCATCCTCTGCCTTAGAGGGCATGAACCTTTGGAGGATGTAGAGCTGCTGGCTGCAGGGGGGCTAGCTCAGTTCTTGTGTGGCTAGTTCCCAGGTAACTCTGAACGTTCACAAAGTCAAATCCAACCTCTGGCATCAGCAGATGCCACATGGCTCCACACAGGATCACTTCACGGACCAGAGCAATGTGAGGACAGACTTGCCTCATAACGAGAGTGCAAGGCTGTGCCTCTCCCTGGAGCAAAGCGTGTAGAAAGTGCTAGCTGGGGTAGTTGTAATGACAACGTAAGTTGGCACAGTCAGAGTGTGGGGACAGGCACAGAACCACAGGAGAAATGCAAAGAGTGAGCTTAATTTCTTTTATCTCACCAAACAGAGGATCTCCTAGCAGAAGCCGGGCAGAGGCACAGGCATCATGGAGCTTGATCCATGCTGGAGGATCACCGACACTGCTGTTTTCCCGGTTAATCATGGATTCATGCAGGCTTCATTTACCACTGTGCTTTGATCTTCTCCATAACAGGGCAGGAATTTCAAGTGTATCCAGTCGGATGCCTCCATGTATATCACAGGCCTATGCTACCTAAACACAGATACTCTGCTTGTCAAGCACGCAAAGACAAACAACAATTAGTATGTGAAAAAAGGGCAGACTTCGCTGGACTGCGAACATCCAGATCCTGATACTAAGCCTAAGGTGCCAGGACAGAAAGCTGGTGCTGGGCATCAGCTATACATGGTGCCCTCCACAAGTGACACCAACATAGCAATCCCCCCTTGCTTAGCCATGTAAACCTCTATCTGCATACGACCTCGCAGGCAGCACTCTCAGATACTCCAACAAGGTCCTAAGTGCAAATCCTCAGACCCTGCTCTTAAACCAAATGTATGAGGAAAAACCAAATAGCTGGGCATGTTCTACATTGGGTGCCCTCTGGACCAGTGCATCCAATATAGAATCATAGAATAGTTAGGGTTGGAAAGGACCTTAAGATCACTCAGTTCCAACCACATGACATGGGCCAGAATGCCTCACACTATACCGTGTCATTCAAGGCTCTGTCCAGCCTGGCCTTGAACACTGACAGTGTTGGAGCATTTACCACTTCTCTGGGCACCCTGTGCCAGGGCCTCACCACCCTCACAGTAAAGAACTTCTTCCTTATATCTAACCTGAACGTCCCCTGTTTAAGTTTAAACCCATTACTCTTTGTCCTATCACTACAGTCCCTGACGAAGAGTCCCTCTCCAGCATCATTGTAGGCCCCCTTCAGACACTGGAAGCTGCTCTTAGGTCTCCACACAGCTTCTCTTATCCAGGCTGAACAGCCCCAGCTTTCTCAGCCTGTCTTCAAACGGGAGGCGCTCCAATCCCTGACCCTCCTCTGGACTTGCTCCAACAGCTCCGTGTCCCTCTTATGTTGGTGACACCAGATCTGGACTTAACCACTTCTTGTTGCACAACTCTGCAAGAACAGTATTACTGCTGTACCCAAGTGCATTATAAATGCTATCAATGTTAGTCTCATCCCTTCTGTACCTTAGTACCGTGTTCTCCTTTTTGCTTTCATTGAGCAGGGAACTTCACTGAAGCATCCGTAACAACTCTGTTCCATTTCAGAGCTGCTGCACTTAACTGAGAATCCTCTTAAATCTTAAGGACCCTGAAAATTGTAGAAAATGGACTGTACGGACTGGACGGGATGGTCAGAAGTATCGGTTTCCTTGGTAACCACTGGATGCTTCTAACAGCGTGGCTCCTTACTTCAGCCTTAATTGTTACCGGAATAGTTGAAAAAAAAGAAAGCACAATTGGGGAAGGGGAATCATATAGAAGGAAAAATTACTTCAAAAATGCACAAAAGCACAAGCAAACCATTGTCTGTAGACCTTGTATCACTAAAACTGAGAGAAGGAAGGGGCGCTCCATGTGTCAGTCACCTTGCACAGAACCTGAACAGTGCAGCAGCAGAACAGTGGAAGCCAATAATAGAGAGCACACCAAAAAAAGTCATTCTTAGGGGAAAGGTGATCTTCTCCTAGGAACAACTTTTACACTCGCTGTGAAGTTGAAGAGGAGCGCACAGCAGAAAACGATACCTGACGGCAACCCCAACTCGGCTGCTAAGAAAACTGCTAACCAAGCACACAGGGTATTTGCTCTCGGAAATGTGCAACTTTCCATGACAACTTAAATCTGTGGGAAACTGTGTCTACTGAAATCCAGAGAAATGCTTACTCACTGCAACAGTGTTCTGTGTCCAAATGAGATGCCTTTCCTGAGGCAGTGCAGCATCACAAATACAGTACTTTTAGGTGCCCACTTTCAAGTTGACTTTTCCCTGCATTTGCAGTAACACCAACACTGCAGACCTCTACCATTAAACAAAACCCTAGTGTGTGAATATTGAAGTCCATTTTTAAGTTCATGTAATCAGTCACAACTGAGTACTGATGGACATCCTTTTGGTGACCATTCCTCCCTCGCAGCGGCTGTATCTTTAGGTAGACATCAGCAACAAATTGCAGAGGAGTGAAGTTTTTCCACATCTCACGTAATGAACCGGGTAAGATCTGGGTCTGTGGAGAATCCCAGAGAGTTTGCGAGATTCCTGGTACTCTGAGTAAATGTATTGTTCATGTGAAGGACAAGAAAGGCACACGGGAAGGGGTGACTTTCTTTCACATCCATCCCTCTCCCTTCTGATCCAGAACACGCAAAGACAAACAACAATTAGTATGTGAAAAAAGGGCAGACTTCACTGGACTGCGAACATCTAGATCCTGATACTAAGCCTAAGGTGCCAGGACAGAAAGCTGGTGCTGGGCATCAGCTATACATGGTGCCCTCCACAATGAATCTATTACCTCGATCATACCATATCTTGGAATGATATTTTCGAGTAATTGTTTTGCTACTACTTGAGCCGTAGCTCTAGCAGTGGGTATGGCTTCGAACCAATGTGTTAAGTGATCTATTATTACTAAAAGATATTTATATCGTCCTGTTTTTGGTAACTCGGTAAAGTCGACCTGTACCCTTTCAAAGGGTCGGTGGGCCAAAGGTCTTCCTCCCTTTGGAGCTTGTCTCATTTGCTTTTTATTAACTTTCTGACAAGTTAAACAACTCTGAGCTTCTTGCTTAGCTATTTCAAAAATTCCCATACACCCATAGAACTTTAAAAATTGATCAGTGAGTGCCCTCGATCCCCAATGTGTCTGCTGATGTAGTCTGTGTAATATTCTTCTGGCATATCCCTTAGGTAACATCTCTCTCCCATCAGGTAATATCCATTTATTATTTTCTAATTTTGCTCCTAGTCTTTCATATTCTTTTATCTCACTTTGAGAATATGCCTTTGGTTCATTTATCTGTTTTTCCTCTTCCTCTACGTTTTTAGTAGTCATTAAAATTAATAGAGCTGCTCGTTTTGCTTCTTCATCCGCTAAATTATTCCCTCTGGTCCTGAATTGTAACCCCTTTTTATGCCCCCTCACGTGAGTTATAGCTATCGCTTCAGGTCCTCTTGTAGCCTGTAATATTTGTTTTATTAATCCTTCATGTATTAACCCTTTTCCCTGGGTATTTATCAACCCTCTTTCTTCCCATATTTTTCCAAAGGTGTGTACTATTCCAAAAGCATACTTTGAGTCTGTAAATATGGTTCCCTTCTTATTTTGTAATCTTATTAATGCTCTTAATAAGGCATGTAGTTCACATGCTTGTGCTGACCAACTTGCACTCAGTGGACCGGATTCTATTATTTCCCATGTTCTTCCATCCACAATTGCATAGCCTGATTTTCTTTTCCCATCAACCACCCGTGAGGATCCATCTACAAACAATTTTTCTCCTTCTTGTAATTCTTCCTCCTCTAGGTCGGGTCTGATTTTTGCTTGTAACTCGACCATATCTATACACTTATGGTTGAGTATCAAAGCTTCTTCCCATTCCCCAAATAAGAATTGTGCCGGATTTTGAGCTGTTGTGGTTCTTAGTTCTAGTTCAGGGGAAGGAAGCAAAATAGCTTCATATTTCAGTAGTCTATTATCCGTTAACCACTTATCCGCTTTTTGTTGAAGGATCCCTCGAATGTCATGGGGGGTATAGACAATTAAGGATCCTCCAAAGGTCACTTTTCTAGCTTCTTCAACTAGTAAAGCTACTGCTGCTACTGCCTGTATGCAGGTAGGCCAGCTCCTGCTTACAGGGTCTAGCAATTTTGAAAAATATCCTCCAGGCTTTTTGCTCCCTGCCCAATCCTGGGTTAGTACTCCATATGCAGCATGAGTACCTGTGTTCACAAATAATTGAAATGGTTTATTTAAGTCTGGGAGAGTTAACACAGGAGCTTTTATTAAAGTATCCTTCAAGTGTTGGAATTTTTCCTCATCTTGTGGGGACCATTTCACTACATCTAGTGTGAGTTTTTTATATAAAAATTTTACTTTCTCACTATATTCTTCTATCCATTGTCTGCAATAACCTAATAATCCCAACAATTGTCGAATTTCCCTTTTTGTTCTTGGAGTGGGCAGGGCTATAATTCCTGCCACCCGGTCTGGGTCTAGCTTCTTCTTCCCTTTACTAATCCAGTGTCCCAAATACTTTACTTCAGGTTCTGTGAATTGCAACTTTGATTTTGAAACTTTTAATCCTTTTTCTCCCAGAAAATTCAATAGTCCTATTGTGTTTTCTCGGACCTCTTCCTCTAGTTTCCCAGCTATTAGTAAATCGTCTACATATTGTAAGAGTTTTACATTTCCCTCAGGTTTGAAGGACATTAATAAATTCTCTAAAGCTTGACCAACTAAATTTGGCGACTCAGTGAAGCCCTGAGGTAATACTGTCCATCTCAATTGTTGCTTTCTACCTGTTTCTGGGTCTTCCCACTCAAAGGCAAAAAATCTCTACTTTCTTCAGCTAAAGGGCAGGTCCAGAAAGCGTCTTTTAAATCGATTACACTATACCAAGTATGTTCTGGTGATATTTGATTTAATAAAGTATATGGGTTTGCTACTACAGGGAACCGGGTGACTGTTCTCTGATTGACTGCCCTTAAATCTTGAACTAACCTATAACTCCCATCTGGTTTTCTTACCGGGAGGATTGGAGTATTATGTGGTGACATACAAGGTTCTAAAGTCCCCTTTTGTATCAGGTCTTCAATTATTGGTTTCAAACCTTTTCTTCCTTCCAAGGAAATTGAGTATTGTCTGACCCTAATAGGTTCCCTTGGATTTGTTATTTTTACTTTTAATGGTTCAATATTTAATTTTCCTACTTCCCCTTTATTATGCCAGACTTTCAAATTTATGCGTTCCTCATCCTTTTCTGTTAATTGATATAAGTTTATCGTTATTGCTCCTCCCATCAGAACCTCTCGGAGGGGTGCCAACGTTACTGTTTCTTCTACTTTCTCCGATTTTTCATTTTTCTTTGTTCTTACTTTGCTCCTAGTATGGGCAGAAGGGGGGGAGGATGGGGGAGCCCACGGGACAGGGTCAGGTGAACTTGGAGAATTAGTATTCCTTTGTTCACCTTCCATGTTTTGTCCCTGATAAGTGGTCTAATGGCTCCCAAGATGGTTTGTTTAGTTTGTCCCCTTTCACTTTCCTTTCTTTTAGGGGAAATAACGAGACCGTTACAGACGATCCCTTCCATAAGGCTGCATACTCACTCTCTTCCTGACTAAAAGGTTCTTTCCCATTTACATATAAATTTAAAGCCTGACATATCCAATCATCAAAAGACCCAAATATTGGCCAATACAAATGGTCGGGTCGGATTTCCTCTTTTGACCATACTTCCATGCAGTAGTGGACCATTTTTTCCTTACTTTTTCCCTCCTGGGATGGCCAAGAGCCCCAGTATTTAAGCATTAACCCCAAGGGACTGTCTGGGGGTATATCTGGTAATTCGCTTCCTGTCTTATTCCTGGGACCTCTCCGTGGGCCCCGTTCTGGGTTAGAGTTACGACCCTTACTCTGACCCATTTCCCGCCAGGTGTATCTCTTTTCAATCAACCGCTACCACTTTTTCACTATCGCTTCCCTCCTTCAGCGGCCAAGTCCCTTGCGGGAGATTGGAAACGCGCTTAGAAGAGGTCCACACTCGCTTCACAAATCCGATATCCTGGCCCGTGCTTTACAGACCCAGGATGCTCGGTCTGTGTCTCAGTTACACCTATTATCATGCAATTACGCAACTTTGTTGCGTTTCAGTCATACATACACAAACATTCACTCTGTCTCTACACCAACCAGTTCCCTCAAGGATGCCTGGAATTACGGCGAGAGGAACACACCGGCCTTCCCACCCAACCGAACGATACTTACAGTCCATTGTTCTCGTCCGGGTCTTCGTGCACAAGAATCATGGGTATTTTATACTGCAGTTTTCCGGGAGCTCGATTTTCCTTGGTTATTGCCTCTCTGTTCGTTGATCTCTTGAGACTACCCGAGACTACAACTCCCGAGCCACAATTTGTGGGGGCGCCCCTCGTAAGAGCTACAGTCCCAAGCAGCCACACAGAGATCACGTCGGGGTCACCAATTTTGTTATAAAAACTTGCCAAAGATGTGAATTTGTCTGATTAATTTTATTTACACCTGTGATACATAATTTTCTTGATTACTGTCCCTAATCACAGGCTGAACAACATCTCTCCAGCTTAGCTTTCTGTTTTTCCCTGTCCTTTTCCAAAACCAAAATTAGGGATCTGGCAGAGTTATATTAATTTCACATTCTGTCTGCCACTCCAGGTGCTTTCTTAAAGCGAAACATATCTGCATACATTACTTCATCGCATTTTCTTGGCCGCCTCAAAACCAACATACATTTTTTTACAATTTATTAGAATTCAGAGTTCCAATTTTATGCCATTTTTCCTGATTTTCCAAAGTATATAAAGGCCACCACTGGTTACAATATTTTACCAATGTTTTCTTGCTTACCAAGCCCCCAGATGAACCTCCCAGTTCTTTCCAATGTGCCAAAATGTAACCCAATGGGCTTTTCTTCAGCATTCCCTTGTTTTGACCGGCTCCCATTTCAAACAATCTCTTACAAATCTCTATAGCTTCTCTTTCCCAGTGCTCTGCAAATGCACTTAAAATATGAGAGCACCTACACACAAGTTTTATGATATTCTCAGGGGATTCAGTAAGATAGTATCTCTGGGTTCTGCAGATCAGCTCCCCTGTCGTTAGAACATAGTTTCGGTTCCAGCAAAATTTACACTGCCCTAGTATCCACAGCAGGTTCCACTGTTCAAAACTTATTATGCACTCATACGAAGTTTTTCCTAATATCCCCCGTTGATTGTCCCCAAAAGAGAGACATTAATTGTTGTATTCCGATTTTATTTTCTCCTTTGTAACCACATCTTCTCAAATTTTCTTTGATACCTTTCATAAACCCTTTCTCAGTTTTCCTTTCTAACTTCCCAGAAGTCCACCAGGATTTTGTGGCTTTTCTCCACAAACCCACCAGCGTTTCATAAGACACCCCCAACAGTATCTGCCCCACTACCCTGAGTGGCTATAAAAGTGGGATACATACTAAAAGCACTGCCTCAATATCCATGTGAAATGCCACCCGTCACATACAGTTACACTCCCACAAGGCACATACTCTCACAGGGCACATAGGGAATTCCCTTGCCCTTGTATTTCGTAAAGCTATCCACTGCGGGAGGGGTAGCCGGACCTTCCCCGCTTTCTGAGCTGCTTGATGGTTATACACAGACAAGACACAGGACAGAAAAACATAAACGCTTCATCCGTCTCCGGCCGCTCCCCTCGCGGAGACACGGAACCGCGGATTAGGACTCCACGCTCGCTTCATAGCTTCGCTACGTCTCAGTCACACAGAAACACATGGGATCCCACACACTCACGCTATGGTTCCGCTTACCCTTCTCCTGCTTCCTACACGGTCATTAGCAGGTCCGTCCTGGCTCCCAAAACCTGGGATGCAGCGAAAACCCGGGCTCGCCCGATCCGCCTTCAGGATCGCTCGCAGCCGCGCTATCGGTCGACGAGCCCCCAGCTTGCAAGCCCTACCTGCCAAGGGGAACTCCGCTGTGCGCCAGACGTCTCTGCACACCTTACCAGCAGCCCCGGGCCACGCGTACGCCTTACACGCCCCCTAAAGTACCTAAATTCCAAGCATACCGTTTCTCCGCAGCCGGCACAGGTTGTTGTCTGTCCCCGCAGTGAGCGGATGAGAAGCGGATGGGGCGCCTAGGATGTCCGCTCCTCACCCGATCCTGCAGCCGAACAGAGGCCTCCTGCCTGGCTCGCCAAATTGATACGCGGATTGACTTCACAACTCGTTAAAGTTGTAAAGTAGGTATGCTTTATTCAGCGCTGAGGTGCATGCACACCCAGGGTCGTTTTTCCTTTACATTTATTCCCTTACGCCTATACATATTTAGTATCTGTCCCCGCTTCGTATTATAATGAGCTAGAAGGTCCTTTGCGCCTGCGCAGTGCCCCCTCTGGTCATGGGCAGGGGTCTCAAGATGAAGTAAATGAGTCTTCCTCCTGTGGGCAGGGGTCCTCAAGATGAAGTAAATGAGTCTTCCTCTTCTTAAACTTTTCACCTTTTAATCTTTGCGCATGGCTTTAGGGTTTAGTCGGTACCTCATCCATAAATCATCAGCTTCTCTCCCTTACCAATAGACCCAGACATTCGCATTTCCTTGCCAATAGTTGCTTAGCAGTTGAATCAGGCCTCTGTCTCCTCCCCTTATCAGTAGTCTGTGCCTTGTTCGCTTGGTAAGCATGATAGGTGTTTACAGCAGACAATACTTTTGTTTAAGCAAGGGATTCTTCTAACTCTCTTATACAATCCCCTGTATTTTCCTTTGTACATTTCATTAACCCTGTATCAATCCCCCCTTTTCTATAATGTAAATTCTTTTACTATTATTTATGACAGAGCTATCCATGTTCTTTCTATCGATTTACAAAGTGATTTTGATATACATTGTACATTTCATTGACCCTGTATCACAGCCACCCACTTGCATGTGTAAATATTACCAAGTGCAATATTAATCAAGAGGAGGGTGGAAGCAAACTGATTTTCCCAGTAACTTAAACTTGGGTATTTTTCCATTCTGCACAGAAGAGAAAGAGATGGAGAAAAAACAAAACCAACCAGACCCCAGCACACAGAAACCAAATTACACTTCTGAGTATTCTCCCAAAACAGACTGTACCAGTGAGATGGCTTGTTAGATCCAGCCAGGATCTCTTTGAACATGAGCAGAGCCTTGGCATGTCTCTGCCGCTGGGCAGATCTCAAAGTGGGGTGTGTTTCAGCATGTCTTTGACAATGAAGCTTCAACCAAAACTGTTTCAGTCCGGCCAATGTATTTAGATCAAAGATTAGTTTACACGCCAGCAACACTAGAACCTTCCCTACCATTCAGTTTAACTAACAAGCTGAAGCTCCCACCAAAATATGCAAGGAGAGGTTTGTTTCTGTCCTGGGTTTACCAGGAGCCATTTTGCTCCTTCTTAGTAAGCTAAGAGTGCAAGCTCTTGTGTTTTGACTTCCAGCCTGGGCAGAGAGCTGATAACACCGATTGTTTTTAATTGTTATTAAGTAATGTTTATTCTGGCCAAGGACTTTGTGAGTCTCATGCTCTGCTGGGGACGAGGGGAGGCCGGGAGGAAGCAGAGACAGGACACCTGACCCAAACTAGCCAAAGAGGTATTCCATACCACAGCACGTCATGCCCAGGAAGGTAACTGGGAGTTACCCAGAAGGGCACGGTCTCTCTTTGGGGGGGGTCGAACTCGTTCGGCGGTGATATCATATTCTCTTGTTATTTTCTCTTATCAATATTATCATTGGTGGTAGCAGCAGTGATTTGTGTTATACCTTAGTTACTGGGCTGTTCTTATCTCAACCCATGGGAGTTACATTCTCTTGCCTCTCCTCCCCATCCCTGCGGGAGCGGGGAGGGTCGGGGTGGGGGGGTGAGTAGACGAGCTGTGTGGATCGATTTAAACCACGATAGTCCTTTTTTGGCGCCCAACGTGGGGCATGAAGGGTTGAGATAACAACAGATCTGAGGGGATTAATAGTCACTCGTCACAATGCTGATTTATTGGCTCTCAAAGCTGTTCCTTTTGATCTCACAGGTTCAGAACTCTGTATATTACATACAGCCAGTATTTGCTGTGGTAGTGTTTTTCAAGTGTGGGGCTTGGGCTAAGGCTTTTGTCTCATTGTACCTTATTATAATGACCTGTAATACAATAGAATCATTGATCATGAAACTGATCGGTCTTATGTTCCCAGTGTGGTCACCACCTTTATACTTTGGGAGGTATATAATAAAGGTGCCGCCCAACCCGGTCACTTAAGTTGAAATCACAGCCAAAATTTGGCAAGAGCAAGTCTGGAAAGAAATAGACATGACTGACTGTTTACGCACATGACTGACTACATCCACGTGGCTGGAAGAGCCAACGTGTCTCACAGTAATGGGATAAAGTTTAGACATTAAGGTGCACCATTAGCTTTTCCCCTGTTCAATTCTCAGTTGCTGTAGGCTCAGTCTTACCTTCTGATCCAGGTCTGGCACAGCTAAATGCACTGTATGCACTCCTCTCACACCAGCCACTGCACTGCTACTCTGCATTTCGCATTGGACTGTCATCCTGTACAGAACATCTACCCACCAGACTCTGGAACCAAAGAAGCATTGCAACACTTGGTCTTCCAGAAGGGAAGCCAAGATTTTTCAGTAAGCCCTTTCACATACAAATATAAACATCTGGCTCCTGTGGATGAATATAGCGAGCACAAGGCTGAGTTATGGAGTGCGTTTTATTGTATGACAATTGCCAGAGGGGTCATTCTCTGATGTTAACAGGGTCCCTATGAATGGGAAAGCACTTCCTGCACACCGTGATGCTGTGGCAGAACATCCAAAGAACACTGCTGGACACTGCTGTTGTTCAGCTACGATGTGCTCATCAGGAGGCCAAAGAGACCACAGATTTCTTAGCTGGCATTTTCAGAAGTCAACTGAGGTTTTAAAGCTATAAAAAGCTACAGGAAAAGAATGGAGTTATCATAAGAATTTCATATTAGTTCCATAAGTAGTGGAAGACTAAACTTTATGGCTTGTTACACATTAAAACATATCTCTCTGTCTGCAATTTATAGTGCAATGTATTTCACAGAAGGCAGCAACATTCCTGCCAGCGTTAGGCCAAGCTGGGGTGAACCACCATGGAAGGATTTGATTCTGCCAACATAAGAAGGTATCTTCAGCTTCTTGGAGGAGAACTGGGACGAAAAGTGCTCTCAGGCACAGACGCATGCTGAGCAGATAGGCGTAGGAGTTCCAAACAGAGAAGGAAGCTAAACCAAACACCCCTCTGTGATGCACATGGGTCACTCAGTTTGGCTGACTTAAGATGTACCCAAATCATAGGTACACAGTTCAAAGCCTGCAGGCTGCGGAAGCCCACATGTTCTCCTTGAGTGTGCTAAAAGAAAATGACTAAAAATGCAGGATTTTTAATTATTAAAAATTAAGTAGGTTGATTTTTTGTTTGCTTTTGGTTTGGTTTTAAATCACACTTTCCATTGTTACAGAAAAATACTTCTGGAACAAGCTTACCTCAGTTTGCCAGTTTTCTGATATTCTTTGTTATAGCAAGTAGGGATAAATGAGCTTTGGCTAAAAGGTAAAACCTGCACAAAGTGTCTTATCAGACTAATTTGCTATGATCTACAGTTTTGCTCACAAACATGAAAAAGGCTTCTGGTGTACTTGGGTGTAACTGCTTGCAAAGTGGCATCAGCTATAGCAAAGTTTATCAGGAACACAACTTATACTGCACAAGTATGTAAAAAAATTGAAGTTTATTTGTCTTTCCATGGCTTAAATAGCAAATAAAATAAGTACCTGGTATTTCCTAGTGCCTACAAAGTCTCATATTGCCTCTCAGACTGTGACTGTGTCTGATACATGCCAATCAGGGTCCATAATGCCACCAGCTCCAAAAAAGAAAACTGGAGCTCTGCAGGAGCTAATGATTAGAGAGCTATTAGAAACATATATACACACACAGAGATCTTTTATCCCAGCAGCTAAATGACAGCCAAGTGGATTTCAAAGAATAGGGAATTTCTACATGTCTGTAACAGCTGGATGTGAAGTGCAGTAATGCCTCAAAACTGAAACATGCACGAGTTTTCATGGCAAAAATAAAAAAACCAAACCAACAACCAACCAACCATGAGACTTGGTTCTGATGCATTTAATTGACTGAATGTTCTCTATAGAGCAACATGAAGATCCTGGTGTAATACTGAACAACCTGTGTAAGGAGACAACAGTCAAGGTGAGTTTACTGCAAAAGAGAAGTTTCTGCAGCTCTCATGCTGCAACTGACTGCTCAAATTCTTCTGTCACTCTTCACATTCCTCTCCCACTATTCACGTTCCTCTGCCCCTCTTCACATTCCTCTGCCCCCTTCACAATCCTTTGCCCCTCTTCACAATCCTTTGCCCTGTTCTCATTCCTTGGCCACTCTTCACATTCCTCTCCCACTATTCACGTTCCTCTGCCCCTCTTCACATTCCTCTGCCCCCTTCACAATCCTTTGCCCCTCTTCACAATCCTTTGCCCTGTTCTCATTCCTTGGCCACTCTTCTCATTCCTCTGCCTCTCTTCACATTCACATGAAAAGTGCTCTCACGCCTGCCCAGAGCTGGTGTTGCACACAAGGATTGCTGGAAAGTAGCAGGTGCTCATCGGCAACAAGGATGGAGCCATTCCAAGCACAGGCTGCTCTGCACAAGCCAGAACCTCTGGGGAAATGGAGCCAAGGGAAGAGCAGAGCTCACTCCAGCTCCAAGCTTGCACTGGACAATGGAGCCAGAAAGAGCCAGGCAGGAGTGGTGCCCTGGAGGTGCAAGAGCAGCAGCAAGAACCAAACCCAAAGGGGAGCCCTGACAAAGGGCTGTGCTCAATGGTACAGAGGACAAGCAGCAACCCCTGGGCCACACGAGGCGTCTACAAAGCCTCCTCCCCCTGAATGTGGGCACAAGGGGCCACCTGCGTGGAGCAGGAGCAGCAGCCTTTGGGCCACAACGGCCCAAAGGAGCACTGTCAAGGAGCTGGCTCTGCTGCAGAGGAGCATGCATTTAGAGATTTTACGGACGTTTCCCAGTGAAAGTACTGATTTCTGTCTCAAAGCTGAAGCTCTTTCAGCTTGGGCACCTTTTCGTTTTACAATGAAAACAGATTTGTCAGAGGAAACAGAGATTTGTACAAACAAAATTTGTGAAAACTCAGCTTCCTATTTTAAACATGTACAACCAGGCCACACTGTGCAATGCCATTAGTCCCTAAAATAATCCCAGACGAATACCAGTTCACAAGGCACCTGTCTGCTTGGCTGTCTGAGGTATGAAATCTCACCTGGCAGGTAAGGCTCAGGCTGAATCCCATCCTACCTCCACCTTTAAGACCTTTGTGAAGCTCTGATGCTTGACAAATGAGCTTACACAAGTGCTCCCAACTCCAAGTCAGCACCAATTCTTTTGATAAAAATAACTTTCTGTGATGTCTGAGCAATCAGTCAAATTATACACCACTTGCATACAGCTCTGCAACAATATCGGTCTAGTGGTTTGATACAATAGAGCTGCTTTATGGAACAGTAAATACTAACACACTGCGATATGTAAGAAACATATAAATTGACACACTTTTGCAGTGAAAAATATTTTAAACTGTACATTAGTACAAATAAAAAGGCAAAATCCCTCAGTCTGGAGGAAGATTCAGAACTGCTTTTGTACGAGAGGGTTTTGTCCCCTCTTACTTAAGCCAACTGGAGATCTAAATAAAGCTGTAGTTCCTTCTCCCACCTTGCTCTGACCATTCTTTGAAATCCAGTGCCTAGCTTGTTCCCAGAGCTTCCACTGAGCCTGGATCAAGCATCAGATGCTGCTGTTATTTATAAACTTCAGCTCTCAATCTCTCCTGTCATTTCCACATCCACTTTTCCCCTTGCAAATAATGCATGAATCATCATCAGAAATCACTCTCCGGTCCATTAACAAACTAAACACAGACGCACAGCAGTACACACATGCCTATCATTACATCTGCCCTGATATTACAGGGATCAGCGCTATAAAAATATCACGTTGTATGTATTAGCACTTGCATTGCAGTACATGCATTATGAAACAACATTCCTGTGGTAGGAGGAAGCCAGCAAGGAAGACTGCTTTGCTGCTATATTAATAACTTACAGTGCAACAATCCCGTACTCTACACAGTCTCAGACTGGTTCACTGGACAAAAAATAAACTTATATGGCTTTAAATGGCTTGTGTATTGGGTCAAAAGTGCCACAAATATTACAGCAAAATCCCTGAAATAATAGAAACTGGTGATGTTGGTGCAGGTCTATCCAGAAACGTACTCATCAGGGCCAGGCCAAAGGCCCTCTGCTGTGCCTGGCTAATTTAACAGCAGGGTACTCTGCTTGGAAAACCAGTAATTCCCAAATGTAGTACTAAAGATGAGACCAAGTCTACAGAGATGTTTACTCAACCGAGAAAAGGCCAGTATCTTCCTGACCCTCCACAGAGTTTCTACAACATCTTAGACATGACTTCAGGAGATAATTTTACAGGAAGTGATTCCTAACAGGATTTTCAGGCGCCTTTAGGAATGAGACAGGACTCCAGTGATCTCTCTCCCTTATATCCTATCTCTAGAAAACATGCCTGAGAAACAAGAAAACTGCAGTGAGGACGTGGGGAAGTTTGTAGTATTATTTACAGTAGTGACTCCAATTCGACCCGATGAAGACTGGCACAGTGTGAGTACAGGTGTGGAATAGATGTGAAAGCCTCAGACGTTTTGGACCATTAGGTAACACGATGGGACATAAATGAGAAGATTGTGGTCATTGTTTTCCACAACACAATGAAAAGTGAAGTTAATATTGAATTCACCCCAGAAAAGATGTCCACGGTGTTCAAGTTATGAGAGGAATAAGCCCTCTTAGGAGACTGAAGGAGATGTACTCTGTAAACACACACATCTCTTGGTCCCAAGCCCCCCATTTGAAACTGCTGTCATCAGTTTATTTTCTCCCAGTTTATTTTCCTTCTCCAGTGCAGTAGTTGTCAGTGAACACCACAACACAAAGCTGCACTGAAGATGGAGAGCGCTGCATGAACTTTGCTGTAGCACTGCAGGTGAATCTAAACATCACCCTTACTCATGAACTTCCCTCCAGTTCAGTGAAAGCAGAATTGCCTCTGAAGTGCAGGAATGATACAGAGAAAACCCTGCTTTCAGCTGTACCTAACAACAGGCTTGCAGAGGTGCTGGTGGGAAGGCTGCTGAAAACAAAGGTGCTGCCTGGGAGTTAGGGAAACAGAATTTGCTTTCCATCACCTAGACGAGGAGCATCTTTCCTACCACACCACTCTCAGCCACCTTTAGCACTGCAGCTTTTTAACTGCAGTCCTACCAATTTGCACTTTTCTGTGTATCAATGAGCCAGTTCTGTTCAGAGAGAAGAGTGGTGCTGGGTGCTGCTGCTGAGAGCTCAGGTCAGGGCTTGAGCCCATCTCTCTGTATTCCCTCACACAGAACTAAAAAAAACCAAAGAGAGAGAAGCTGTTCCCTTTCATCACTCCACCACCACCCCATCAACTTTCATCTGCTTGCTTGTTTGAAGATACAATCAGTAATACATTCCAGGTGTATCCTGATTCAGAAGTACCTCCCGCAATACCACAAACCCATGGCAATCCCCCACTTAAAACACTCTCAGCTTGACAGGCACCAGGGGTGTTCTGACCTTGACAGGCTTCTCACCCTGACAGTGTCAGAGAGGCTGAGAGAGCTGGGCTGGGTCAGTCTGGAGAAGGCTCCTTAAGGGGAGACCTTAGAGCAGCTCCAGTGCCTAAAGGGGCTACAGGAAACCTGCAGAGGGGCTTTGGACAAGGGCCTGTAGGGACAAGACAAGGGGAATGGCTTTAACCTGACAGAGGGGAGACTGAGCTGAGCTCTTAGGCAGAAGCTCTTCCCTGTGAGGGTGCTGAGGCGCTGGCACAGGCTGCCCAGAGAAGCTGTGGCTGCCCCATCCCTGGCAGTGTTCAAGGCCAGGCTGGACACAGGGGCTTGGAGCAACCTGGTCTGGTGGAAGGTGTCCCTGCCCGTGGCAGGGGTTGGAACTGGATAAGCTTTAAGGTCCCTTCCAACCCAAACCAATCTGGGATTCTACTACCTGGTTTGTCAGCTCGTTTAGGAAAGAGATTACATTGCACTGGAGGCACCCAGACCTTAACTCCTCTAAAGGTCAAGAATATAATATCCAGCTCTGCGCATTTCATGCCGACTCCTACATTTCCATCACAGATGTCAAAACGTTTGTGTATTTCCTGCAGTTCAGGGCTGGTAACAGCACAGCAGATGCCAGGAAAGGCCACCAGAGCCATCGCAGAAACATTCGCAACCCCTTGAACGCTGTTTCGTTAACACCCCTTCTCCAGACGGAAGCGGCTCCACACTGTCTGTCACCGCCTCTGTCCGCAGCCAGAACTACATACAAAGAACGTGGCGTTTGAGGCCACCGGCAGAACCCCACATTGCCTCGGTCGGTGACGCCTCCCCAGCAGCAGCCTGGAGCTCTGTGACCCACAGCACCCGGCTCAGGCCCTCACCCCAGGGCTTCCACAGCGCCTTTTACCCTCTTCCTCACCCTGCCGCCGCCTGACACCGCGCGGAGCAACCCGAAAGGCCTCACTCGCACAGAGTTAAAACGAGCGAAGGAGAACAGAGGGAAATCAACGTGAAACCGACCGGGGAAGCGCAGGAGGCCCTGCTCACGCTCCAGCCCAGGGGCGGCGGGTTCCCCTCCCTCTGCGAACGGCGGCTGCCCGCGGGAGGGCGGCGAGGTCCCCGCCGGCTTCCTGAGGGGGGCTCCGGCCTCCCGGCACCCTCGGGCTGTCCGTGGGCGCGCAGGGACCGGCCGCTCGGCGGGAGGGTGCCGCGCCATGGGGCGGGAAGCGGCCAGCAACCGGCACTTGGACCGACGGAAGGGCCGCGTCCCGGCCAGAGCCGGGCCCACTGCAACCGCCGCTGCGGGCTGCGGCCCGACCGCCGTCCATGGGAGCTGATGCCGTGCGAGGCTGGCCGGGGCCTCCAGAGCTCGAGCGGGGCTGCCTGATGGGAGGATGGAGCCAGGAGGGGGCTGGTCTCTGCCCCCAGGGAGCAAGGGATGTGACAAGAGGAAATGGCCTCAAGCTGCACCAGGGGAGGTTTAGATGGAGATGAGGAGCAATTCCTTCCCCAGAGGGTGCTCAGGCAGTGGAACAGGCTGCCCAGGGCAGTGCTGGAGTCACCGTCCCTGGAAGTGTTCACACACTGTGTTGATGAGGCCCTCAGTGCCATGGGTTAATGGTGGCCTTGGCAGTGCTGAGGAGCGGTTGGACTGGATGAGCTTAAAGGCCTTTTCCAAACTCGTTGATTCTGTGATTTACATCAAGATTACATTTGGGTTTCCAAACGGGCACTAAGTTACTTGCTTGTACTTAAATCTGTGCTAACAGTAAGATGCAACTACCAACTTGCTTAAACACTGACACTGTACTGGAGTACGTGGCTGGCTGGTTGACACAACCTTCTAAGACAATGCCTAATGGGTCAGCTTTATCAAAGTGAGTGGAAGCCAGCCACGGTTTTCCAAGTGAGCAAAGCCACTATTCTGGAATTCAGAGAAACCACATTTCTCCTAGAATAGAAACTTTGGTTCACATAAAAAAATCCATAGCTTCAGGTGCTGCAAGTAAGTATACCAGGTATTTCCTAGTACCTACAAGGTCTCATTATCGCCTCTCAGACTGTAACTGTGTCTGATACATGCCAGTCAGGATCCATAATGCCACCAGCTCCAAAAAAGAAAACTGGAGCTCTGCAAGAGCTAATGATTAGAGAGCTATTAGAAACATATATACACACACAGAGATCTTTTATCCCAGCAGCTAAGTGACAGCCAAGTGGATTTCAAAGAATAGGGAATTTCTACATGTCTGTAACAGCTGGATGTGAAGTGCAGTAATGCCTCAAAACTGAAACATGCACGAGTTTTCATGACAAAAAAAAAAAAAAAAAAAACAAAAACAAACCAACAAACAACTAACAATGAGACTTGGTTCTGATGCATTTAATTGACTGAATGTTCTCTATAGAGCAACATGAAGACACTGGTGTAATATTGAACAACCTGTGTCTTCAGGAAGACAACTTGAGACCAGACAACAGTCAAGGTGACATTACTGCAAAAGAGAACTTACTGCAGCTGTCACGCTCCGATTGACAGTTCAAACGTAAGGATTTACATTCTTCTGTCACTCTCCTCTTTCCTCTGCCCCTCTTCTTGTTCCTCTGCCTCTCTTCACATTCCTTTGCCAATCTCCTCATTCCTCTGTCACTCTTCGTGTTCCTCTGCCCCTCTACACTTTCCTCTGCCCCTCCTCGAATTCCTCTGCCCCTCTTCGCATTCCTCTGCCCATCTTCACATTCCTTGACCCTCTTCGCCTTCCTCTGCCCTTCTTCAGGTTCCTCTGCTCCTCTTCACGTTCCTCTGCTCCTCTTCACGTTCCTCTGCTCCTCTTCGCGCCTCTTCACATTCCTCTTCACTCTTCTCGTTCCTCTGCCCCTCTTTGAATTTCTCTGCCTACCTTTTCATTACTTTAACACTCTTCACAATACTATACCACTCTTCACATTCCTCTGCCCCTCTTCACAGTCCTCTGCCACTCTACACATTATTCTGTCCCTCCTCTCATTCCTTTTCCACTCTTCTCATTCCTCTGCCGCTCTTCTTGTTCCTCTGCCGCTCTTCTTGTTCCTCTGACATTCTTCACAATCCTCTGACACTCTTTACATTCCTCTGACCCACTTCGCATTCCTCTGCCCCTCTTCACATGATTCTGACACGCTGCACAATCCTCTACTCCTCATTCCTATACCACTGTTCCCACTTTTCTGCCTTGACACAAATCTTTGCCAAATCCTCATTATCCTCTTGCCGTTTTTACAAACCTCTGCCGGTCTTTGCGATCCTCTGCCCCTCTTCACATTTCTCTGCCGCTCTTCACATTCCTATGACACTCTCCACAGTCCTCTGCCACACTTCACATTCCATTGCCCATCTTAATCCTCTGCCACTCTTCTACTTCGTAGGCCCCTCTTCTCATTCTTCTGTCCCTCGTCACAGTCCTCTGCCCCCTTCATATTCGTATGCCCCTCTTCAGATTTCTTTGCCAATCTTCTCATACCTCTCCCACTTCTCCCACTGCTATGCCCCTTTTCACATTCCTCTGACCCTCTTCACATTCCACTGCTCCTCTTCTCATTCCTCTGCCACTCTTCACAATTTTCTGCCACTCCACAATCCTTTGCCCATCCTCATAAGCCTCTTACCCATTTCACAATCCTCTGCCGCTCTTCAAGTACCTCTGCCCTTCTTCACATTCCTCTGATAACTCTGCACAATCCTATTCCACACTTCACATTCCTTTGCCCCTCTTCTCGTTCCTCTGCCCCTCTTCACAATTTTCTGCCACTCCACAAACATTTGCCCATCCTCATAATCCTCTTACACTTTTGACAATGCTTTGTCATGATTCTCTGCCCCTCTACCCATTCCTCTGACACTCTGCACAATCCTCTGCCACGCTTCACATTCCTTTGCCCATCTTAATCCTCTGCCCCTCTTCTCGTTCCTCTGCCCCCCTTCAAAATTTTTTGCTTGTCTTCACAATGCTCTGCCCCTCTTCACAATCCTCTGCCACTCTTCAAATACCTCTGCCCCTCTTCACATTATTCCATCACTTCTCTCATTCCTCTGCCTCACTTCTCATTCTTTTGCCCTTCTTATTTGTCTGCCCCTCTTCTCGTACCTCTGCCACTCTTCTCCGTCGTCTGCCACTCTTCTTTTTCCTCTGTCCCTCTTCACATTATTCTGACCCTATTCTCGTTCCTATGCCCCTCTTCTCAGTCCTCTTCCCCTCTTCTCGGTCCTCTTCCACTCTTCTCAGTTGTCTGCACGTCTTCTTTTTCCTCTGTCCCTCTTCACATTATTCTGACCCTATTCTCGTTCCTCTGCCCCTCTTCTCAGCCCTCTCCACTCTTCTCGTTCTTCTGCCACTCTTCTCAGTCGTCTGCCCCTCTTCTTTTTTCCTCTGTCCCTCTTCACAATCTTCTGACACACTCCTTGTTCCTCCGCCCCTCTTCACAATCCTTAGTCCCCTTCACATTCCTTTGCCCATCTTAATCCTCTGCCACTCTTCTCCTTCCTCCGCCCCCATCACAATTTTTCCCTCATTTTCACAGCCCTCTGCCCCTCTTCACAATCCCCTGCCCCTATTCAAATTCTTCTACACTTCTTCATGTTATTCTTTCAATTCTCTCATTCCTCTGCCCCTCTACTCATTCCTCTGCCCCCCTTCTCATTCTTCTGTCCCTCTTCTCGTTCCTCTGCCCCTCTTCTCGTTCCTCTCCCCTTACTCTCGGCACTCTGCCACTCTTCTTAGTCGTCTCTCCCTCTTCACATTATTCTTCCTCTATTCTTGTTCCTCTGCCCCTCTTCTCAGTCCTCTTCCACTCTTCTTCTTCTTCTGCCACTCTTCTCAGTCTGCCCCTCTTCTTTTTCCTCTGTCCTTCTTCACATTCTTCTGCCCTTCTTCTCATTCTTCTGCCCCTCTTCACAATCCTGTGCCCCTCTTCACCTTTCTTTGCCAATCTTCTCATTCCTCTCCCACTTCTCACATTCGTACGCCCTTTTCACATTCCTCTGACCTCTTCTCATTCCTCTGACCCTCTTCACAATCCTCTACCCCTCTTCTCATTCCTCTGCCACTCTTCACAAATTTCTGCCACTCCACAATCCTTTGCCCATCCTCATAAGCCTCTTACCCATTTCACAATCCTCTGCCACTCTTCATGATTCTCTGCCCCTTTTCACATTCCTCTGATATTCTGCACAATCCTATTCCACACTTCACATTCCTTTGCCTCTCTTATCTTTCCTCTGCACCTCTTTACAGTCCTTTGCCTCCTTCACGTCTCTTTGCCCATCTTAAACCTGTGCCACTCTTCTACTTCCTCTGCCCCTCTTCACATTACTCTGCCCCCTTCACGTTCCTGTCCCCCTCTTCAGATTTCTTTGCCAGTCTTCTCATTCCTCTTCCACTTCTCATATTCCTATGCCTCTTTTCACATTCCTCTGACCCTCTTCATATTCCTCTGCCTCTCTTCACAATTTCCTGCCACTCCACAAACATTTGCCCATCCTCATAATCCTCTTACCCTTTCCATAATGGTCTGTCATGCTTCTCTGTCCCTGTTCCCATTCCTCTGACCCTCTGCACAATCCTCTGCCACACTTCACATTCCTTTGCCCATCTTAATCCTCTGCCCCTCTTCTCGTTCCTCTGCCCCCCTTCACAATCTTTTTCTTGTCTTCACAATGCTCTGCCCCTCTTCACAATCCTCTGCCACTCTTCAAATTCCTTTGCCCCTTTACACATTATTCCATCCCTTCTGTCATTCCTCTGCCCCTCTTCTCATTCTTCTGTCCCTCTTCCTATTTGTCTGCTTCTCTTTAAATTCTTCTGCCCCTCTTCTCATTCCTCTGACCCTCTGCACAATCCTCTGCCACACTTCACATTCCTTTGCCCATCTTAATCCTCTGCCCCTCTTCTCGTTCCTCTGCCCCCCTTCACAATCTTTTTCTTGTCTTCACAATGCTCTGCCCCTCTTCACAATCCTCTGCCACTCTTCAAATTCCTTTGCCCCTTTACACATTATTCCATCCCTTCTGTCATTCCTCTGCCCCTCTTCTCATTCTTCTGTCCCTCTTCCTATTTGTCTGCTTCTCTTTAAATTCTTCTGCCCCTCTTCTCATTCCTCTGACCTTGTTCTTGACCCTCTGCCCCTCTTCTCAGTCCTCTTCCACTCTTCTCGTTCTTCTGCCACTCTTCTCAGTCGTCTGCCCCTCTTCTTTTTAACTCTGTCCCTCTTCACATTCTTCTGACACTCTTCTCGTTCCTCTGCCCCTCTTCACAATCCTTTGCCCCCTTCACATTCCTTTGCCTATCTTAATCCTCTGCTACTCCGCTTTGTCTTCTGCCCCTCTTCACAGTCCTCTGCCCCCTTCACATTCCTGTGCCCCTCTTCAGATTTCTTTGCCAATCTTCTCATTCCTCTGCCACTTCTCACACTGCTATGCCCCTTTTCACATTCCTCTGACCCTCTTCACATTCCACTGCTCCTCTTCTCATTCCTCTGCCACTCTTCACAGTTTTCTGCCACTCCACAAACATTTGCCCATCCTCATAATCCTCTTACCCTTTTCACAATGCTCTGTCATGATTCCCTGCCCCTCTTCCCATTCCTCTGACACTCTGCACAATCCTCTGCCACACTTTACATTCCTTTGCCCATCTTAATCCTCTGCCTCTCTTCAGAATCTTTTGCTCGTCTTTACAATCCTCTGCCTCTCTTCACATTATTCCATCCCTTCTCTCATTCCTCTACCCCCTTCTTATTCGTCTGCCCCTATTCACATTCTACTTCCCCTCTTCTCGTTCCTCCGTCCCTCTTCTAGTTCCTCTGCCACTCTTCTCATTATTCTTCCCCCCTTCTCTTTCTTCTGTTCCTCTTCACAATCCTCTGCCCCCTTCACGTTCCTATGCCCCTCTTCTCTTTCCTCTGCCACTCTTCTCAATTTTCTGCCACTCTAAAATCCTTTGCCCATCCTCATAATCCTCTTACCCTTTTCACAGTCCTCTGCCCCACTTCACTTTCCTCTGACAGTCTGCACAATATTCTGCTACACTTCACATTTCTTTGCCCATATTAATCCTCTGCCACTCTTCTCATTCCTTTACCCCCTTCACAATTCTCTGCTCCTCTTCACAATCCTTTGCCACTCTTCTAAATTACTCTGCCCCTCTTCACATTATCCCATCCCTTTTGTCATTCTTCTGCCCCTCTTCTCGTTCCCCTGCACTCTTCTCAGTTGTCTGCTCCTCTTCTTTTTCTTCTAACCCTCTTCTCATTCCTCTGCCCCTCTTCTTCCTTTGCCACTCTTCTCAGTTTCTGCTCCTCTTCTCTTTCCTTTGCCTCTCTTTATGTTCCTCTGCCTCTCTTCACAATTCTTTGCTCCTTCTCTCATTCCTCTGCCCCTCTTCACAGTTCTTTGCTCCTTCTCTCATTCCTCTGCCCCTCTTCACAATTCTTTGCTCCTCCTCTCATTCCTCTGCCCCTCTTCACATTAATCTGTGCCTCTTCTCATTTTTCTGCCACTCTTCACAAGCCAGAACCCCCAGGGAAATGGAGCCAAGGGAAGAGCAGAGCCCCTCCCACTCCAAGCTTTCACTGGGCAGATGAGCCAGGGAGAGCCAAGGCACAAATTGGGCTTCGAGGTGCGAGATCACCAAGAACGAAGCCCAAAGTGGAGCCCTGACAAGGGGCTGTGCTCAGTGGTACAGAGAAGAAGCAGCTACTCCCAGGGTCACCCTGGGAGTCTAGAAAGCTTCCTTCCCCTAGATGCGTTCACAAGGGACCACTTGCATGGAGCAGGCGCAGCCAGAATGGACCAGAGGAGCCCTGACAAGTGGTCCTGCTCAATGCTCAGAGGAAGGCAAAAAACCCCCCCGGGACCAGTGCCAGTGTGTCCAGGGGGAAAATTCCTTCCTGACCCCAATGTGGCGATCGGCTGTTCCCTGAGCATGTGAGCAAGACCTGCTCCCGGGCCACAGGCTGCGTGCGCCTACCAGGATGATGCCCAAGCCCTATTCTCCCTCAACCTGGGAGAAAGTGGTTGACCGAGGAAAAACCTCTGGCATTTTGTGTTCCCTAAAACGGTGTTTGTTTTCCTAAGTCATGACTGAGATGTGGCCTCTCCTCCCACACTCAGTGCCTCTAGAAAGAAAGAAAATAAACATGTCAGTCTCTTACAGCAAGGGTCTTTTACAGTTTATTTCCTTGTGCCGGGATAAGACAGAATGACTGACAGGCTCACTCACTGTCAGCTTTTCCTGTGTTATTTCACAGTTAACATACACATCAAGCTTCCGTACACCTAGCTGCTTGACGTAAGTGCCCAGAGGTTTGTGTTTCAGCCTGCCTCATGCTGTTTCTCATAGTCTGGATTGGTGATGTACAGTATGAAGTTCAGTATTTAAGATCAAGCCCTCATGAAATTGTGTTACTGATTGAAGTCTGCTGAGAAAGGCAATAAAAGTAAAGCATGCAAGATCAGAGTGAGCCTCAAATAAAGGATGCTGCCAAGATTTATTAATGACCCTAAAGATTCAATACAGCAGGAAAAAGTAACCGGAGCATATAACACCCTGCTACACCCTCACCTTTTGCCAGACACTATAGGAAGTGATCTTGGAAGACCCTGCTATGCTTCTAGCCCTTTACACAGTTATAGTCATTCTGGTTTTCTCTACCCTGCTGCTAACCTGAGTGTCAATCTAAAAATGCTTTCTGGAGTACATACCTATAAGGATGCATACCTGTTAGCAATTCCCCCATGAAAACATTTGAGCTAGTCAAGACTCAGCTCAAGTCAAGACTTAGTGTAGCTGACCAGAAGCCTTAGATGCTCACCATGTGAGGATCATCCTCTGATGTTGCTGTAACAAAAGGTTTTTCTCTTTTCCCAGGTAGGGCAAAAAAGTAATCACCACATCCCAGGAAAAGAAAAGCCACAGGAGATGGCAGGAAGAGGAATGCCTGAACACTTACCCAGCAGATAGAGTGCATCTGTTTGGGCAAGTGCACTACTTTAGAGCAGATACAGACACATCCATACACAGAACCTTCTGGTGAGGCAAGCTTTCCACTGCAAGCCACTCCTAAGGTCAGGATGCCACAGAGGAATTTCATAGACTTACAGACCGATTTGGGCTGGAAGGGACCTTAAAGCTCATTCAGTTCCAACCCCTTGCCATGGGCAGGGACACCTTCCACTAGAGCAGGTTGCTCCAAGCCCCTGTGTCCAACCTGGCCTTGAACACTGCCAGGGATGGGGCAGCCACAGCTTCTCTGGGCACCCTGTGCCAGCGCCTCAGCACCCTCACAGGGAAGAGCTTCTGCCTAAGAGCTCATCTCAGTCTCCCCTCTGTCAAGTTAAAGCCATTTCCCTTGTCCTGTCCCTACAGGCCCTTGTCCAAAGCACCTCTCCAGGTTCCCTGTAGCCTCTTTAGTCACTGGAGCTGCTCTAAGGTCTCCCCTTAAGTAGCCTTCTCTTCCCCAGGCTGACTCAGCCCAGCTCTCTCAGCCTGGCTCCAGAGCAGAGCTGCTCCAGCCCTTGCAGCATCTCCATGGCCTCCTCTGGCCTCGCTCCAACAGCTCCACATCCCTCTTGTGCTGTTGCCCCAGAGCCAGATCAGGACTGCAGGGGGGGTCTCCCCAGAGCACAGTAGAGGGATGCAGCCCAGGGCATGTTTGGTTTCTGGGCTACAAGCACACGCTGCCAGCATTCACATCTCCCGGAGTTCCTGCCTGCAGCTGCCTTAAACTGAAGCAGAACCTGGTGTCACCCATACTGTGTTTCCCAGATTTATTTGCAACAATGAACTCTAGAGCTTTCGGTTTTCATTTTAAAAGCAGGAAAAGGAGATTCTATTTCTCAAGTCTCCTGATAGGAAGCAGTTTCCAGGCTTAAAAAGGGCTCCAGTACTTATAGTAGTATTTGGGGTCAAAAAAAATTAACACTGTGTTCCTGAAACACTCTGCTAAGCTGCCACAGCAGTGAGTAATGGGGCACCTTGTACCAGACCTGGCTCACACCATGATGCTCTCCATCTGTGAAGTCCATTCCCACACTGCACAATAAGCACTAGCTAACCCCAGCGTTTCCTGGAGGACTTCCAAAGCCACGTTAGTCCAGAAACCGGGATTTTCTCTCCGCATATCCCCACTCCCTTTGATTTCATAGATCTTTGTAGGTACCGCAGCCGTGGAGACCAAGTTTGCCTTGGGAAGCTGAGTCCAGTGGCCACTAGATGGGGATAAAAGAAAGGAAAGCCCATATCTCGGGTGAAAGGACAGCGAAAAGGGGGAAGAGGCGCTTCTTCAGGAACCTCAATGGATACGGGAAGTATCCATTACTTCCCCTATGGGTACACGACAATGGATACAGGAAGTCCTGCTTTGTTGAAATTATGCATTTATATTGGCAGACGCTGATATTTACCTGCAGGGCTCAAGTGAAGAAATATTCCTCTCTCAAAGTGTTTTCTCCATACAGAGAAAATGAGGAATTCTGCAAAAAAGCACCCCCAAAACAAAAAAAACCCCACACTTCCTTTGTTTCTCTTTTGTGGGATACCTCTAAAACGGGAGCTGGCAGCATACTGTGTGAAATACTTATGCAGCAGCACTAACCTGTCCTTTCCTCTCTATCTCTGCACGTACCCCAGTTGCAGACGGTCCTGGGGCAACAACAAGAGCAATGCAAGTAAGCATCTTGTGCTGTTTGAGGTGTTCTTTTGAAGACAGTGACTGCTCTGAATCATTGGCACTAAACATTTGGTGTGTTTTATTTTTGAACACAGCTCAGTGAAACAAAACAAACTGCTGAAGTAAAAAAAAAACCAACCTAAAAGATAACAACAAAATCACATGCGCATTTCTTTCATATTGCTACCCATTGTTTCCAAATGTCAAGTGCAAACACCTCCAGTTTTGTTGTTAGGTGTATCTGGACAGCCAAAAAAGGTACTCCAATCTTTTAGATGCTGTCCGCACAATCTGAGCACAAGATGTATCTCAGTTACACACACAGACTTGGTTAATGTTGCTTCAGTCAGTATTTGTCCTTCTCCAGATCATCACAAGGTGGAAAGTTCTGTTTGTAATACAGTACCCATCACATTTAGAGTGCAGACATGTCAACACTTTAGACCTTTACCAAACTAGAAGCTACATAGCAAGGTGAGCAGGCTGGCAGACATTGCAGTAGTACAACATAACCCTGCTGGTAGTTTTGCCAGAATGATTGATTACTAACTCTTAAAAATACAAAACCCACCCCAAACCATAAAAAGCTGTGTATTTCATAGAGTCATCAAGCGGTTTGGATTGGAAGGGAACTTAAACCTCATCCAGCTCCAACCCTGCCACAGGCAGGGACACCTTCCACCAGGTGGTTCAAGCCCCTGTGTCCAACCCGGCCTTGAACACTGCCAGGGATGGGGCAGCCACAGCTTCCCTGGGCACCCTGTGCCAGCGCCTCAGTACCCTCACAAGGAAGAGCTTCTGCCTGAAGTCTGATGAAGACTGTAACTCACCACTGCCGTTGTTTCTGTGGTAACAAGATAAAACAGCATTAATAGTGTAATTTAATGGCTAAATTAAATCAGTACTCCAGCTAACAAGCCTGACATGTCCCCATTCGCCAGACATTGTGGTGTAACAAAGGTCTGTTCAAATTTGAGTTACCTCCTGACACACAGCCTTTCCCTGGAAAGGCTGGAGCTAAACCTGTGGATGCTGGTTGAGCTCTATCAGTATTTCTTTTAGGATACAGAGAAGGTGAAATATGGTCTTCTAAGAAAGCTGGCCATAAGCACCAGGAATTTCCACTGCAACTATAACTTTATTTTTCAAACCCTTCAAGGCATTTTGTTCTGAAATTTTGGCCAACAACTTTAATGCCCTACTTTAAAGATTAAAACAAGATATTTTAGTGTTTTACGATAACAGATTACACACCTGCAGATCAACAAAGAACTCTTACTAGCACTAACACAGAAAACCAAAGCAGTGCCATACGTCGGATTTATTGCTTATCTCGTACTGGCAATGCTTACGTGTTTCAAAGTATGCCTTGAATTCTATTACCCTTCACCACGTCAGTTCAAATGGGACAGATCCCTTGGCTCATGCAAAATGAGCATCTCAACAGCTTTGCTTCTCCTCTAGGTCACTGGAACAGCCCAAAAGGGAAACCAGGATCCAGATGATGCTTACATGAAAGACACAGGAGAACAACATATGCTGAAGCACACAATTGTATCCAGAAATTAGGAAAATCTTAGGAGGGCACCAAACTGAGAGAGGATTCAGCTGTAGGTTGCATTAACAATGATATAACAGCTGCAGTTGCTTGTTGCAGCTATATGTATTCATGCTTAAGAGTTAATAATAACTATCAAGTTCCCTTCAAGACCTGCCGCAATAAGACGAGCGCTTAATTATAGCTCAGAACAATAACCTTTAGTCATGCCTTGTGTTGTAAAAATCCCAGTGTCAGGCTTTCATGCAATTACGCCCTTGATAAGCAAATGTGAGTCACAACTGTTAGCAGCAGCTACAAAAAGGCAGGTTCCTCTCTGCGGTGGCAAGGGCATGCAGACCAAAAAGACCTCCAGAATGCAGGGGAAGAAACAGAAATGGACAAGAAAATGCAAACACAGAAGCATGCCTGTAACTTCCCCCATAGAGTTTTACAAATCACACTTGGACACTTCAAGGAAACACGTGAATCCAAAGCAGAAAGAAAACCTTCATCCTCAACCTGCCACTTCCAAACACATAAGAAAAATTTCTTTTTCATAAGAAAGCCCACGCAGCACCAGGCGATGGTGGTGGCACGCAGTGCTCATGGCAGCCAGTCACCACCTTCCTCAGCAGCAAAAAGAGAGGTTTCTCTGAGCCACAACACAAGAGCTACTGTAGTAAGACAGCCCAAAGGTACCTTCAGCTTGGTACATCACCTGCAACAGTGGCCAAGCCCTCACAAAACGAGTAATAGCAGCAGAGGTGTACAGCTATAATTTTCTCAGAATAGCTTCCCAACAAGGGCCTGCAGGAACAGGACAAGGGGAATGGCTTTAACCTGCCAGAGGGGAGACTGAGATGAGCTCTTAGGCAGAAGCTCTTCCCTGTGAGGGTGCTGAGGCGCTGGCACAGGGTGCCCAGAGAAGCTGTGGCTGCCCCATCCCTGGCAGTGCTCGAGGCTAGGTAGAATGGGGCTTGGAGCAACCTCCTCTAGTGGAAGGTGTCCCTGCCCGTGGCAGGGGTTGGAACCGGATGAGCTTTAAGGTCCCTTACAACCCAAACCAGTCTGTAAGTCTGACTTGTCACAAGCAGAAGGAGATGAGACTGGAAATAGAAAACCTTTCTTCTAGAACAACCCCACCTCCCCATTTGCCTCAGTTTTGGCGTGTGGCAAGGAAAAGCCTGGTTTATCTAAAGGTTAATTTTTAAAAGGACAAAACTTTAAACTGAAGAGGTATTAATGACATGCAGCAGTGCAGAATTATGCGATAAAGGCACAAAATTTTAACAAGGGAGAAAAAACTTGCTAGCTCAACATGAAGCCAAGTGGCACAAAGGCACTGCAATTCCATCTTGAAATGTACAGTCCTATGCATGGTTCTTTCCCCCCCTCATAGCCCCACCTTCAAGCTCCAAATACCCTATTTCCATGGAGTCTCTTCAGACAGCTACAGACACTTACAATGCAGGCCCCACACATGCAGCCTAGAGAATAATACAGATCGTTCGTGAGCTGAGGCCATGTCAGATTTTAAGGGGGTGCATGACACACACTCATGCTTGGTGAATCACCAGCTAAAATGCCAACGTGATGGCAGGAGCAGCTACTAGAGAGTTAAGGGTTGAGTCAATTATTTTTCTGAAATGCAAAATGCATGAAATTGGGGTCTGCCACAACACAAGACTCGAGTTCTTTTTCTTGATCTACCTGAAATTAACTATGTTCCCATATTTCAGCCTAGAGGAAAACAAGGCTTATAGGCTCTCCAACTTCTTCCTCATTTCTTAACTCCATCAGATATATCTGAATCTAAAGGGGTGAAAGTGGGCAAAGATGCAGAGCTAATGCAAGTTTCGTGAAGAGGTTTGGAGGAATAAGTAATGAAACCTCCTCTCCACCGTGGGAAGGATTGCAGCATTCACTTAGCAGCCATCAGCCTCTACATTCAAGTCCCAAACTGGCAAGAGATGAGAGCACACGGGTTCATAGAACAGCTCACATTAGGGATACCTGCCTCCCTCTGCTCAGCTGCCAGGGCTGCGCCCTGCCTGTGAGCCCACAGAGATGTGAGCTGGGTGCCCTTTGCCTCAGCCAGGTGACAAGCTTTGTGTCAGGAGCTGACATTTCATCCGTGCTGAAGGCCGACAGAGCAGGACCAGCAGATACATGACACCGAAGCCTGTCCCTGGTAGAAGGACAGGAAGAGTAGCAGTGCTCAGCAGCTGAAGAACAAGTGTGGGGGAGGAAGACTAACAGGGAGAGAAGAAAGTGAACTCTTTCTGCTCCACCAGCAGCCCACTTTAACTACAGATCTCTAGAGAAGCGCTAAAACACATGTAGTAGATACAGGCTTTCAAGCAGCAAAGCCAGGTCCACAATGCAGGGTGGATAGTCCTTCACATTCTTGCTCCATCTGTTGTTTTTCTCCCTCCTGAAGAGCATAAACCACATGTTCAACCCTCAGGCTAATCTTTTCACATACCACCCTTGAGGCTCAGCAGCAAACCTACAATTGTGCTATTCAGTAGAAAGAAATCCTCTTGACCACACCATTTCCCTGGACTGTAGATCTCTGTACCACTCACACCTCACAGGCAGCAGCTTTTAAACACTCACAAGCTGTGCAAAGGAAGCTGTTCACATGGATTAACTTCTCATTTACACTGAAGACTATTTAAGTCATGATTTCTAGCCTTTGGCCGTTTGAGAGGATTCCTTTGTCAGGTATGAATGATTTGGAAGACAACAAACACAGTGTCTCAGACCAAGCAGTTTAAACGCATTTATTTAAAACATTATTGCTGATAAAGCGGGGTTTTATTTCAGAAACACCTGATTTTTTAGCTAGCTGTGAGCCTTCCCTCATCTACCATAGAACAAGTTTCAGAGTGAAAAGTTAATAAATTCCAACTTCGGAGATGGAATCAAAAGTGGTAAAACCCAGTCGAGATCAGTAAGTTTTTAGGCCTGGGTAGCTTATGGTGTCCTTTTTCAGAGCCATGAAGGTCGCACTCCAAGCCCCAGTTCCCCTTTCTAGACAACCATTCCTCATTTCCCATAGGCCCAGATACACTCACTGTGATGCCATGAGGAGGCAGGAGGACTCACTGAGGCAGTTCTCTGGTATTTAGTGGCACAACGGATACCCCATCTCTGGCAGCGTTCAAGGCCAGGTTGGACAGGGCTTGGAGCAACCTGACTAGTGGAAGGCGTCCCTGCCTGCGGCAGGGTGTTGGAACAGGCTGAGTTTTAAGGTCCCAACGCAGTCTGTGATTTGATGATTTGATGATTTTTTAAAGTCACAAACCACTCACACAAACAAGTGGGACTAGATAACAAACAGGATTTTTAAAAAGGCATCTTCTGATACTTCAATCTGACTCAGTTTCTATAACAGCAGGTCCTAAACTATGATCTAGGTACGCTGCCTATTTGTTGTCCTGCAACTTCTCATCTCTGTCTGTGCTATTACTGTATTTCTCATGGCTGTTTTAAATTCAAGGTAACACTGATCTCAAATACTAAGAATGAACCATCATTTCCTCTAACAAAGAGCTGTGAGCTACTATCTAGATGCTTGTTATACTCATGAGATCAGAAACTCATAATCCCTAAGGCTGCTACACGGGTTAAATAAGAAATCTTGGCTGATAAACTGTCTATATTGCAGCTCCTTTATGCATTTATGTACATAAATATAAAGACAAAACAACTCTGTGTCCTGCACATCGTTTTAGACAGAGAAGACACAGATACACACAAGTAGGCAATTAAGATGCTTGGAAGATTTTGAAGAACTGACAGAAAGACAAATAACCAAAGAGGAACGAAGATGTATCACAAAGATAGTTCTGCCATTGGATGTTTTCTTGCTGCTTTCCGACAGATGTTCATATCATAAAATAACACTGTTGTACTTTGTCTTCTGAGCTTCCCATTCTTTGTGAACTGTGACAAATCTGTGCAAAACTGAAATACCATCCTAATCTTATGTTGCAATATTAAAAGAAAATGCCATCATGTAACATTCCGATTCAACAACACTGGTAGTATTAGTCAATGTCTTTCCTTTAAAGGCAAGAAATATATCAACGTGGCAGCTCTCTTCTGCACGTTCAGAACTTCAGCGCATATTTCTCCAAATATTTACAGTATCCAAATTTGAGTAATTTCAATTTCAGTACACACAGGCTAGAGAAATTCACTACCTAAGTATGTGAGTACTAACTATGCATGTACATCATATAATGTCTATGCAGTATGAGCAGAGCACAGGAATTCAGCTACTTCTTTACACTTTGTCGTGGTTTAAACAAAAGTCACACAGCCCGTCCACTCACTCCCCACCCTCCCCCGCCTTCTTTCCCTCCCGCTACTCCCAGAGGGATGGAGAGGAGAATCGAAAAGAATGCAACTCCCACGGGTTGACATAAGAACAGTTTAGTAACTAAGGTGTAACACAAATCACTACTGCTACCACCAGTAATAATAATGATAAAGGAAATAACAAGGGAAGAGAATACAACACCTCAACACCAGCCGACCGATAACTCGCTCCACCCCACCCAACCGAGCACCGACCGATACCTCCTCCAACCCTGCAGTGCACTAGCCCTTAAGGGTAACTCTCCGTTACATCCCGGGCACGATGTGCTGTGGTATGGAATACCTCTTTGGTCAGTTTGGGTCAGGTGTCCTGTCTCTGCTTCCTCCCGGCTTCCCCTCCTCCCTGGCAGAGCATGAGGCTCACAAAGTCCTTGGTCAGACTAAAACATTTGAGCGGTAACTAAAAACATCGGCGTTATCAGTGCTGTTCCCAGGCCAAAAGTCAAAAACACAGCACTGCACCAGCTACCAAGAAGGAGAAAAACGACTGCTACCGCTGAACCCAGGACATTATCCACCCCTTATTCCATACCATTCACGTCATGCTCAAATCCCACATTTTCAATATACCATCACTCTTGTCTCAGTGCACTCTTGGTGCATGGACCAGTCCCTATAAAGCTGCTGAGTCCATCTGGTCCATGATGTCAGGCTCCATCTCTTGTAACAGTCGCTCAGAGCAGGAGAGGCTGTGTGCAGTGTTCACACTCGTCGATAACCTGGGTAATAGTGTCCATTGCTAAGTCCACCCCTTGATCATGAGTCCATCTCTTTGTTGCATCTCTGCCCTGATGGCCTGAGGTGTCATGGCCCACCAGGCTCAAAATAATTCAATGTCCCCTTCAGCAGTTTCTGCAGCTTGTCGCTGGGGACTCCATACAGCTGTCTTCCATCTCCGACGCTTCCAAAAGCACTGGAGGGCCCCAGTGGACTAGATACTCACTCATACTGTCCCACACACACTGCCACTCATGGCTGTCCAGCCTTGGGGAAAATCTCATGGTCCTCCTATATCATCGTCTAACTCTAGACAAGACTCAAACCTGACTCTGCTTAACTTCTGAGATCAGACAAAATGGTCATGGGTAGTGTGTGCCAACACGCTGATCCCCATCACAATCAGCAGGCAGGTCCCAAGGGTACCCAGAGGCCATTCAAACCCTTCAGAACTCTCAAATGATGCTGCTATACTTGTCACTGGGGCTGGTGTAGCTGCTGTGCTTGCCAGCTCTCCCACTGCCAGCTTCTCTTTTCCTGGGTGCAGATCTTCCTCCTCTGCCTTGCTGGGAAATGCTGCCTGGGCTCCTGCATCCTCCTGGGGCTCGGCGGGCGGCTTCCGGGGGATGCTCTCGGCTGCTGCGGAGCTCGGCTCGGCCGAGGGACTCACCTCCTCGGCCGCCTCCCCCTGCTGCTCAGCAGCCGCCTCCTTCCCGGCCTCTGGCCCCGCTCCCGCCTGGTCCCCGGGGCCGCTCTCCCGGGCCGCTTCGGCCGCCGCCGGCTCCCGGGGCCGCTCCCCCTCGGCTCCCCGCAGCCTCACGAAGACGGAGGCGAGGACAAGGGCCAGGGCGGTGAAGAGCAGCGGGACGGCCGGGTACAAGTCCACGGCCACGTCCATCTCTCCCTGCTGCTGGAGCCCACCCGTATTACAAGTCATTGCCATAGAGTGAAACAAGAACCTTAGCCCAAGCCCCACACTTGATAAGCACTATCACAGCAAATACCGGCTCTAAGTAATGTACTACATTCTGAAACTGTGAGATCAAGAGAAACAACTTTGAGAGCCAATAAATCAGCATTGTGACAACTATTAATCCGATCATCTCTGTCGTTATCTCAACCCTTCGTGCCCCATGTTGGGAGCCAAAAAGAACTGTCGTGGTTTAAACAAAAGTCACACAGCTCGTCCACTCATTCCCCCCGCCCCTTCTTTCCCTCCCGCTACTCCTGGAGGGACAGAGAGGAGAATCGAAAAGAATGCAACTCCCACGGGTTGACATAAGAACAGTTTAGTAACTAAGGTGTAACACAAATCACTACTGCTACCACCAATAATAATAATGATAAAGGAAATAACAAGGGAAGAGAATACAACACCTCAACACCAGCCGACCGATAACTCGCTCCACCCCACCCAACCGAGCACCGACCGATACCTCCTCCAACCCTGCAGTCCCAGCCCTTCCAGGTAACTCTCCGTTACATCCCGGGCATGACGTGCTGTGGTATGGAATACCTCTTTGGTCAGTTTGGGTCAGGTGTCCTGTCTCTGCTTCCTCCCGGCTTCCCCTCCTCCCTGGCAGAGCATGAGGCTCACAAAGTCCTTGGTCAGACTAAAACATTTGAGCGGTAACTAAAAACATCGGCGTTATCAGTGCTGTTCCCAGGCCAAAAGTCAAAACCACAGCACTGCACCAGCTACCAAGAAGGAGAAAAATGACTGCTACCGCTGAACTCAGGACACACTTGTACAGCCATAATGTACTTTTGGTTCATCCCTAATCATGACTACAACAACCAACACTCAGACTGACTGATTTAGCAACTGCTTGGCACAAACCTGTTTCATGGCACACTGGAGTGCAGACTGAGTAACAGTTCCCCTTGCCTTAAAACCCACTAACATTTCCACTTCAAGATTGCCTTGATACTTGATTTTGATATAATCTTCGTGGGGAATGAGGTGGGGAAAGCAGCAATGCAAGAGAGGGTTAATTAAACCAACACACTCATCCACTTGGTCAGTTGGGACTATTGCCATAATGAAATGCTTTTATATGCAGCAGCCTAAGAAACACATGCCAATTATTTGAACTAAAGTGGATAGACTCATGGCACCATCCCATCCTCTGGGATACTCCAGCATGTCAGAAAAGGAAAGAGAAAGATAAACAAAAATCAGCAGCAAGAAGAGTGCTGTTTCTTCTTTGTTCAGCAGATAAAGAAATAGAGAAGACTAAGAAATAGGTTTAAGTTAAAACAGCTCTTCCCCAAGAGCTTCACATGTACAGCTCTGATCTATAACAATATAGCTTTTATGCTCGACCCCACTCTTAAGTGCAGAGGACAACCAAAGTTTCTGAGAACAATAACTTGCTTTCAGCTAAATGTTTAACATGAGACAGAAAACATTGTTATGGGTAGAAGAAATGGCATTCTCGTAAAATTGCTTCTCCACATTTTGTTCTGTAGGGAAAATTCAATGAATTTGTTTTCTTTTCTTTAGGTTAGCATAGGTCCTACAGCTAGCACATAAGGGAGAGAAGCTTAAATTATATACTGCTATTATCTATAGGAGTAATTCCCTTTTAATCTCAATGGGAAGCAACTTCTCCCCAAGGTAGTTAAATCTTTGCAAGAGGAAACTATTAGCTTTGAATTTGATGTGTAAATTTTAACTCTTTATAAGCCTTAACCATATTGATGGCTTCAGCAGGAAACAGTAAAGGATTTCCCTTTTCAAGCTGCCCCCTGTTGTTTGCATAAATTGCTAACTTAACCTTGGAGCAAGTACATGTTCTGTCAGTACACACCTCAGAAAAGGTCTGTTGACTCAGTGTGACAAATCACTTCCCTTTTTACACAATCTGAAACTTCAGGAATAAGCACAGTGAATTTGTTATGTGAAAGCTCGACTTCAGTTTAATATTAATTCCTTTGTGTTCAATAATAGATTACTCCTCACATGTTTCATTTAGCTAAGTCTCATTGAAAATACACATCTTCACTTATGAAGAGAGCAGGTAATTTGGCAGTATCATGGACTACTGTTACAGGTACCTCCTGGCAAAATTCTCCCGTCATAGTTTCAGGGTAAATTATAAACCATGCCAGATGTCATTAGGTTCTTGTGTTGTTATGAAACACAAATTTCGATTTATTCAACATACTGCATTACGGCATACACACAGCTTAGCATTCACAAGAACTTTGAACAGAGGATAAAGAAACACACTGGTAAAAGCAGTTGGTTACAGCTAAGCTTGCACCTGTAAGGTAAACTCTGGCTTTGGTCCAACAAAGTGCGCAAGCTGTAGCTTAATTTGCATCGTACTTTGTGTTCAACATCCAGCTACTACTGGATCACCTAGAAGCTGAAATTTCCTTTTCACGAGGTGTAAGCACATTTCTTTTGACTGAGCCAGAACTTACAATCTTATGACAGTTTTAATGCTTTATGGGGGAGGAAACAGTACATGATCCACCACAGAATCTTCCAGGACAAATTGCTCATTCAATATTTATTCACAGAGCACCTTTCACTGCTTTGCATCGTAGTTGAGTGTTCTAAACTAGTGTTGAGTGTACTAAAACCAGATGTGCTGTTTCAAGAAAACATGATGCCACTTGAACTCAGTAGTTTTTTCTGCTCGTAAACATTAATTGTGCCCTTAAAAGCTTCAGCAGACCTACAAATTCAAACCTGTGACATGTTACTTAGTCCTATCATTTCTGATATCCAGGACAAATGAAAATAAAACTTTCAGCTCAATAGCTGTCAATGAGAAAGATCTGAGTTAATCTAGACCATTCATCTAGAGATGGAATAATACTACATTAAGTAAGTAGCCTTTATTAAGAGGTTAAAATTAACTTCTTGGCATCTTTTAAGTTTCTAAGCATGAAATCATTAGTGCAGCTTACAAGATGTGGAAGAGAAATATTTTGGTACCATAACCAAAGTAGTCTTTTCCTCTGTGAACTGGAACACAAGCTGTACTGTTACACTGACACTTCAAAACCCACTCTGTTTCTCCTCTTTTCTCATCCCACATTTCCTTTTAGCTATTTCAAGAAATTCTTTCATTGTCTATCTCATGAAAAAGAGAAATAGATTATTATGGAAGAGCTTATAACATAAAAAGTCAATGCACTAGATTGTGATACAAAAGTTATCTCAGATACACTTATATTTGAGCTTCTGATGAATTATTGAGTTGTTTATAATTTCTAGGATTTCCCTCAGTAGTAAAACATTGGCAATGTGCATAAGCATGTAAAACTATTCATGAGGTACATTCATCCTGTATGCAGTTAAATGAAGCTTTTAAGTCACAAAAAGATTTGGCTGTGAGACAGTATGTTTAAACTACATGAAATAGTAACCAAAACCACAAGACCACGTCTGTCATACTTTGTTCCACTTCAGAGCAATCTCAGCTTGCAAGGCAGATCAGTTTTCTAACAGAGAAAACTAGGGCTTAAACTTTTCATTTAGAAGGCCACAAAAAGAATCACAAAGAGACAAAGTATCTTTCGTACTTACTGACAGCTGTTTTAGCTCACAAAGTGCTATGAAAATTACTTTCTCTAAAACAGCGCTCCTTTCATTAATCTTTTATTTTTCTCCTGAAAACAATCTTATATCTTAATCCTTAAAATTATTTTTCAAGTTTTGTTTTTTTTTTTTTTTTTTGTTGGTTTTTTTTTTTTCTAATGAGTATCAACACGGGAACATTCTAAATTGCTTAAGCAAATTAAGTATTTGCTACAACCGCACTTGATCAACATCCCATTTTTTTCTCAACAAGTGAACAAGTACAACCAAGTTTCTTTCAAGAGTCATACAGAAGGAGAAAGTATAGAATCACAGAACTCCAGACTGGTTTGGGTTGTAAGGGACCTTAAAGCTCATCTGGTTCCAACCCCTGCCATGGGCAGGGACACCTTCCACTAGAGCAGGTTGCTCCAACCCCATTCTACGGGGCCTTGAACATTGCCAGGGATGGGGCAGCCACAGCTTCTCTGGGCACCCTGTGCCAGCGCCTCAGCACCCTCACAGGGAAGAGCTTCTGCCTAAGAGCTCATCTCAGTCTCTCCTCTGGCAGGTTAAAGCCATTCCCCTTGTCCTGTCCCTACAGGCCCTTGTCCAAAGCCCCTCTCCAGATTTCTTGTAGGTCCCCTTTATATATAGATTCTGCTCTGTATGGTAGCAAGTAAGCGAAGAATCTGCTACCGATTTGAAAACTATATAGGCTCTGCTGTGCCAATTTTGAAATGGAGAAGAAAAACATCCCTTATTGCTTTAATATTCATGTCCACA
The DNA here is from genome assembly GCF_037157495.1 of Lathamus discolor. Taxonomy (NCBI): domain Eukaryota; kingdom Metazoa; phylum Chordata; class Aves; order Psittaciformes; family Psittacidae; genus Lathamus; species Lathamus discolor. The sequence goes on from NC_088888.1 coordinate 22,684,980, forward strand.
TTTTCTAAGTGGACCCATTGCTTTGAGAGACCAACTAGAATTACCTGGAACAAACCTTATTTTAGTACAGTATCTGTTTGTTAGCTGATAAAAAAAGTCACTATGTCTTGATTAATGATACTAGATGATTCCATCAACATATTTCTGTCTCACGGGTTCCAACTCTATTTTCCAGTTACGCATTCCTACCCAATTCCTATCTCTGATTTAGAGGTGAGCAAGGCACAATTTCTCAATGTCTACTGATCACATGTGGAAGTCAATAAATCTCTTTTCCATAGGTACAAGCAGTTTGCAAAGATGAGACAGTTTGCTCTGGTCGTCAACTGATCCTGAACAAGGAGGAAAATACAAAAGGATCAATAGAGAAGACCTTTGGTATTAGGGAACCCAGACCAACTGGTGCAGCTTCCTTCCCTATTGATCCGAAAAGAATGCTGTTTGACTGTCACTCATAATCCACATATTATCTACTACTCTTTCTAGCCAAAGGGCTAAGACTGTGCCATCAGCAACTCTATAACATACCCCAAAACAAAAATCAGATACTACAGCTCGAAGTCTAAGGAAACAGCATCAAAGGCAACATGGAAGGCCTGGTAAATGACAGTTGTAAGTCATTAATAATTTATCATGGCTCTGTTTCAAATACTGGCATTTTGCATGACTTGGATTATGCCTATTTGAGATCATACATCACCTATCATACAAGTGTGACTTTGTTAACTTTGAAATAAAAACTGCTAGACAATGTGCAACTCTTAAGTCGCCCAAGCAAGGGAAGTACAGTATGATTCCACAGGCGGTCTGAAATTGGAAGCCTGACTGATTTCTGACTTTGAAAACCGCTCTCCAAATCACTTACCATGTGTCATTAAGATCCAGCAGCAGCTCTCTCTTCAGTCAACTGAAGCCCACAGAGCTGCACTGCAAGCTTAAAGACCAGTATGCCAGCTTCATGTCCCGTGTCTGTCACCTAGCTTTTACGTACCGTTTCTCACTAATTAAAAGGTACAGTGATTCCTCACCACGTCACACTTGAGTTAATACATCCACACATCTTCTTTTGCACCATTATATTTGCATGGATTGCTCTTGAGCTCTCCAGTTGACATACTGCCTTTCAAGAAGGGTATAGTATAACCCAGTGAGTGCCTACAGGAAGTCCCAAGTGGGTGCCCAATGATCTACAAAAGTCTGACTTCAAAGTATGAACTGAAAACCAGCTGCTTAAGCTGGAAAGAGACATGCTGAAGAGAAACAGTAATGTTTAAACATCTAAAAGGTAGCTATAAAGGAAAACTTCTGGGTACATCCACTGCACACAGGACATACAGCAATGGGGTTTAAACTACCATCTGAATCATTCAGGATTCCTAGCAATCTTTGCAACAGTAGCAACAGCTACAGGAAGTTTTAAAGAATAAATTAGACATGCATTTGTCAAGAAAGATACAGAAAGTTGATCATTCACCTTTAGAACGAGAACACTAGACTACCTTCAAAGGTTCTTCTTTTACCATTGCTGCCCTTCTGTGTACGTCTATGGCCAGCAAACACAAGCATCATCCTCAGCTGTATACCTACAATTATGCATGCATATGCACATCTACCTATGCAAATCTGTTTCTTTGTTACAGACAGTTAAAGGAGATTAGTCATAGGTAAGCCAATTTACATAGATAGCATTTGAAAGTTAAACACCTCAGTTCCTTGCAAAGCATTAGCCCAACAGATCACTGTTAGCAGTACGTAAACCCTTACTCCAAAACTGTATTCTCTTAAATCTTATGAAAATTTGTGCTAATATAAAGCCCAACTCATCTATTTGCTGACATTCTCCTCTTATTAAAGGTACTTATTAGACAGCAAAACAACTGATTTGGAGCACATACCATGACAAGTCAAATAGCCAACTTTGGTAGCAGTTACGTATTACTTCTCAATAAATGTTACCGTCTAGTAGGTATATAGGTAGATACATGCTTATAAATGCATAAGCACTGGAAGAAGTAATCTGTAACTGGTAGATTAAGGGCTCTGCAATAGCAAGCAACCTAGATCCATGTGCACAGTAAAGAAACATTCTTCTGATTAAAACAATACCAGCAGCAGTACGAAAAGGTATTTGGAATGTCTTACTTGCAATCCACTGATATAATGTTTACAGCAGCAGTCAGAACACTGGCAAACTACCTTTTCTGTTCCACAGAGCCTTGAAACCAATATGCATCATCTGTTGACAGTTGCCATTAACAAAAAGCATTATGATCAACAAAAGTGTGTAGTGCACCAAAAGTGACATTTTTGAATGTATCACATACAAGATTCTCATTCTCAGTATCTATAAGGTTATACAATTGTGAAGTAACTGCTGAAAACACAAGTCCTGGAGTCTGTCTTGGATTGTATTAGGTTTTAAAGTGTGTTTTACTGCATTTTCCCCCAAACTGTTTCAGAAATAAAAGAATCTTGGTAAAGTAATTCTCACACACTGCAGGAACACAGTGTTTCTCCTACTGGGAGCGGAGTACAAAAACACTCTTATCTCTATGTCTGAGTGACCGAGGTCACAGGAGAATCTGTACTTTTCCACTGATTAAAAGGTGCTTTGTGCCTGTGCATACAGTTGCCTGGTAACTTGCTCTGAGCTACTGCATATTAATCACAGAGACATGCAGGAACACAAAGCTGGCCAATTTGGTTTATCACCCAGAATAGGTCACAGCAACACTAAGGTTTTTCGCAATTCAAGAAGTTTAACACTGAATTCACTGCAATTTAGGTATGTGCTTATATGGTTTGATGAACGGTACTTTTATGAATAAAAAGGAAGCAATAGAAGTAATTTGTACAATAAAAGTTATCTATATGTGATTTTAGAGCATACAAAAGGCATTGCCTACAAAGCAAATATCAATTATTACCAATATTTACCTTTTCATAGGACAACATGTAATGTCTCAGACTCCGCAAGCATAACCTGACAGACTTCCGATTTGGAAGTCTTACAGAGGCTCTAATAGTGCACCCAAACTGGAGGTGTTTCCGTATTTGGGACAGACTCGTTATCTTCCGTAAATACATCTCTTTTCAAACACAGGATAAAACTAATCTATAGATTTCCTCTTGTAAACAGCAAACTGCTACAATTACACAGTTCACTCATATTTAGAATATTAAATTGTGCAGATCAGAGAATCACAGAACCCCAAACTGGTCTGGGTTGGAACAGACCTTAAAGCTCATCCTGTATCATGCTGAAATGCAAACAGCTATTTTGATAACAACACGTATTTATTCACTAAATTTGTCATATACCCCATTGTACAGTTAGTAATGTCGAAGAGTAGCTGCCATGCAACAGATGCAGCTTACAGCACTTTATGCTTTGAGACAACCATGACCCATCAGCTCATGGCCATGAAGTCAGACAACTTACACATTTCAACTGGACGCCAAAAAGTTCTGAGGTGGGCTGCTGACTGTGTTCAATAGTCACAACTGATGTAGGAGCAACCTGCCCTCATGGAAGGTGTCCCTGCCCATAGCAGAGGGTAGGAAATGGATGAACTTTAAGGTTCCTTCCAACCCAAACCAGTCTATGATGTGAGCATAGGTAGGAGCAAACTTCACTCATTTGCCTTTAACTGACACTCCAAGTATTTCAAAATAACTCTTAAATAGGTTGCTGGTTTGATTACCCTTCGTACAAAACCCTCCTTCAAATGCAGGTTTGTTCTCTTCAGATTTAATGCACGAGCAGAAGCCAAACCTGCATAATCACTGAAACCAGTGCAGAGTTTCAATAAACTTCAGCAGGGTCAGAAATTGGCCTCAAGGATCTTCCATACTGTCCTGGTTTTGAGCAGCAGCAGTCATTTTTCTCCTTCTTAGGAGCTAGTACAGTGCTGTGTTTTGATCTTTTGGCCTTGGAACAGTGCTGATAACGCCGATGTTTTCAGTTGCTGCTCGAATGTTTGGTCTGGCCATGGACTTTGTGAGCCTCATGCTCTGCCAGGGAGGAGGGGAGGCCGGGAGGAAGCAGAGACAGGACACCTGACCCAAACTGACCAAAGAGGTATTCCATACCACAGCACGTCATGCCCAGGGATGTAACTTAGAGGGACCCGGAAGGGCTAGAGGGACTGCAGGGTTGGAGGAGGTATCGGTCGGTGCTCGGCTGGGGGGAGTGGGGTGAGTTATTGGTCGGCTGGTGTTGAGGTGTTGTATTCTTTCCTCTTGTTATTTCCTTTAGCACTATTATTATTGGTGGTAGCAGTAGTGATTTGTGTTATACCTTAGTTACTGGGCTGTTCTTATCTCAACCCGTGGGAGTTGCATTCTTTTTGATTCTCCTCTCCGTCCCTCCAGAAGCAGGGGGAGGGCAAGAAGGGGGGGAGTGAGCAAAAGAGGTTTGTGGTTGGGTTTAAACCACGACACATACAGCAAATGCTTCCTTCTTCAAAACTTTCCTAAGCAAACGTTAGTGATGCTGCACCACAAACACTCACTCCCAGTCACACACGTTCCTCCCGAGACCGGTACACAGCTTAGGATTTTAACCATCACCATCCTGTGTCCTTGATACAGGTTCTCCCCTTTTCAAAGCCTGCTGATAGGGAAAAGCTGCAAGTGCTACACAACCGGGCAGACCCGATGCTTCTTGCCAAAAAGATTAGGCTTTATTAAAAAATATGCCTATTGCTTATCTTTAGGGATCTGTAAATCTATGAACGGGTATGATGGCTTGTTAGCATCAATATTTAAACACAGGTATGAAAAATGTCCTTCAGCTGAATGCCAAAGTCAATTAATTAATTGCTGGGCAACTCCCAAGGATAAAACGCTTATTAAAAGCCAACAGCAAGCCAGAAATCTCTTTCCATTTCATGTGGTAAAAAAACCAATACATAATAAATCCTGAAAAAGGGTCTAGATACTGAACAGGGAAAGCCTATGTTGTTACAGAGCAAGCATACAGCTTCACAACTTCAAACAGCTGTCAACTATGGCTGCAAGTAAGCTGAAGTAGTAGGCAGAGAGGAACCATGTCCATACTAAGCCAGTCAGCCATGTAGCAAAACTAAAGATCACTGCAACCAGTGCCATCTTAAAGAAGAAAAAAGCCCCAAACCATACAAAACGCAAAAACTGAGAGGAACCATCACTTTGCATGGCATAAGCAGGAAGCTATTTTAACGTGATGACTTTCCTGCTCTAAACTTTAAGCATAACTTTTACATCTTTTTAAAGCCTAGGGTTATTATGTTAAATGACCTACTTGTAGTGGCACCCTAAGTGGACACCAGTGTCCACAACTTCTACAGGACAGTGCAATATGATTAAGCACTAGATTTCTAGGCAAGGGGAAAAAAAACCACACCAGCAGTGACTCATTCCATTGAAAAGCTTATTACTTGCACTTCCAAAGCAACAGGCTACAGGGATACTGAATGCAAAGCAAGTCAGATCCACCTGGAATACTTTGTATTCTCAGCTGATAGTTTATAAACTCTCTCTTTTCATATTCTAAAGGATTAACAGCATTTGGATGCACAGAAACTGTCTCTAGAGTGATGTCTGCACACGTCCGAGTCACAAATTAAAATATCTTCCTAAAATGTAGCAGACTCAGCACTTCCTCTAAGTGGGAGAAAAAAGCCCCTAACCAGAAAAGGAGGGTGAGACAATACCCAGCTTTTTTCCTAGACATAACAAAATCCTGAGGGAACAAGATGCTCACACTATCAGAATAAAAACCCAGAGACACAGAATAGTTCACCTTTCTCCCTGTAAAGTTGGTTTTGAGTCAAGATCTGCTCTTTTCCCGGGCCAAGCATGAAACCCCTCTTCAGTTTAAGACTGTTTTCAAAATCCGGAATGAAGCCAAAATCAAGTGCACACACTGAACATGTATAGAATCTTACTGGTAACAGAAAAACAGCACAACACATACTATTACATCGGCTAGAACACTTCAAGTGTTCTGGCAAAAAGACTCAGCTTATTGCTAGGAAATAAAGCATTTGGAGCTCAACTCAACAGATGACATTCCAATCAAATGCAAGTTCAAAGAAAAAAGAGTATTTTTTAATTGCATTAAATAAAAAAAGCTGGAGAAGGAAATGGGGACAGAAATGAAAACCCATTCAGGGAGTCAATGGCATAGCTTGTCACCATGCAGTCTGAACATGACAATTGCAGATATTCAGAACAAGCGAGTCCAAATATCACATTCCCTGGGAGAGAGGAGGGAGTCTCTTTCCCTTTTCACAGGCTAAAGTAAGAAGTTTTCAATGTATTTCAAGGCAAGACCCAGCTAGCAGAAGGCAGATTTTCTGACAGCTAAAGCAAGGGAAAAGGATCTTCCTTGCAGTCTCTTGCTCCTGAGCCCCCTTCTTCAACTCCTCTTGTGGTGGCAGGAAGGCAAAGCATGTCCTGTCTCTGTGAGTCTGTGCCCTCCTTGTCTACAGTAACAGCAGGCACCTGTGATTCCTTCTCCAAAGACATTTATACATCGAGGTCAGTTGAATACTGCATTATGAAAGCATAAGCTGCAGTGGACATCATTTAGAATCCGTTATTTTTTTGCCCATCATGACAAAGTAGAAACGGCAATTCCTTACTTTATAGACATTCTCTTAAAGTAGCAGTTGCCCCAAACATCTGTCAAGTTTTTATATCCCAGGAGAACAGATGCAGCCAAAAGAATGTTCATTCTAAAATGACTACTCTGAACTTCACAAGCAGGCGGAGGTAGCTCCCAATTTAAACATACACACAGCAGCTCCCAGTTTAATTAAGGATACACAGCACCACTTAGTGGTGAAAGCAGTCACCACTGACATGGATGACAAGTACCACCAGCTTTTTTTCTTCACTCCCCCCAAAACATGAACCAAGTCTGCTCTGTCTCTCCTCACTAGCCAAATACTATTACAGTGTCTTTACTACAAGAAAGTGTATCTACCAAGCAAAAGATGTCCAAGAGGGCTGAACCTCAAGGCCAGTAGAGTGAAAGGCTGCTGAGTCTCAAACAGATGCATCCACTTTGAAGAGCTTTTCAGCATTCTCCAGCACTGTACCAGTTTCTGGTGACACAGCCTCAAGCAGCTTAGTACATGCCTGTACTCCAAAGAACAGCAATCTGTTGGCTAACACCTTGTGTTTTACATAGGCTTGGGTCTTAAACAAATGCAAGAGATGTAGAAAATCTGAACACCGATTTTCCACTCCATCAACCAGTTACAAAAACTAACTTGCGCACTTAAGTAACAAAACACAGTAACTAATAAAAAGAAAGCCTTTTAATCGGGACAGATTAGTGCATCTTTACAAAAAAGTAATGATTTCAACTTATGAAGTCAGTATCATCATTAGCAGTGCACCTTTCCTGAAAAGGAAATCCCTGTCTGTTATCAAATATCAACTGCAAGAGTGCATAAACAAAATAAATAACCAACAAACACACCCGTATCCCAAAAGCTCTATTTATATTATATTCGATATATATATATATATATATGTCTTCAGAGATGACAACTGTATCGATTTATACGTCGGGTCCTTCTCCTCCAGGAACCAGCTATAAAAGAATAAGACAATTGCATGTTAGTGCCATAGACTGAAGTTTTACAAAGTCATATGTGACAGTTCTTGCTTCAGAAGATTTTAGCAGATGGCGACATCATGGTAGACCACAAAAGTGGTGTTTAGATTTTAAATTACCTTCTTCTGGCTGGAACTAACAAAGACATCAGCCACACTGCAGTGTAACTGACCACCTGCATAAAGAAAGCTACCTGGCAACCATAAAGTTCCATTGTACTTTTCTGCTCAGTACATAAAGGCACGGATTCACCCTGTAAATCTTGGCAATTTCTTGAATAGCACCTACACTCAAAATAGGTTTCAAATACAAACACGGCACAGCAAAGTAATAAATACTCATCTCTGAGTCTGCAGCTTTTAAAATCTTTGCTTAGACCTTAAGGAAATGTAAAGGCAAACAAACTACTGGGAAGTTCTACACAAAACCCATGCAAAATTAAGGCTAAAAAAAGGAACCTGATTACAAGCATGTATCATGTAACACCTACTCTACGACACGGCTGTCCTGAATAGATCACCACCTACAGTTTAACTCCAAGATATAAACTACTCAGCTGGCAAGTATTCAAAAAATGTAAACCCGCTTTGCTTCTAGATTTTATACAATATTTTTCCCTCAGGAAACCAAATAGAAATAATGCTTACAATTCTGTAACATCTTCTAACACCATATCTAAATACCCGGATTCAAAGAAAATAAGGCCCAGAGTCTTAAAATCAAAACAAAGTTATTTTCATTTTTACTGAACTGTGATTCTATCTGTAAAACAAAAATACCAGAGTCATACAAGCGACCCATACGAAAAGTTTCTATCCAGTGAACTCAAACCTCTCCTCTCAAATACAATAAATCAATTGAGCTGAAGCATAAAACATTCCCATCAAAGGATACTGACAAAGTCATCAAATCCTAGAAGCGTTACAACTTCTTTGTCACTCTTCATCACAATACGAATGCAGGAGCCTATGCGTTTATCCACAAGCTCTGTAAATAAAAAAAACAAACAATAAAGTTGAAAGGTACAAGAGACTGTTTCATAGAACAGCGCATTCTTTTGAACAAAACGCCTGACATTGTGTGCAGTGGAAATGTATTTTTAAAGGTGCACCTGTACTGCTAGCACACGACCACGTTTCCGAGGCTGGAACTCTGCAGGAAGACGTTCCCTTCAGTGAGAACGCTTTAATGTCATTGAATCATAGCTTGGGTTGTAAGGGCTCTTAAAGCTCCCCCGGCTCCAACCCCCTGCCACGGGCAAGGACACCTTCCACTAAACCAGCCCCGTCCAGCCTGGCCTCAAGCACTGCCAGGGTGCGCAGTTCATTACCGCACGCCGGCCGAGCACCAGCACTCGCCCCAGCCGCTCTCTGCTCCGCACCCACAGACACCCACCGGGACCCTCGTTTACTGCAGGCGCCTCCCGGCCTCGTCCACCCCATTCAAGCTTCCCGCCAAGCGGCAGCGCCGCTCACACCAACCACAAGTGCCCGCAAATACGCTCTCCCTCTTCTCCCTCCCCTCCCGTCCCGTCCCGTTCCATGCCATCCCTCCCGTCCCGTTCCGTCCCGCTGCAGACCGGAATCACCGCCAAACACCGAGGGACAGCAGCTGAGACGGATCGCTGGTCGCGGCGGCCGCCATGTTGCACCCAGGCCTGACCAATCGCTGCCACCTCCCGCTTCAGATGGGACGGGCGGTGCGGCAGACCCGATGAGCGGATCGCAGAGCAGTCGCTCCGCCGTTTTCCCCTGAGTAAATACAGTAACCCACCCTTCAGATAGCTCTTCTTTTCGCGGGGAGTGGCAGGTAGAAGGGCTTTAATCGCTGTACGCCACAGCTATCTTTCTTTCCCCACCCAGATTTGCTCATTAATTCACAAGTGGGCTGCAGCAAGAAGGATTCTTGGAAGTCCTTTTGCATATAGACATGGCTTGGAGCAAAAATCACTGGCTGTTCAAACACAGTTGGCTTGCTTCATACTGCAGCACTGAGCAACCTGCTCTAGTGGAAGGTGCCCCTGCCCATGGCAGGGGATTGGAACTAGGTGACCTTCAAGGTCCCTTCGAGCCCAAACCAGTCTATAGTCAGATAAAGCTCTTATTTCAACATCTAGAGTCATTGCACATTTTGTGACGGGCTGCTTCTGGAAGAATCAAGCCCAAATAAATTCCATCCTCTGCCTTAGAGGGCATGAACCTTTGGAGGATGTAGAGCTGCTGGCTGCAGGGGGGCTAGCTCAGTTCTTGTGTGGCTAGTTCCCAGGTAACTCTGAACGTTCACAAAGTCAAATCCAACCTCTGGCATCAGCAGATGCCACATGGCTCCACACAGGATCACTTCACGGACCAGAGCAATGTGAGGACAGACTTGCCTCATAACGAGAGTGCAAGGCTGTGCCTCTCCCTGGAGCAAAGCGTGTAGAAAGTGCTAGCTGGGGTAGTTGTAATGACAACGTAAGTTGGCACAGTCAGAGTGTGGGGACAGGCACAGAACCACAGGAGAAATGCAAAGAGTAAGCTTAATTTCTTTTATCTCACCAAACAGAGGATCTCCTAGCAGAAGCCGGGCAGAGGCACAGGCATCATGGAGCTTGATCCATGCTGGAGGATCACCGACACTGCTGTTTTCCCGGTTAATCATGGATTCATGCAGGCTTCATTTACCACTGTGCTTTGATCTTCTCCATAACAGGGCAGGAATTTCAAGTGTATCCAGTTGGATGCCTCCATGTATATCACAGGCCTATGCTACCTAAACACAGATACTCTGCTTGTCAAGCACGCAAAGACAAACAACAATTAGTATGTGAAAAAAGGGCAGACTTCGCTGGACTGCGAACATCCAGATCCTGATACTAAGCCTAAGGTGCCAGGACAGAAAGCTGGTGCTGGGCATCAGCTATACATGGTGCCCTCCACAAGTGACACCAACATAGCAATCCCCCCTTGCTTAGCCATGTAAACCTCTATCTGCATACGACCTCGCAGGCAGCACTCTCAGATACTCCAACAAGGTCCTAAGTGCAAATCCTCAGACCCTGCTCTTAAACCAAATGTATGAGGAAAAACCAAATAGCTGGGCATGTTCTACATTGGGTGCCCTCTGGACCAGTGCATCCAATATAGAATCATAGAATAGTTAGGGTTGGAAAGGACCTTAAGATCACTCAGTTCCAACCACATGACATGGGCCAGAATGCCTCACACTATACCGTGTCATTCAAGGCTCTGTCCAGCCTGGCCTTGAACACTGACAGTGTTGGAGCATTTACCACTTCTCTGGGCACCCTGTGCCAGGGCCTCACCACCCTCACAGTAAAGAACTTCTTCCTTATATCTAACCTGAACGTCCCCTGTTTAAGTTTAAACCCATTACTCTTTGTCCTATCACTACAGTCCCTGACGAAGAGTCCCTCTCCAGCATCATTGTAGGCCCCCTTCAGACACTGGAAGCTGCTCTTAGGTCTCCACACAGCTTCTCTTATCCAGGCTGAACAGCCCCAGCTTTCTCAGCCTGTCTTCAAACGGGAGGCGCTCCAATCCCTGACCCTCCTCTGGACTTGCTCCAACAGCTCCGTGTCCCTCTTATGTTGGTGACACCAGATCTGGACTTAACCACTTCTTGTTGCACAACTCTGCAAGAACAGTATTACTGCTGTACCCAAGTGCATTATAAATGCTATCAATGTTAGTCTCATCCCTTCTGTACCTTAGTACCGTGTTCTCCTTTTTGCTTTCATTGAGCAGGGAACTTCACTGAAGCATCCGTAACAACTCTGTTCCATTTCAGAGCTGCTGCACTTAACTGAGAATCCTCTTAAATCTGAAGGACCCTGAAAATTGTAGAAAATGGACTGTACGGACTGGACGGGATGGTCAGAAGTATCGGTTTCCTTGGTAACCACTGGATGCTTCTAACAGCGTGGCTCCTTACTTCAGCCTTAATTGTTACCGGAATAGTTGAAAAAAAAGAAAGCACAATTGGGGAAGGGGAATCATATAGAAGGAAAAATTACTTCAAAAATGCACAAAAGCACAAGCAAATCATTGTCTGTAGACCTTGTATCACTAAAACTGAGAGAAGGAAGGGGCGCTCCATGTGTCAGTCACCTTGCACAGAACCTGAACAGTGCAGCAGCAGAACAGTGGAAGCCAATAATAGAGAGCACACCAAAAAAAGTCATTCTTAGGGGAAAGGTGATCTTCTCCTAGGAACAACTTTTACACTCGCTGTGAAGTTGAAGAGGAGCGCACAGCAGAAAACGATACCTGACAGCAACCCCAACTCGGCTGCTAAGAAAACTGCTAACCAAGCACACAGGGTATTTGCTCTCGGAAATGTGCAACTTTCCATGACAACTTAAATCTGTGGGAAACTGTGTCTACTGAAATCCAGAGAAATGCTTACTCACTGCAACAGTGTTCTGTGTCCAAATGAGATGCCTTTCCTGAGGCAGTGCAGCATCACAAATACAGTACTTTTAGGTGCCCACTTTCAAGTTGACTTTTCCCTGCATTTGCAGTAACACCAACACTGCAGACCTCTACCATTAAACAAAACCCTAGTGTGTGAATATTGAAGTCCATTTTTAAGTTCATGTAATCAGTCACAACTAAGTACTGATGGACATCCTTTTGGTGACCATTCCTCCCTCGCAGCGGCTGTATCTTTAGGTAGACATCAGCAACAAATTGCAGAGGAGTGAAGTTTTTCCACATCTCACGTAATGAACCGGGTAAGATCTGGGTCTGTGGAGAATCCCAGAGAGTTTGCGAGATTCCTGGTACTCTGAGTAAATGTATTGTTCATGTGAAGGACAAGAAAGGCACACGGGAAGGGGTGACTTTCTTTCACATCCATCCCTCTCCCTTCTGATCCAGAACAACTTGCAAAGCCCTGACTTGCTTTGCAAGGCTGCTGGGCCATTAGGTGAGCCCCAATTACACAACCGACTCCTTGGGAACCCCCAAACTCGATGCTGAACTCTTCCAAGTCCTTCTACCCCTTCCAGCAAGGCTCTCCTGCCATGTCCCCTTGGTCACTTGCACCTGAGGCTGGCTGTGTTCCCACCAGCACCTCTGAGGACTCACTCCATCCATCAGCTGATCCCAGTTCAGTGTCCAGGTGATGCTGTTTAAATCAGGGCAGGCTCCAGCCTGTAAAACCTGGGGTGGGGAAAGGCAGTGTTCCTTTTCTCAGCCAGATCAGCTCTTATAGGAGTAGGTGTGGAGAGGACAGCTGTGTGTGTTTCCTTTCGGAAGGAAGAGCAGCAGCAGCTCAGCCTGGAAAAGGGTATGGTCTTTGCTGTGGTTGTTACCTTGTGTTAGAGCCCCATGTTGTTGTTGTTGTTGTTGTTGACTGACTGGTGTGGGAAGGTTACTTGGGCAGCTTGTGGAATGACACAACGGTTTTGGCTGGAAGAGACCTTAAAGCTCCATCTCCCCTCTGGCAGGTTAAAGCTGTGAGAAACTATAGACTAGGGTATTGTTTATTAAGATTTATGTTAAGCCCAATGTTAAGGTCAGGCAAACAGCCACCAGACACAGCTTACACAAGATAAGATAACCACAATCGCTTACACCAACTAAACCAGAGACCGCTTATGCAAACATAAGATAACTGCAAGACAACATAGGAGTAGAGGGGTCAACTATGGGACAAAAGAGGAAGACTTCTTACTTCGGCCTCAACGACCATCAGGAGGCAGAAAACGACCCCCTAACAACAGCTGAAGCATGCGCAGAGTACCTCCACTACTTCATGAACACGGAAGTAAAGATGTATAAAAAGGGACTGTTTGAACTGCTCAGGGCGGCAGTTGGCGGAGCGCAGACTCCCCTGTCGTCCAGCGCTGTTTTGCTCATATTCTACTTGCTATAATTAATAAAATTTTAATTGGATTATGATCCGTTGTGGTCTCAATTTATAACAATTTTCTGGTGCCGTGACTCGGATAAGGCTTTGGTCCTCCGGGGAGGCGCCCCGCGACATTTCGCGGCCCCGCGACCAACGACTTACCCCAACCTTACTGACGAACCTAAATTCTAGAATAATGAGCAAAGGAGAAACCGGTAAAATCCCATAAAATTCTGTGCACGGGAGTCCGGACGAAGATGCAGGACGCGTAAGTATATTGCGAAATTATTCGCAGAGCGAAATTGTTCACGGCAAAATTGTTCGCGGGTTTGCCGTTCGGGCGGGATTGGGTTTCCTGGAATATAACGAGTGAGAGGTTCGATATACTGAACCAAGCGAGTGTGGACCCTTAAGTACTGTGTTTCCCATCTCCCGCGAGGGACTGGGCCAGGAACAAGGGGGAGCGAGTGAGTGTATGTTTGTGGATATTCCAGAAGATGGGGGCGAAGGGCAGCAAGCCTTCGACTCCCATGGGAAGGGTACCCATTGTACCTAAGAATACCCCTCTGGCATAATCTTAGACAATTGGAGATATTTCCCTGGAACCCTAGGGAAAGATAAGCAAAAAATGATAGAATATTGTACTAAGATATGGGGAGGGAAGAAGATTTCTAAAAATGTCTTTTGGCCAGTCTATGGGTCAGAAGAAGATTGGGTAAGACAGCAATTAAACCTCTGGGTTAATAATAAAAAACCCCTTAACCCTGAGGAGAGTCAATACGCGGAAGTGTGGCTAGAAAGACCGGGAGCTAGACTTTACCCGCTGAATGAGATAAAAACTAAACAAAAGAAAAAGAAGGAAGAGTTAGATGAAACCCTTCTAACCCCCCCTCCTTACATTCCTCCTCCTGCTCCCACAGCCCCTCCAGAGGTCCCCAGAGCATCCACTCCCCCACCAGAGTCGGAACACTCTTGTTCCCCTCCTCCTAGATGCGTAACTAGAAGTCAAAAAGGGGCAGCCCAGATGTACCCTCTAAGGGAAATACCCATGGGGGGACCTCAGCCTGTGATCGGATATATTTCCGTACCCTTAAATCCGGCTGATCTATGAGATTTTAAAAGAACCGAGATGGGAAACTTAACAGAGGACCCACTCGGGGTGGCAGAAAGATTAGATCAATTTTTGGGACCAAACCTTTATAGTTGGGATGAGATGCAATCTATCCTTGGTCAATTATTTAATACTGAGGAAAGAGATATGATTAGACGAGCAGGAATGAGACTGTGGGATGCTCAACATGCCCAGGGACCTCAAGCAGATATTAAATGGCCACTCCAAAGACCTAATTGGGATAATCAGGATCCAGTGCATAGAACTCATATGCAGGACCTGAGAACTATAGTAATTCAGGGAATTAGAGAAGCAGTACCCCGTGGCCAGAATATCAATAAAGCATTTAATGAGATGCAAAAGAAAGACGAAAACCCTACTGAGTGGCTGGAACGACTGAGGAAAGCCCTTCAGCTGTACTCTGGAGTAAATCCAGACGACCCTTTAGGGCAAGCGTTCCTAAAAACCCAGTTTGTGGCAAAATCATGGGAAGATATCAGAAAGAAGATTGAAAAGTTAGAAGACTGGCAGAATAGAGGGTTGGATGAATTACTGAGAGAAGCTCAGAAAGTCTACGTAAGGCGGGAAGAAGAGAGCAGCAAGCGACAAGTAAAAATGATGGTAGCAGCGGTCAGAGAGGATCACAGAGGGCGAACTAGTGAACATAAATCTGCTGGAGCGAAACAAGGGAATGTAGTAGTACAGAAGGAACAGAGATGTTGTTTTTACTGTGGAAAGAAGGGACATATAAAGAAGAATTGCAGAGAAAGGATCAGGGATGAGGAAATATTGAAGACGGAATAGGAGAGTCAGGGGCCCTATATCTTAGGGGACCGGAGTCATCATGAGCCCTTGATAAAATTAAAAATAGGTCCCTATAAACAAGAGTTCACCTTTTTAGTAGACACTGGGGCTGAGAAATCAACTATTAAGCAAATACCTGAGGGATGTAAAGTTTCCCCTGAAAAAGTACAAGTAATTGGGGCAAAAGGAGAACCCTTTAAAGTAAGCAAAATCAAAAATGTGGTATTCGAAACAGAAAATAAATTTGGAATGGGTGAACTCTTGCTCGTCCCTGAAGCAGAATTTAATTTGTTAGGACGAGATTTAATTGCTGAATTGCAATTAGAAATTAAGGTTAAAAAATCAAGAGATAACAGTGTCTGCTTATCCTTTGACCGTGGATGATCAAAAACAAATTAACCCCGATGTCTGGTACTCTCCGGACACAATTAGTAGACTGGAAATTCTACCGATTAAAATCCAAATTTCCGAACCCCACATACCTGTGAGAGTAAGGCAATATCCCATATCCCTAGAAGGACGGAGAGGATTAAAGCCAGAAATTGATCAATTGTTAGCACAAGGAATCTTAGAGCCTTGTATGTCACCCTTTAACACCCCCATTTTGCCTGTAAAGAAACCAAATGGGAAATAACGGCTCGTACATGATTTAAGGGAAATAAACAAAAGAACTATCACCCGGTTCCCTGTAGTAGCAAATCCATACACACTGCTAAGCAAACTAGGACCCCATAACTCCTGGTATAGTGTGGCTGATTTAAAGGATGCCTTTTGGGCCTGTCCACTGCAGAAGAATGCCGTGATTATTTTGCCTTTGAATGGGAAGACATAGAGACAGGCCGTAGACAGCAATTGAGATGGACCGTGCTTCCCCAAGGGTTCACTGAGTCCCCTAATCTGTTTGGACAGGCCCTGGAAGAGCTCTTAAAAGAATACCAGGTACAAACGGGAAACGTGCTGTTACAGTATGTAGATGATCTGCTCATAGCAGGGAATAATAAGGAGGATGTAAGAAAAGAAAGCATTTGACTTCTGAACTTTCTTGCACAAAAGGGCCTACGGGTATCACAAGAAAAGTTACAATTTGTGGAGGAAAAAGTGAAATATTTGGGACATTATTTGTTTAACGGCCAGAAGATATTGGATCCAGAGCGCATTAAAGGAATTTTGGAATTACCTATGCCTGTCACTAAGAGACAAATTCGGCAGGCATTAGGGCTATTTGGGTATTGTAGGCAATGGATAGAAAATTATAGCTTTAAAGTTAAATTCTTATATGAACAACTGTCTCAAGACAAAATACCCAAGTGGACCCCTCAGGATCAAGAGCAGTTTGTCAGTCTCAAAAGAGAGCTAAGTCAAGCACCGGTTTTAAGCCTACCAGATTTAAAGCGGCCATTCCATTTATTTGTTAACATACATGAAGGAACGGCATTCGGAGTATTAACTCAGGAATGGGCCGGACAGAAGAAACCGGTGGCATACCTATCAAAGCTGTTGGACCCTGTGAGCAGGGGTTGGCCGAGTTGTTTACAAATCATTGTTGCTGCTGCAGTATTACTTGAGGAAACGAATCGCCTTACCTTTAATGGAGAAGTTGTCTTATATGCGCCTCATAACATCAGGGGAGTGTTACAACAAAAAGCAGAAAAATGGCTTACAGATAGCCGATTATTAAAGTATGAGGGAATACTTATAGAATCCCCTAAACTATCTTTGAAAACTATTGGAGCAGTTAACCCCGCTGAATTTTTGTACCCAGGAGAAGGTAATGAACTATTGCACAATTGTTTTCAAACAATTGAACAACAAACACGGATTAGGCCAGACTTAGAAGAAGAACTACAATGTGGAGAAGTATTATTTATAGATGGGTCATCACGAATAGTGGAAGGTAAACGATTGTCCGGATATGCCATCGTTAAGTTGGAAAAAGGAGAACTTAAGACAATAGAATCAGGCCCCCTGAGTGCCAGCTGGTCGGCTCAAGCCTGTGAGCTGTATGCATTGTGGAAAGCATTAGTGTCACTGAAGGGAAAGGATGGAACTATATATACAGACTCACGCTATGCGTTCGGAGTAGTACACACCACTAGGAAAGAGGGTTTGTTAACTCACAGGGAAAAGAACTGATACACCCGGAATTAATTCGGCGAGTTCTGGGGGCATTGAAAATGCCGAATAAAATAGCAGTCGTACATATAAAGGGACACCAGCGAGGTACAAGTTATCAAGTTAGGGGAAATAATGCAGCTGATACAGAAGCAAAACGAGTGGCAGGCAATTATAGTATGATTTTGACTATGCAACAAGTACCTGTTAGTAAAAATTTGATTTTGAGTCTGCAGAAAAGGAAAAACTAGAACGAATGGGAGCTAAGGAACAAGATGGGAAGTACATATTGCCAGATGGGAGAGAAGTCTTGCCGAAGGGCATAGCACTCGAAATACTTTCAAAAATACACAGTAAAATACACTGGGGAACCCAGGCATTAGTTGATCATTTCAATCAACAATTTGCCTGTATAGGCGTATATAACATAGCAAAGACAGTCACGGCAGCCTGTGAGACCTGTCAAAAGGTTAATAGAAGCAACGTGAGACAAAAACCTCTTGGAGGACGTTCCCCAGCATACAGACCTTTCTCACACATACAAGTGGATTTTACTGAACTACCTAGGGTAGGGCGTTACAAATATTTATTAGTAATGGTGGATCATTTAACACATTATGTTGAGGCTTTTCCTACCTCCAGGGCAACTGCTAACCAAGTTACTAAAGTATTACTTGAACACATTATACCTCGATATGGAGTACCTGAAGTAATCGACTCGGACAGAGGAACACACTTTGTGTCAAAAATTGTTAGAGATTTAACAGAAAGCTTGGGTATTAAGTGGGAATACCATACACCATGGCATCCACAAAGTTCGGGAAAAGTTGAAAGAATGAATGGAGAAATTAAAACTATTTTGACTAAATTAATGATAGAAACCAAATTATCATGGATTAAGTGCCTACCCATGGCACTATTAATTCTCAGAACTAGACCCCGAGCAGATGTAGGAATATCAGCGTTTGAAATGGTGTACGGAATGTCTTATAGAATTGAAAGTCCACAAACAAATGTTTTAATTCGAGACCGTGTGATTAATGAATATGTTTCACAATTAGCAGAACACCGTAACAAGCTTTGGGAACATGGACTGATTGTGCAACGACCCCCGTTGGACTTAAAAATTCACAGAGTTAAACCTGGGGATTGGATATTGATTAAAGTGTGGAAGGAAGAAACCCTAAAAACCAACTGGGAGGGACCTTATCTTGTTTTGCTTACAACAGAAACAGCTGTCCGAACTGCTGAGCGTGGATGGACTCATGCCAGTCGCATTAAAGGCCCAGTGACGAGACCCCACTGGAAAGTAATCAGTACTCCAGGTGACACCAAGATAACCCTGAAAAGATAACGTAATGATAGAGACTTTATTTGATTATTTTGCTACATTACCTTTTGGTATAAAGTGTGTATTGCTGTTTATATTTGCTATAATAATTTCTTTTTCTATCTATTATATATGGAAGCGTACAAACTGTGTTAAAGGAAATTGCTAAACTTATGCAACCACACAATAGTGGATATAAGAAGATATGCTAATGTAAATAATATACGTACTCTAGATATACGAATTAGGTGTAATAATTTGAATTGCAATTGTTATCCATTTGCTTGTTTTAGGTGTAAGGTATGTCAGGATAAATGGTGGACACACTGTGAATGTGGATGCCCTCCAATAGGAGTTTGCACACAGTGTTGGAAAATCCAAAGAACTCTCACTGAGTGGAAATTAGAACAATTAGAGTCTGAACAAGAAGAAAAAAAAAAAAATTATACGGAATCCCATGAGTGGTGGGAAATTTTTGCCAAAGGAATAAACCCTCAATATTATTGTTACCACTCCAATGAACCAGTCCCCTTTATAGCCGAAATTTTGATTATAAAGTGTAGAAGGGAAGTACTAACTGTGTCTTGCTTTGCCCCATTAGTTAAGGCTGCAAAGTGGGAAGCCTATGTAAACAGGCATAAAGCCCGAAACAGCTGTTCTCCTGAAGAATTCCCTTGCTGCCGAGAAGATGGTACACCCCGTGGCTGGAAGCAACCGAGTCGACGGGCGAGGCAGAGGAGGAACGAACTGTGGAGAAAAGAACCAGAACAATGGGACGCAAAAGCAGCAATGGCCGAACTTCCCCAGGACTGGTAAAAATATACTTAAATTAGCAAAATTGACAGACACCCTTTTTCCTGGTATACCGTTAGTTTTGTTATTGATAATAACACAAGCAAATGGAAACCCTCATGAACCTATGGCCTGGAAATTATATAATTTACCAGGGTCAAAATTAATTCAAACTCAGATCGGTCCAGGGAAGTGGAATTTCTCCGTGCATCTATATTCCCTGATACCTATAGAACAGGACTCCCCTGTTTTTACCCCAGATCTAGCAAAGCTTCAGGCCCAATGCAAGGCATTTTATATATGTCCAGCAAGTAACCCTGGCAGAAGTTACTGTAATTATCCAGGTCATTTTTACTGTGGCTATTGGGGTTGTGAGACTATTGCTTCAAATTGGAAAACGCGGGGAGATAAACATATAGATGTAACTTGGGGACCCCCAGGCTGCACTCCCCCAAAGCATGATTTTGATGGACACCCTAAAATACCCTGTGGCAGCGTGTCCTGTACCAGAATTGAAATCAATATAAAAGAACCCCAAGATGACACATGGTTAGTTGGCCGTATCTGGGGAATTAGATATTGGGAATCAGGAGCGGATAGGGGAAGTTACTTTAGAATAGTAAAGCAAACCAAATTTAACTGAGGATCTGGTGTGCCTTGATGTGCATAATTGCCACATTCTCAGGTAGTTGGACCTCTTCCAACAGTCTCAGTATTTCTTGTGCATGTTTAATGTTTTTTTTCCTCGTGAATTCAACAGTCCTCTCCTTCCAAACGGCACCATGTGCATGCACAACTCCGAATACATATCTTGAGTCTGTATATGTGGGAATCGCCGGGAGACGAGCTCATCAGATGATGACCAACAAGTCTCAGTTTATTGCTAAGCAGATGGATACTTATATACCTTGCATACAGAGATCATTGGCTTATAGCTTTTACATTGTACATTTATCACTTAGTGGCCTTGGCTGTGATTGGTCATAGTATGTTGGTGTTTGCCGGTGTCCTTCATTTCCTCATTATCTGGCATGAGAGGTTTGCACCATGTTCTAATGACATTGTATCCAGGGATCTAAAGTTGTCAGAATCCAAAGACCCCTTATGGAGTCTAATGCAAGCCTCTTATCGTGCCCTTAATGAAAGCAAACCAAATTTAACTGAGGAATGTTGGTTATGTTATAATGTTAGGCCACCATATTTTGAGGCAATTGGAAAACAAGGTAGGATTCAATGGTCTAATGGTTCAAACCCACGAGAATGCCCATGGAATGACCAGAGAAACCATACGCAAAGAATTACTATTCAATCAGTAACAGGTCAAGGAAAATGTATAGGTACAGTGCCCAAAAAGCATCAGCCTTTGTGCAACCGAACAGTCACTATAGAAAAACGCACTATAGAGAAACACAAGAATAAAAATGACAAATGGGCTATTCCGACACCAGGAGCTAAATGGGTTTGTTCAGACATTGGAGTAACGCCTTGCCTATCCCTAAACGTGTTTGATCAATCTCAGTTTTGCGTACAGGTGATTATTGTTCCTCGTCTAATCTATCACACCTCTGAGGAGGTGTTACGCCACTTTGAAGGAGATCTGAATAGACAAAAACGAGAGCCAATTACAGTGGTAACCTTAGCTACACTGCTGATAGCGGGCGGAGTTGGAGCAGGTACAGGCATAGCCTCCCTAGTAAAAGGTCAAGAATTACAAAGTTTGCAGATGGCTGTAGATGCAGATTTAGCAAAAATAGAACAATCTATCCAAAATTTAGCCACTTCAGTAAAGTCTTTATCAGAAGTAGTACTACAAAATAGAAGAGGATTAGATCTATTGCTCTTAAAATAAGGAGGGTTATGTGTAGCTCTCAATGAAGAATGTTGCTCTTTTGCTGACCATACGGGAGTAGTCCAGGACACCATGTCTGAACTCCGGAAAAGGTTAGATCAACGTAAGAAAGATCATGAGGCGGGCAGGTCATGGTATGAAAACTGGTTTAATATTTCACCTTGGCTAACCACTTTGTTGTCTGCTTTAGCAGGACCGCTTATTATATTGGTTTTGGGACTTATATTTGGGCCTTGTATATTACGCTGTATTTTACACTTTATTAGAGAACGGTTCGACATAGCTAAACTGCTTATTTGAACTACGAGATCTGGGGCAAAATATAAGTGTATCCATTAATGAGGATGAAGATTATTGTGAATGCGTTATGCCACGTGAAAGTTATGCCTATTGTAATTGTGAGGTATTACCTTGTGAGTGTTATGGTAAATGTTGGGATTGTGGAAAAAGGTTTGCTTGCAGTACCGAGAATGAAAGCAGCGTCTAATAAACAATAATAGGATAAAAGATAAAGGGGGGATTGTGAGAAACTATAGACTAGGGTATTGTTTATTAAGATTTATGTTAAGCCCAATGTTAAGGTCAGGCAAACAGCCACCAGACACAGCTTACACAAGATAAGATAACCACAATCGCTTACACCAACTAAACCAGAGACCGCTTATGCAAACATAAGATAACTGCAAGATGCTCCAGGAACTGGCAGAAATAAGACGAACAACTCCATATTAGGACATAGGAGTAGAGGGGTCAACTATGGGACAAAAGAGGAAGACTTCTTACTTCGGCCTCAACGACCATCAGGAGGCAGAAAACGACCCCCTAACAACAGCTGAAGCATGCGCAGAGTACCTCCACTACTTCATGAACACGGAAGTAAAGATGTATAAAAAGGGACTGTTTGAACTGCTCAGGGCGGCAGTTGGCGGAGCGCAGACTCCCCTGTCGTCCAGCGCTGTTTTGCTCATATTCTACTTGCTATAATTAATAAAATTTTAATTGGATTATGATCCGTTGTGGTCTCAATTTATAACAAAGCCATTCCCCCTTGTCCAAAGCCCCTCTCCAGGTTCCCTGGAGCTGCTCTCAGGTCTCCCCTTAGGGAGCCTTCTTCCCCCAGGCTGACCCAGCCCAGCTCTCTCAGCCTGGCTGCAGGGCAGAGCTGCTCCAGCCCCTGCAGCGCCAGGGACGGGGCAGCCGCAGTTTCCCGGGGCAGCCCGTGCCAGTGCTTCACCGCCCCCCTGGTGAGGCGCTTTCCCCAGCAGCTGATCTCGGTCTCCCCTCTTTCCCCTTGGAGCCGCTCCCCTCGCCCTGCGGCCGCAGTCCCTCTCCCGGCACTGTCTCTCCCGGCAGGTGCGGGCCTGCCCCCGGCTGGCGCTGCCCGTTCCGGGAGCGAGCCCGGTGCCCGCCCTGCCCGCACGGGCCGCGTGGCACCGGCTCCCTGTGACCGCCCGAGCCCGCCCGCGCCCCGCAGGCCTCTCCGCCGCGCACGGCCATTGGCCGCCGGTTCCCGCCGCGTCGCCGAGGGACGCCTGCCATTGGCCGCGGCGGCCCGGGGTTGCCGGGGCAACGCTGACTGGCGCCTGCGCGCGCAGCGGGGCCGCCTGGGCCGCGCCGCCGCTGGGGAGGGAGCGGGGGGCCCGTGAGGGGAGCGCGGAAAGAGCGCGGAGGAAGCGCCTCGCTGCCAGCCCGGGCTTGTGCGTGCCGGGGCCGGGAGGTGCGGGGCAGGGGCTCGGCAGCGTCTGTCCTGCCCTGAGGGACGCTGCCGGGTGTGCGCGGCTGCCCGCGGTGCAGTCCCGTGACACTTTAATTCTGTACCTGGGATAAGCGACGCTCGCTCCCGCTGCCCGTGCAAAAAAAAATCCAGGGGGGAAGGGCAGAAAACTTCCTCACTCAAAGCCATCACTAAAAACAAACTCCCCCCAAAATCAAATGAAACCCCGGGGGGGTGGGGAGGGAGGGTAAGAGGAAAAAAAAGGGGGAGGTGTCAAAAAATCCCCATCCTTGTGGGGAAACCCCAACCAATGGGGGGAAAATGGGGGGGGGGGGGGGGGAATGGGGAAAAAAAGGGGAGGGGGAAACAGTGGGAGAGAGAAAGGGGGAGGGAGGAAAATGGGGGGGATGGGGGTGGGGAAGTAGGGCAAAAAAGCGTGGAACAAAAAACACCATGGAAAAAACTCCAGCAGAAGTAAGAAAACCTTCGAAATAAACAAAAACCGACAAATAACCCCCCCACCCCCCTAAAAAAAAACCCAAGAGCCACCTCCGAAAAAAACACGAGGGGGCAGGGGGGAGAAAAAAAATCCCCGAAGAACTCTGGAGGGAGAGAAAAAAAAGAAACCTGCGGGGAAAAATCATTAAAAAGTGGTGTGTGTGTGTGTGTGTGTGTGTGTGAAAATGGGAGCTGGAGGGGAACTGGAAGGGGGAAAACGCGGGGATAAAATAACCGTGGGGTTAAAAAGAGTGGAACAAAAACACATGGGAAAAAATCTGGGGAGAGAAAAGAAAGGGAAAAAAGAAACCAAAACAGGAGCGGGGGCTGACACCCCAGTGGGTTGCGCTGGTGGTGGCACTGTTGCAGGGAGCGCTATTTGTAGCTGATGCCCAGCACCATCTCTCTGTCCTGGCAACTTAGGCTTAGCATCAGGGTCACATTCAGGGAGCTGGTGTCTCGGTCACTGAATAGTGGTGTCCCGTGAGGCTTTAGGGATGGAGTTCTGTGTGGGATAAGTAAGAGAGGATATCCATGTTGGTGGCACCCTTCCAGAGGGCTCTCCGTGTAGAACATGTCCAGCTATTTGTTTCTGTCCTAAGACATGAGGCTTAGGAGCAGGGCATGGATATTCACACATAGGGACCTGGTTTCTGGGGTGTCTGAGAGTGCTGCCCTGTGCGGTCAGACACAGGTGTACGTTTAGGTGGCTAAGCAGAGGTGGATTGCCATGTTGGTGTCCTTGTTGCGGAAGGCACCATGTTTACGTGATGCCCAGCACCAGCTTTCTGTTTCTTACTGTATTGTTAGCATCAGAATTTGGACGTTCACACTTTGGGAGCTGTTTTGAGGCTCGTCAGTGCTGTTCAGTGAGGCTTTACAGGGATGGAGTTTGACGTGTGTAAGCAAGTGACGATATCCATGTTGGCAGCACGGTTCCGGAGGACTCCCTGTGTAGAACATGTCCAGTTACTTGTTTCTGTTCTAACACATAGCCATAGGAGCAGGATGTGCACATTTCCACTTAGGGAGCTTGGTTCGGTGGCGCTTGAGAGTGCACTCTGTAGGCAGCACAGATGCACTTCTATGTGGCTAAGCAAGGGTGGATTCCCATGCTGGTGGCTCTGTTCCCAAGCTATAGCTGTGTAGGTGATGTGCAGCATGAGCTTTCTGTCGTGGCACACCGAGTGACCTGGCATGATGGGAATGGTACGGAATAAGGGGTGGATACTGTCCGGGTTTTGGGTGGGCTAGAACCGATTCTCTTTGCTGTGGCTGGCGCAGTGCCGTGTTCCGGCTTGGTTCCGGGAATCACGCTGGTAGCGCACCGATGTTTTAGCTGTTGCTCAGTAGCACTTCGGCTGAGCAAGGGCTTTCCAGTCTCTCCTGCTCTGCCAGTGAGGGAGGGCACGGGAAGCCACGAGGAAGCAGAGCCAGGACACCTGGTACAGACACTGGGGGGAGACACCCGGAAGGCGCAGATGGCCGCTCGGGTCCGGCTGGGGATCGCTGATGGGGTGCTGAGCATTGTGCATCGCTGCTGGTTCGTGTTCCCCGTTCCCTGCCCAGCTCTAGAGGAGCAGTTTGCTGGAGAGCTGTTCGCAGCGACGAGGTTTGAGCTTTCCTCTCGTTGCTGCAGGTCGGGTTTTTAAGTTCTTGTCATGGTTCCGTTGTTGGGGCTGAGGGAGCGGGGAGCGGGCGAGGGCAGCGGCGGGGCTGGGGGAGCGGGGAGCCGCCGCGGGCCCGGCGGGCTCTGGCGGGGCTGCGGGTGCGGCCGTGCCGAGGCGAGGGGGTGGCGGGGCCGGCCCCGGCGGGCAGCGCGGGCTGAAGCCGGCCGCGGGCCGGTGTCGCTCCCCCAGCGCGGGCCGATGGGGCCGGGCGTTGCCCGGCGGCCGGTGGAGCGCGAGCGGCCGGGGCGTCCGTTGTCGGGGAGCGCCATGGAGGGCCAGCGGCTGCCCGGCGCTGTCAACCCCAGCCACTTCCCGGCCAAGCTCTGGCAGCTGGTGAACAGCCCGCGCTGCGGCTCCGTGCGCTGGGATGCCCGTGGCGAGGGGCTGCTCATCGACCGGCGGCTCTTCGAGCGAGAGCTGCTGGGCGCGGAGCCGGCCGGCGAGGGGGCGGCGCTGGGCGCCGACTTCTTCAAGACCAGGAACTTCGCCAGCTTCATCCGGCAGCTGAACCTGTACGGGTTCCGCAAGCTGGGGCCGGGGCCGGGGCCCGGGCCCCTGCAGGACCCGGCGGGGGGCGACGGCGGCAGCTCCGCCGGGCCCCTGCTGCACTTCCACAGCCCCCATTTCCGCCGCGACCGCCCCGAGCTCCTCGTGCGCCTCAAGCGCCTGACGAGGGCCAACAAGGCGAAGCTGGCGGCCGGCCCGGAGCTGCCCAGCCGCCCGCCCCAGCGCTCCCAGCGCCCGCCCTCGACGCTCGGCGAGGCTGCCAGGCCCGGTGAGCTGGGGTGGCCCCGGGCTGCGGGCCGAGAAGCACTGGGGGCTGGGGGCTTCGTAGAGCGCCACCCCCGCAGGGAGCAGGGCTGCCGGACCTTGCTGGCGGCCGCTCAGCGCCGCCGCTGCGGGAAAGCCGTTGCTGTTGGCGCAGGGAGATGTGCTGCCAGCAGGCACGGGGAGCGGGGTTCGCGTGTGCTTCAGTCTGCTGCGAGAGGGCCTCTGTCGGGGGCTGCAGTAAGAGCACCCTCACCCCGTCTCTGTGGAGCGGGCACGGCCCTGCCAGGTGAACGCTACTTCTCCTTGAGGGGTTGCTCCAAAAGCTGTCGTTAAATCTGCGTGAAGCGATGGGTAACGCTCTGAGGGCAGGTACCGCTTCGTGAAACAGTAACTGAACCGGGTGAGCTACCTGGAAAAAAGCTGGCTCTGGGTTTGTTTTCCTTGACAAACTGACAGACTTGTGATGAGGGGCTCTCAGAGTCTCGTTTAGGATTTGGACGTTGCCCTTGCCTTGGCTGCCCGTGTGCTGTCAGCGCTGGAGCTTGGTAGAGCCCTGCTTAACGATTCCCCTTTCATTTCAACTCGCTGCCTGCTGTAACGCACAGCACTTCCTAAATGACTCGTGCCCGTTTAGTCAGCTCCTGCCCGTTTTGATTTACAACAGCACATTTCTAGGTAGCGATCCCTTGCTCCTGAGGGCTTCAGGAGACTGAATGCCCCAGAGATGACTGTGTGTTGGCACAGCACTGATGTTCCTGTGTGTTCAGGTGGTACTGCTACAGCAGTTACTGTATGTTTAGGTGTAAGAATAGAGTCTGTTGTTGGATTAAGAGCATTGGAGCAAAGGTGGTCTTCCCAGGGAACGTCGTGGAGCCTTGGCTCCTCATCCTGCCTTTCAGGGCTAGTGAAAACTCCTTCCCTTAGTCCTCGTTTCCCTTTGTTTTGCAGGACTGGTGACTGCAGGACAGGCTCCTCAACCTTGCCGTCCAGCCAGCTTCTTCCCTTACTCCAACAGAGCGGCCTCCTGCCTGTACCCCCCTGCTTTCCAGGCAACGACTTCCCAGCAGCGCCCAGTCCCTTCCAGACCGTGGCAGGGTTCTGTTGGGTCGCTGCCAGGGCACGGGGCTTCCGCAGCTTTCCCAGGCCCAGGGGCTCCCTTTCCCGTCCTCCACCGGTGTTCCACCGAGGTCACGTACACCCTCCACACCGTGTTCTCGCTTCTGCCGCTTCAGCGAGGGGCTCCAGCTGCTGCTTCCCTTCCAGAACCCGGCAGCTGCGCGTCTCCAGGGCAGTGCTTGCCAGGCCCGGATCCAACACGTACGGCAAAAGTTCTCCCCTTGCTGCTCGGGAAGTTACCGCAAAGTGATGCATGAAATGTTTTTCCCCAGTGCTCTGTCACTGTGTGTGTACCTGACGTGCGTGCTTGCAGTGAGATGTGTGCTCCCTGTCCGTTACTTGCTACCAGCCGGTGACAGAATGTGCTTTAGCTGCTCCTTTCTTCTGGCTCTGATGAGGTGAACTGTATCAGAGACAGAAGAGCTTAGAAACGCCTTCTCTGCAATGAGCAGGGAAGGACAACAGTGTGTGGGTGAAGCAGGTGTGTGTGGAATCCTGATTCGCCTGGAAGACTTGAAGTACTACAAATGAATTGGCCCCTTTCCCTTTGCCGGCTGAGCTCATCAGTGGGGTTTCCACAGGTGCAGTTTTTCTTGCTGTTAGATCAGGCACTGCTGCAGCTGGCAAAAAAACCCAAGAAAAGGTGTTGTGAGTGCAAACCTTTCTTTCTGTGCACCATTCTGCACTTGAGACCCGTTCAGAACTGGTCACCAGTCTGGGCTGCTACACGGTTATGTTTGCTCTCCTCCCCTTGATGCACAGGCATTACAGCGCGTTTGATTCACGAGCTGCTTTCACTGTAAGCTCTACGAAGTGCAAGAGTTGTGCAATTTCTACTTTACTTGTGGCTTCTTATAGCCTGTGATCTGGACATTCTGTTTTACACTTGCCTCCTGTTTCACAAGCACTTTTTCCCTTTGGGTTTTTCCTTTTCTTCTCTTAGAAACTAGGCTCTTTGTACTGCGTGTTTGTTTCCTTAGGATGACTCCAGCAGGTTACAGCCAATCTCTCCTTTGCTCTCTTGCACTGTTTTTACAGTAGCCCTTTAAGTTTCTTTGGTGGTTTTCTTGGGTTTGTCCACGTCCTTTGGCGTTCCCAGGGAGTGAAGCCCAGGTATCCTTAGATTTTTGGCACTGCACAGAACTGTAATATGTTTGCAGGCCACAGACTGTTCTTCTGAAAGATGTCCAGATTTCACCCTAAGGTTGCTGAACATGAGCTTTTGAAGTAACAGGAGTCAGACACGTGTCTCGCGCTGCTGTGGAAGGATGTCCACTAGCTCGCTCCATGTTGTTTAGCTCTTGTGTATGTTGCTCCAAACTGGACAAAAGTTCACAGATTTCGTATGACAAAGGGCACTAGGTTTAGGTACTCAAATCCGTATCGGTTATCGTAGCAACTGTCTCGTGAGGAATCCCGCGGAGGTGTCAGGCATTGCAAAGAAACGGGTCTGATCACGTGGCCGTCTCAAGTCACACTCGTACCATTTAATTCCTGTGAACATGGGCCTAGATTTGATCTCATCAAGGATTTCTCTCTCGCCCGGAAGGACTGCAAATTTTAAAGATTGTCTGTCCTGCCAGCAGTGCCTTTCCTTGTACGTTCTCTCTGCGTGTCACCAAAACCTGAGACCCGCAGAAACTGCTTCATCTGCGGAGCTGCTTTTTGGAATAAGATCCCGTTTTCATTCCAGTGTGTGTGTGAACATGCAGGCCCTTCCTGTGTGAGTCCCCTTTCTGTGGTGTGGTGTGTTGAGACAGTCAAGCAGCCAAATCCAAAAGGTGATATTAAGATAGAGTGAATAGGAAGTTTCTGTGTGTGTGTGTTGGTTAATTCTACAAGACGTATGTTTGATCTGTGTCTACATACTTCAGAAGAAATATGTTTTAAGGTGGAGAGCTCAGTCTCTCAGTCAGTGGGGAGGTCATAATCCATTTCAGGGAGTTATCTTACGGAGTGTTTGCTGCAGTGTTTAATGCAAGTAAGCAACAGAACTGTGCGCACTGGGCACCGGTTCTGTCAGTCTGATCCCTGTGTTTGAATTTTGCAGCCACCCTGCAGTGTTTGCCCCCTGCCCAGGGAGGGCCTCTGACTGTCAGCGCCAGTGCTGCGGCGTCCACCGACTGCGGGTTTGTGCAGGTGAGTGCAGCGCACAGAGAGCAGGGGGAAGGGAGGAGACCCCGTGCATGGACCGCAGGGTTCTGGGCTTGCGGCAGGAAGGAGAGGACTTTGGGACTGCTCTGCTTTGGAAAGGGAAAGTAACGTGGTTTGCCAATGCCCATTTCAAAGCACCGCTTTGAAACACGAAAGGGGCGGTGCTGTAATGCAGGTAAGGTTTCAGGGCAGCGGCATAGCGGGTGTCCTCATCGGCGGAGGGTTTTTTCCCGTAAAAGTGTTATGTTTGACTTCACCATAATTCGCTTTAGTTCCTGAGTCTCCGTTTGTCTTTGAAGAAAGCCCTTGCCTGCACAAAATGGGATTCTTTAATGTTATGATACTGGGAATCAGCTCCACTTCTGTGCCCCAGACAGCTTGTGGCAGTCCTGAGTTTCATTGGATGCATGAGAAGAACCAAGCTGACTTTTGGAATTGGCCCCAGCTCAGAGATACCCTATCTAGGAGAGCTCCAGTGCTTCCTGTCAAGGCTTTCTAGAATTCTGGTGGAAATTGCCCCTCACTGGGTGGCCTGCCTTATGCAATACCAAAAGCGCCTCAGTAAACATGCCAGGGCTTCCTTTCGCATTCCAGCAGCATGGAGTTACTTTTTTTCCTCACAGGGGATAAGCAAAGCAAGCTCTGCTGGTGTGTGCTGAAAAAGGGTTGACCTGTGCAAGCCTGATCGTCCAGTTTCTTGTCTTGCAAATACCGACCTTTTGTCCTTTTTGCGTGTTTTCCTGTTTTAATATGAGCTTACCCAAGCTGGGGAGGTTATGGCCAGGGTAACGTTGCTGTGAGGCTAGAAATAGCCAACAGCCAGTCGTGCCATCGATAGGCTGGTGTTTATTTTCCACGCGGTGCATCCTTGTCCTCTCTCTTCCATCGTGAGCTGCTTTTCCCTCCAGCACATGAGGATCAGTGTGAGTGATGGGAAGTCACAGTCACATCAGTTCCGATGTCAGAAGGCTGAGATCAGTGTCTGGGATAGCACATGGTCCCAAAGGAGTCGTCAGGGGGTGGCGGTGTGTCTAGATTGAAAGGTGATAGAAATACACGGTCGAAAGGGTCTTCCTTGGAGAAGCAAGTCCCACGGAGAGTCAGAAGAGATGGGCTGGTTACTTAACCAGTAAGTGGCCTGGTAGCTTCCTGGTTAACCACTTCCTGGTTAGCGGTTGCTTGGATTGTGCAGCCGCAGGCAGGGAACTGCCGGTCAAAAGGTGCTGGTGCATCTGGGCAGAGGTTGGTGGAAGGTCCCCTGCGTGTGAGCAGTCCAAAGGCAAGCAGGGGTGTAAGCCAGTGGTGCCAGGTCAGTGCCTGACTGCCTCTGAGCAGGACAACAGGAGCAGTGTGCAGAAGGGATCAAACGGGCTTGAGATTTCCGAGCCTTAGTGTAGCCTCGATCACTTCTCCGGGAGCAGGGTGGCAGGGGCTGTGCGGGTGGTACAGAAGACAGTGCTTTGGCTGTGGATCTCACTGAGCTCTGGCCAAGAATCAGTTTACCTCGTGTGTGCTCTGGGGCAGGCACTTCCCCGAGGTCCTGCTGAGGGATGCAGCCAGCTACAGCCTTGATCATCCTGCCCTGCTTGTGTCCTCATCATCAGTAAGCACTTGCACGGTCCTCAGAAGTGGGAAAATCTGTCAGCCCTGACTGAAAATGGTTGTGATTTTTGGATCTAGCAATTCCCTGTATTTTGTTTCTCGCAGAGTCCTGACGTGCAGCCACCTTCTGCAGCTGAATGCCCGCCCTCTGATGGGGCACATCATGCATCTGAGGGCGAGGAGAAGTTGCCGGAATTCAGTTACCAAGATGTGTTTGAGATTTTCAATGAGATGTGTGCATCACGCAGCGCTGATGTGGTGACACCGGAGCCTGCGGAAAGCTGGGATGGAGAGCTGCTTGAAAGCTACCTCAATGCGGCCATTGAAAGCGCCGCTGCTGCTGAAACGGCGCAAGACTCTGTGACCACACAGGGAGCCCCTGAAGAACGGGGAGAAGGACTGGATCCCACCCCAGCTCACCAGTCCGAAATGGCTGTTGTGGAAGCACTGTTCAGTGCAGAGCACGTAAGTGCTAAATGGAGGTAAAACTCCCTGGGAAGCTATCGCGTGATCTTTGGGTTTATTTCGGTTTTGGTGTGTTTATTCAAAGGAGAATGCGAGTGTAGAATGCGGATCTCTGACGGAAGAGAGAGAGCTGCCATCAGGAACCGAGGCGGCGAAGAAAGCTGCAGAAGAGCCAGGATCCCCTGCAAAACGTCAGTGCAGGAAGAGAAGACAGAGCTCACAGCAGGGTAAGTCCCTGGTAAGAGATCCTGCGTTTGTTAGAGGTGGCCAAGACAGCTGCTCTGAAACTCTTCCAGGAAGGGGAGATCACAAGAGCTGAGTTACTGTCTGCAGTGTAAGTACCTCACCGGGCCTTCAGTTCAACCATTACACTCGTACGAGCTCTTAGCGTACCTCCCGACAGGCTTCTATAGATAAGCTGGTGCCGAGGACTCCTGGGGGGAGAAGGGAATAAATTCTATCAGTCAGTAAAAGCTGAAGCTGCGGGAGTTGTGTCAGAGCCCTGCACGGCACTGAGATGCAGGCTGCGGGTATGTTTGCTGGAGGGTGAGAGTGCCACAAAGGGAGCACTGACGAATGAGGTGACCGTTGAAGTAAGAGGGGAAAAGCCCCGCACGCTGCCAAAGTGAGTGCACGAGTCCAGCCTTTCTGGCTCAGCTCACTAAAGACGTTTCAGAGCAGCCTGCTGGTACGTGTGCTGAAACACAGGAGAAAAGCACCCTCAGATTCCCAAGTGGCAGGCCGCCTTTGGCCAGGTCGGACTGTCCCCGATGGCAGCACAGTTGCTGCGCGTGCTGCCAGGTGAGCCGTAGGCAAGGCCTGATGCTTCCTGGGTGTCGTTTGCTTCCTAGACCCCCACGAGCCGGAAGGTGGAGCCTGTAAGCGGGGCTGCTTCTGGAGGAAGACGCCAGAGTGAGGAGCGGTGAACACGTGGAGCAGCCGCCGGCTGGTTCCCTCCTGCGAGTGCGGCAGCAGTGCTGGGCACGGAACTGGGGCCTGGGTTCAGGGTCACGCCTCTTCTGTTTCCGGACTTTGAAGTTACTGATAGCTTTAGTCATCAATTCGTGTGTTACTGGTGGCTTTATTCATCAGTTTGTGTGTTGTTTATAGCTTTATTCATCAACTTGTGTGTTATTGATAGCTTTATTCCTAAATTCGTATGTTATTTATAGCTTTATTCATAAATTTATGTGTTATTTATAGCATTATTCATAAATCTGTATGTTATTTATAGCATTATTCATAATTTTTTATCTTATTGATAGCTTCATAAATTTGTATGTAATTTATAGCTTCATTCATAAATTTGTAATTTATAGCTTTATTAATTTTTTTATGTTATTTATAGATTTGTTATCTTTAGCTTTATTTATACATTTATATGTTATTTATAGCTGCATTCATAAATTTGTTATAGCTTTATTCATAAATTTTTATGGTATTTCTGGCTTTACTCATAAATTTTTATGTTATTTATAGCATTATTCATAAATTTGTAGGTTATTCATAGCTTTATTCATATATGTGTATGGTATTTATGGCTTTATTAAAAAATGTGTTATTAATAGCTTTATTAATAAATTTATATTATTTATAGGGTTATTCATAAATATTTTATTTTAAGCTTTATCAATAAATTTATACTTTATTTATAGCTTTATTAATAAATTTATAGTATAGGGTTATTCATAAATTTGTTATTTTAAGCTTTAGTAATAAACGTATACATTATTTATAGCTTTATTCATAAATTTATGTGTTATTTATAGCATTATTCATAAATCTGTATGTTATTTATAGCATTATTCATAATTTTTTATCTTATTGATAGCTTCATAAATTTGTATGTTATTTATAGCTTCATTCATAAATTTGTAATTTATAGCTTTATTATTTTTTATGTTATTTATCGATTTGTTATCTTTAGCTTTATTTATACATTTCTATGTTATTTATAGCTGCATTCATAAATTTGTTATAGCTTTATTCATAAATTTTTATGGTATTTCTGGTTTTACTCATAATTTTTTATCTTATTTATAGCATTATTCATAAATCTGTATGTTATTAATAGCTTCACTAATGTGTATGTTATTTATAGCTTCATTCATAAATTTGTTATTTATAGCTTTATTCATAAATTTATATGTTATTCATAGCATTATTCATAAATTTGTAGGTTATTCATAGCTTTATTCATATATGTGTATGGTATTTATGGCTTTATTAAAAATGTGTTATTAATAGCTTTATTAATAAATTTATATTATTTATAGGGTTATTCATAAATATTTTATTTTAAGCTTTATCAATAAATTTATACATTATTTATCGCTTTATTAATAAATTTATATTATAGGGTTATTCATAAATTTGTTATTTTAAGCTTTATTAATAAACTTAGACATTATTTATAGCTTTATTCATAAATTTGTATATTATTTACAGATTTGTTATTTTTAGCTTTATTTATAAATTTGTTATTTATAGCTTTATTCATACATTTGTATGTTATATATGGCTTTATTAAAAAATTCATGTGTTGTTTATAGCTTTATTAATAAATTTATGTTATTTATAGTGTTATTCATAAATTTGCTATTTTTAGCTTTATTAATAAATTTATACGTTATTTATAACTTTATTCGTAATTTTGTAAATTATATCTTTATAAATTTATATGTTATTTATAGCTTTATTAATAAATGTGTATTTTAGTCATAGCTTTATTCATAAATTTCGGTGTTGTTTATAGCTTTATTAATAAATTTATGTTATTTATAGTGTTATTCATAAATTTGCTATTTTTAGCTTTATTAATAAATTTATACGTTATTTATAACTTTATTCATAATTTTGTAAATTATATCTTTATATTTTACAGCTTTATTGATGTGTATTTTATTCATAGCTTTATTAATAGATTTCTGTGTTCTTTTTAGCTTTATTAATAAATTTATGTTATTTATAGTGTTATTCATAAATTTGCTATTTTTAGCTTTATTAATAAATTTATACATTATTTATAAGTTTATTCATATTTTTTTAAATTATATCCTTATTTATGTTATTTATAGCTTTATTAATAAATGTGTATTTTATTAATAGCTTTATTAATAGATTTCTGTGTTCTTTATAGCTTTATTAATAAATTTATTGTTATTTATAGCATTATTCATAAATTTGTATGCTATTTTTTAGATTTATTAATAAATTTATACGTTATTTATAACTTTATTCATAATTTTGTAAATTATATCTTTATAAATTTATATGTTATTTATAGCTTTATTAATAAATGTGTATTTTAGTCATAGCTTTATTCATAAATTTCTGTGTTGTTTATAGCTTTATTAATAAATTTATGTTATTTATAGTGTTATTCATAAATTTGCTATTTTTAGCTTCATTAATAAATTTATACGTTATTTATAACTTTATTCATAATTTTGTAAATTATATCTTTATATGTTACAGCTTTATTAATGTGTATTTTATTCATAGCTTTATTAATAGATTTCTGTGTTCTTTTTAGCTTTATTAATAAATTTATGTTATTTATAGTGTTATTCATAAATTTGTATGCTATTTTTAGCTTTATTAATAAATTTATACGTTATTTATAACTTTATTCATAATTTTTTAAATTATATCCTTATTTATGTTATTTATAGCTTTATTAATGTGTATTTTATTCATAGCTTTATTAATAGATTTCTGTGTTCTTTTTAGCTTTATTAATAAATTTATGTTATTTATAGTGTTATTCATAAATTTGCTATTTTTAGCTTTATTAATAAATTTATACGTTATTTATAACTTTATTCATAATTTTGTAAATTATATCCTTATTTATGTTATTTATAGCTTTATTAATAAATGTGTATTTTATTCATAGCTTTATTAATAGATTTCTGTGTTCTTTATAGCTTTATTAATAAATTTATTGTTATTTATAGCATTATTCATAAATTTGTATGCTTTTTTTAGCTTTATTAATAAATTTATACGTTATTTATAACTTTTCATAATTTTGTAAATTATATCTTTATAAATTTATATGTTATTTATAGCTTTATTAATAAATGTGTATTTTAGTCATAGCTTTATTCATAAATTTCTGTGTTGTTTATAGCTTTATTAATAAATTTATGTTATTTATAGTGTTATTCATAAATTTGCTATTTTTAGCTTCATTAATAAATTTATACGTTATTTATAACTTTATTCATAATTTTGTAAATTATATCTTTATGTTACAGCTTTATTAATGTGTATTTTATTCATAGCTTTATTAATAGATTTCTGTGTTCTTTTTAGCTTTATTAATAAATTTATGTTATTTATAGTGTTATTCATAAATTTGCTATTTTTAGCTTTATTAATAAATTTATATGTTATTTATAACTTTATTCATAATTTTGTAAATTATATCCTTATGTTATTTATAGCTTTATTAATAAATATGTATTTTATTCATAGCTTTATTAATAGATTTCTGTGGTCTTTATAGCTTTATTAATAAATTAAGTTATTTATAGTGTTATTAAGAAATTTATATTTATAGCACGATTCATAAATTTATATGCTATTTATAGCTTTATTAATAAATTTATACGTTATTTATAACTTTATTCAGAATTTTGTAAATTATATCTTTATAAATTTATGTTATTTATAGCTTTATTAATAAATGTGTATTTTATTAATAGCTTTATTCATAAATGTCTGTGTTGTTTATAGCTTTATTAATAAATTTATTGTTATTTATACCTCTGTCCATAAATTTGAATGTTACTTATAGCTTTATTAATAAATGTTATTTACAGCTTTCTTCACAAATTTGTATGTTATTTATAGATTCATTAGTAAATTTATCATTATAGCTTTCTTCACAAATTTATATGTTTTTTATGGCTCTATTAATAAATTTGTATTTTATAGCTTTAATAAATTCATTGTTATTTATAGCTCGATTCATAAATCTGTATGTTATTCATAGCTTTATTAATAAATTGTTATTTATAGCACGATTCATAAATTTATATGTTATTTATAGCTTTATTAATAAATTTATTGTTATTTATAGCTCGATTCATAAATTTGTATGTTATTTATAGCTTTATTAAATTTATTGTTATTTATATCTTTCTTCACAAATTTGTATGTTTTTTATAGCTTTCTTAATAAATTTATTGTTCTTTATAGCACTATTCATAAATTAGTATGTTATTTATAGCTTTTTTAATAAATTTCTTGTTATTTAAAGCTCTTCATAAATTCGTATGTTATTTATATCTTAATAAATTTATGTTATTTATAGCTTTATTAGTAAATGTATTGTTGCTTATAGCTGTGTTCATAAATTTGTATGTTATAGCTTTATTAATAAATTTATTGTTATATATAGCTCTATTCAAAAATTTGTTATTTATATCTTTATTAATAAATTTATTGTTATTTATAGTTTTCTTCACAAATCTGTATGTTATTTATAGTTTCTTAATAAATTTATTGTTATTTACAGCTCTATTCATAAATTTGTTTTTATAGCTTTCTTAATAAATTATTGTTATAGCTATATTCATAAATTTGGATGTTATGTATAGCTTTATTAATAAATTTATGGGTTATTTATAGTTTTATTAGTAAATTTATTGTTACTTATAGCTCTGTTCATAAATTTGTTATTGCTTTATTAATAAATTTATTGTTATTTACAGCTCTATTCAAAAATTTGTATGTTATTTATAGCTTCCTTAATAAATTTACTGTTATTTACAGCTCTATTCATAAATTTGTATGTTATTTATATCTTCACAAATTTGTATGTTTTTTATTGCTTTCTTAATAAATTTATTGTTATTTGTATCTTTCTTTGCAAATTTGTATGTTTTTTATAGCTTTCTTAATAAATTTATTGTTATTTATATCTTTCTTCACAAATTCGTAGGGGTTTTATAGCTTTCTTAATAAAATTGTTCTTTATAGCTCTATTCATAAATTTGTATGTTATTTATAGCTTTATTAATAAATTTATTGTTATTTATAACATTCTCGATGTTTATAGTGATAATAAATCTTATGGTTTAAAGAGCCGTGTTTGTGTCTTGATATTAAGAATAGTGCTGGCATCTTTGTACTAGACACTGTCAATCTGGTCTGTGCTCTCAGCATTGTCATCCCCCCTGGACTTTGCAATCCACGTTGTGGGAACTATTAATAACTGTACCTCCTGCTTTTTCTCCTCGGAGGACCAACCTATGGGGGAGACGTCCCCCCACATCTTCCACCTCCCCACCAGGCTCTTTACGGTAGCATTTCAGAATTTCAGACACTTCAAATGTCCTTTGAATACCCATGAAACCAACCTGCTCCTCTGCTGGGAACCAGCGTGTTGCTGCGTATGGTTCAGGTCTTGCTTAAGGGTAAACAACGATGTGAGCATACCCCCAGACATCTTTCCCCGAGGCTGTACAGTTACGGGAGCAGGGTGTGTGGGATCGTATGGGCAGGTACCTAGGCCAGGGGCCCCTGCAACGCTGTGGAACTTCACCCCTGAACAAGTGCAAAATCCAGGAGAACTACTCCATGAGCCAGCAATGTGCTCTTGCGGCCAAGAAGGCAAATGGCATCTTAGGGTGCATTAGAAAGGGAGTGGTTAGTAGGTCAAGAGAGGTTCTCCTCCCCCTCTACTCAGCCTTGGTGAGGCCGCATCTGGAATATTGCGTCCAGTTCTGGGCCCCTCTGTTCAAGAAGGACAGGGAATTGCTTGAAGGAGTCCAGCGCAGAGCCACAAAGATGATTAAGGGAGTGGAACATCTCCCTTATGAGGAGAGGCTGAGGGAGCTGGGTCTCTTTAGCTTGCAAAAGAGGAGACTGAGGGGTGACCTCATCAATGTTTACAAATATGTGAAGGGTAGGTGTCAGGATGATGGAGCTAGGCTTTTTTCAGTGATACCCAGTGATAGGACAAGGGGCAATGGGTGTAAACTGGAACATAGGAAGTTCCACGTTAACATCAGGAAGAACTTCTTTACTGTAAGAGTGACAGAGCACTGGAACAGGTTGCCCAGGGGGGTTGTGGAGTCTCCTACACTGGAGATATTCAAGGCCCGCCTGGACAAGTTCCTGTGTGATGTACTGTAGGTTACCCTGCTCTTGCAGGGGGGTTGGACTAGATGATCTTTTTAGGTCCCTTCCAACCCTTGGGATTCTGTGATTCTGTGATTGGCTGGGAAAAGCATCGTCCTGGCAATACCAGAGAGGCAAAATCAGCACAACGTGCTGGGGCCTGCCCCTTGCCCACCGAGCCCTGCTCAGCACTATCCAGTACCCTCAAGGAGAAAAGGTCCCTGGATCTCATGGCAAAGCAGCAGGCAGTGCTTCTACCCCAGCCCCAGCAACCAGCACTGCGGCTACTGCAGCCTCAGCAGCAGCACTCCAGCCATTCCAGCCGTGGTGACAGACACTGCTGCTGCTCCAGCCCTGACAGCAGACGCTGGCGGCCACTCCAGCCCTGGTAGCAGGCACTTGGGCTGAACCAAAGAACCAATCTGTGCCGTTATCCGTTGCCCCTGTACAGAGAAGAACTGGACACGAAAGTCAGCTCGTGTAGAGACAGAGGACGGCGCAGGGCCAGCGCTAGAAAGAGAGGAGGAGGCAGAACCAGAGGGAAGCTCTCGCTCCCTGTCCTGGCTGCTCCGATGCTGGGATAATGGAGCTGGCAGCCTGGAATTAGAGGGTAGGGAAGCCAAGCATCTGGGCTCTCTTTGTAGGTAAGCAGGTGTTGACCACGCAATTGGAAAAGGGACCCAAACCCTCAGGCTCTTAAGCCCCATTCGAAATCATTCTTCTTGCGGGTCGCATGATAGAGAAAGCTCACAACCGGACTGTAATTTGGGATGTGCATTCTCCAGACCCCACAACACCTGAGAAAGCTCGTGTTTGTTTCTTACTGGTTGGTGGAGGCATTGCTGTTCCCTTGCTGATCACGTCTGTGCGGATCTGCTGACGTCCGTCTTGCCGCTTTATTCCCCAAACCTGAATCTCCTGGTCAGGTCCCTTGACCTTGCTCCATCCTATGGCAAAAGCGGTCTTGGGAAGGCTTTGGATTATTTTCCTCCCTGTCTAAAAAGCTTCTGCTGCTGCTGAACGGTGTCACACCGTGTCGGTGTAAGGTACTGCAGGTGTTGTGGGGCTTCACCCTGTTGCAGTACTTTCTGGATCAGCCCATGGCAGACGGTAGGGCTGCCTTTCCATCCCTGCGGCACTCGATTCCAAGTGTATTGGACGGCCCTCCGAGTATCAGCAAACTGGCCTGCACTCTGCTGCCAAAGGGATTGAGACAATGCATCGGCAACGTCAATTGTGCCATCCCACTTGGCTGCCTTTGACTCTCCTACCCCAAAGCAGGCTGGGATTCCCCGATTCCCTGACGTGCGAACGTCGGTCACTCTCCGCTGCTCGTAGGTGGCCGTGATGCCCTGTTCCGTTGCCCAGGCTGAGCTGTGACCCC
This sequence comes from Lathamus discolor, assembly GCF_037157495.1. NCBI lineage: Eukaryota > Metazoa > Chordata > Aves > Psittaciformes > Psittacidae > Lathamus > Lathamus discolor. The sequence goes on from NC_088888.1 coordinate 22,724,957, forward strand.
TCGCACGCTCCAGCTCCGGACGAAAGGCGCAGAGGAAGAGCAGCCCGTGAGGGACCTCCCCGAGCCGGCTGGGCAGAGGCTGGTCCCCGTGCGGCGACTGCCGGAGCATCCCTGGGTGCCCAATGGCCACGGGCACGATGCTGCCGCCAGCACAAAGCCGTTGTGGTTGCAGTGGAGAAGCCCATCGTGACCGGGCCACCACGGTGACCGTGGGGTATTCCAGGAGCGAGAGCCCTGGAGTGACCAGTGCGGAGGAGACCTCTCCCTCGGGAAGCTGCATCTCCCCTGGGTGCCGAGCGTTGAGCCGGCGGGGTTTGTGTTAATAGTGCGCAGTGTGGGGAAGGCGGGCATCTCGCTTGTTTTCCATGCGGACTGAAATAAAAGGAAGCACTTGATGTGACGAAGCCATCCCTTTATTACGGAACTGCGGGATGAAGGATGCTGCGAGCGTGCTGCGGAGCACAAGGGCGGCTGCTGCGGGGCCCAGAGGTTTGCCTCCCAGCGAGACTGACGCTGCAGGTTCCCCAAGGGCTCCCCGAGCCGCGGTGCCCAGGAGCAGCCCCCGAGAGCAGCACGGGGGAGGCTGGATCCAGCCCTACGAGACGGGGGGGACGACACGAGCCTGCGGTTTGCCCGCGAGGAGCAAGGGCGGCGCTCACCGGGGGGAGCGGGCGGGACGGGGCCCGGGGGACGCCGGGCAGAGGCGAGGCCGCAGGGAAAAGGGCTCAAGGGAGGAGCAGGCTCCTCGCGGGGGGCTCGGCCGCGGTTCGGCCGCGGGGATGCTGCGGCCGGGCGGGGGGGGCATGATCCCGCTGGCTCTCGCCGGCTCGGAGCCCTCCCTCCGCCGCTCCCCGAGTCCGTGCCCCCCGCTTCTCCCCAGCCCCCGGGGCCTCCCGCCGGGGCTCTCCGCGCCGCTCCGCTCCGCTCCGCTCCGCTCGGCTCTGCCGCTCCCGGCCGTGGCGGCGCTGGCCGAGCCGCTGCCGCTGGGTCTGGCGAGGCAGCACCGCCCCCTACCTCTCCCCGGCCCGCCCCCAGGCCCCGCTCCGCCCGGCCCCGGTCGCTCGGCGTCGGGACCCCCGAGCCGCCGGTGCGCGGTGCGGCTGCGGGGGTGCCCGCGGCGGCACCGGGAGAGCGGTCGGGCAAGGTGCCCGTGGTGCTGCTGCGGGGGTGGAGCCGCTGGCCGGGGCACCGGCGGGGAGTGCACGCCCGGAGCCGCGGCCGGGTAAGGGAGGGGACGGCTCCGCTCGGCCCGGAGCGGAGCGGGCGGTGGGGGCCGGCGGGGGGCCCCGCTCGCAGCGGTAGCGGCCGCGTGTGGCGCACAGGGAAGGAGAAGGAGCCCCTGGAGCGGCTGCACCGCCTGGGAGCGCTGCTGGGGAGCGGCGGCTCCGGGTCCGTGCCCTCGGGGTGCGCCCGTCCGACAGCGCCCCGGTAAGTGGCGGGGAGGCGGCGGGGGTGCCCGGTCCCGGTGTGTCCGCGAGGGGGTCACCGGAGCATCCCCCAAAGCATCTCAGTGGAGAGTGGTGTCCTGTGAGAATTTAGAGATGGGCTTTTAGGTGTGTGAGTGAGTGAGTGAGTGAGTGAGGATATCCGTGTTGGAGGGGCTGTTCTGGAATGCACCATCTGCGGGACATGCCCAGGTCCTGGTTTCTGTCTTAGCACATTAGTCTTAGGAACAGGGTCTGGACATTGGCACATAGACTGCTGAAGACTCGGTCACCAGAGAGTGGTGTCCAGTGAGGCTTTATTTACACAGATGGAGTTTCACACAGGTGGAGTTTTAGGTGGGTACATAAGTGAGTTTATCCCTGTTGGTGGCACTGTTCCTGAGGGCTCCCTCTATGGAACACGTCCAGATTTTTGTTTCGTTCCTAACACATTAGGCTTAGGAGCAGGGTCTGGACATTTGTATTTAGGCAGCAGGTATAGCAGAAAAACCTTTTTGTTCCATTCAAAAGATTGCTTTTCAGCTCTTCCTTTTTCTTACACAGACACCAAGCTGGATGGGTTCCCCTTAAGGCAGGAGTGAGGCCAACAGCAGGTAGCCATTAACGTGGATGTGGATCGTGATGGGCAATATGCAAATAAACCTGATCTTGAAGAGATGGTGAGGAAGAACTGACTGTCTTCTGAGACTCCTATGTATTATATTATAAGGTATGCTGTAATGCCTGGACAGAAAGTCAACCCCTGCCCATGACCAGAGGGGGCACTGCGCAGGCGCAAAGGACCTTCTAGCTCATCATAATACGAAGCGGGGACAGAATACGAAGGGGGATATGTATAGGCGCTAGGGAATAAATGTAAAGGAAAAACGACCCTGGGTGTGCATGCTTTGGAGGAACGATCCCCATGCACCTCAGCGCTGAATAAAGCATACCTACTTTACAACTTGAACGAGTTGTGGAGTCAATCCGCGTATCATTGTGATAAAGGACCAAGCAGAAGCCATGAATCCAGGCTCCTGCATTGTATTGGCATCTTCACCTGCATCTTCTCCACTGTCTCCATCAATCCCATCATCCGTAAGTCATTCCTTTAAAAACAGAAATTGAAGCAATTCAGCTGCTTCTTTTCAGAGTTCTAACACAAGGTCACCAGCAGACTCTGCTTATTTCTTCCATATTATGATGGATGCCTGTTTGGACCCCTCTTATCAGGTCTGGATTTTATCAGTTGGTGGGATATAACTGGTGCTGAATATGCAAAGTCACACACAGTGATCTTAGTAAAATTATAAAAACAAAATTAGAATGATCCTTAACAGTCATGATTTCATTATCATTATCCTCACAACAGCACAAGCAGTTCTTAAGCATACACATACACAATATATACAAGTACAATATACAAGTACAGTCCTTTGAGTAATGTCTGGATGGATTTCAAAATGATAAGTGCCTCATTCTGTATCAAGGCATATGTTCTTAGTATCAATTGCGTTTCTTCTCAGGCCTTCACAGTTCTAGTTGGAAAGGCTTCTGGCCAATCTGAAAAGATATCCGTTAGTGCCAACAAATATCTATATCCTCCTTTTCTTGGCAGTTCTGTAAAGTTGATCTGCCTCTGTTGTCCTGGTTTGTTGTCCCTCCCAATTTGACCCATTTTGGGTTTAGGATTACTTTTGGGGTTTGTTTGGAGGCAGAGATCACACTGGTGAGTTACCTGTTGAATAATAGCATAATTTTGCTTATCAAATATTTATATCGACTCCCCAGTGTGTTTTGATGTGCATTCTTTACTAAGGACCAAACGAAGATGAGGGAACAATTATCTTTCCCTGTGGTGTACTAGCCCACCCTTCATCTTGACCTACAATTAATTTCTGATCTTCTTTATTATAGTTTGGCTTACCTTTTAGAGAAATTTTCCCATCAGGAATTAAAGCTCCTTCAATTGTTATCTCACCTTTTGCAGTTTCTTTTGCCTCTCTGTCTGCCAGCTCATTTCCCTCCTCCAATTTTGAGCTCACCTTCTGGTGTGCCTTGATGTGCATAATTGCCACATTCTCAGGTAGTTGGACCTCTTCCAACAGTCTCAGTATTTCTTGTGCATGTTTAATGTTTTTTTTTTCCCTCGTGAATTCAACAGTCCTCTCCTTCCAAACGGCACCATGTGCATGCACAACTCCGAATACATATCTTGAGTCTGTATATGTGGGAACCGCCGGGAGACGAGCTCATCAGATGATGACCAACAAGTCTCAGTTTATTGCTAAGCAGATGGATCCTTATATACCTTGTATACAGAGATCATTGGCTTATAGCTTTTACATGTTACAAGATCATTGGTTTATAGCTTCTACATTTTTGCAGCTACACCATGCACCCCCCCCCCCCCCCCCCCCCCCACCATCCTCCTTCTCATGCACTTATCACTTAGTGGCCTTGGCTGTGATTGGTCATAGTATGTTAGTGTTTGCCGGTGTCCTTCATTTCCTCATTATCTGGCATGAGAGGTTTGCACCATGTTCTACACAGATGTCTTGTTTCAGCTTGTTGATGGGAGCGTGACCTTTTGACCTTTTTCGACAAGCCAATCCTCCACATGTATAGACATTTATGTTTTTTCCTTTTGCCAGCTCCAGAGCTCTAGTCAGAGCAATCAATTTCACCTTCTGTGCAGAGGTGTTTATGGGTAACGGTCTGGATTCTATTACTTCAGCATGTCGTTTTCCACTGATGACATAGCTGTTCCCAGTAAACCAGGTTTCTGCGTCGTCTAAAGGGGTATCTTTCAGATCCGGACGACTGGAATATGTGGCCTCAGTAGTCTCTGCTGAGGCTTGCTCCACCATGATGGCTTGATATTTCAGAAACCTTTGTGGGGAAAGCCAGTGCCCGCCTTTCACTTTCAGCACTGCAGACACTGTATGGGACACCAGCACATTTTCTGGCCCAAGGCAGTACAACTGCTGCAACGGCCCTGAGGCATCCAGGCCATCCTTCAGCTGCAGAGTCCAATTGCTTACAGGCCCAAGTCCTGTGCTAGTATTCCTAAGGCAATTTCTTGTTTCTTATTGGGAGAAAAGAAAGAATGGTTTACTCACATCTGGGAGTCCTAAGGCTGGTGCCGACCTCAAGGCGTTTTTAATTGGTGGAAGGCTTAAGTCGCTTCTCTTGTCACTGAAGATTCTTGTTGTAGTGCATATAGAGGCTTAACAATTAGTCCATGATGGTAGATCCACAATCTACACCATCCTGTCATACTGTCCAGGCCACACAGGCCTCTTCTGTCTGGGTAGCTATTAGGATGTCATCTATGTACTGCAGTAACTTCTCTTCTTCCGGTGGGGCTTCCCAGGGTAAGTCTTTTGAAAGTTGTTCTCCAAACAGGGTGGGACTGTTCTTAAATCCCTGAGGCAACACCATCCACATGAGCTGGATTTTGCACCTACTCTTAGGGCTTTTCCATTCAAATGCAAAGATTTTCTGGCTGGCTTTGTGGAGAGGGAGGCAAAAGAAAGCATCCTTCAAATCTAGAACAGTAAATCAAGTTAGCTCTGATGTTAAGTATGTTAGCAAAGTGTATGAATTTACTATTACCACCCGGTATTACCCATAAGGTTTACAAACAGGTAAAATAGGGGTGTTAAAATCAGATTGGCACTCTTTTAGCAGTCCTAGCTGTAGGAAATTCTCAGTCATTTGGAAAAAATTCCTTCCCTATCTTCCCTCTTCAGGGGGTATTGTTTAATCCTGACTGACTGTTTTCTCTCCTTGAGCTTATCTGCATAAAATTAAGCTTTTAACATCTCTATATACTGTTGGTCCTTTACTTTTAAGGTGATCTCGCCTCCTTTGAAAGTAATGGTCGCTCCCAAGTGTTCTAACAAATCTCTCCCCAAAAGAGCTTTTGGGGAGTTAGGCATATACAAAAACTTATGGATGCCCCATTGTTTTCCCAATTGATATTTTAGTAGTTTACAAAAATAAGCCTTTTCACCTTGGCCAGTCGCCCCTTTTAGCATCATATAATCGTCCCCAAAGGCATTAAAGCTTTGTTTAAAACTGAATACGTTGCACCCGTATCAACCAAAAATTCCGTTTCCCCCCTTTTTTTTTTTTTTTTTTTTGAGGGAAAGGTTTTGGGGGGCGAAGGGACAGGGGAGAAAAGTGGGGCAGCGGTTTGGGGGAAAGGCAGTGTGGGAAACCCCACCAACCAGAAGGAAAATAAAGGGTAGGGGAAAAGTGGGAGGGGGAGGTGTGTGTGTGTGGAAAAAAGTGGAACAAAAAATATGGATGAAATCCAGCAAAATTTAAATAAAATATTAATAAACTAGAAAATAAGAATAAAGCAAAACCCAAACAAATCTTTGGGGGAAAAGTCACAAAGCCTTAAAAACCTTAAAACCAACGAAAACCGCACCACCCCCAGCCCCTCACCAAAGGAAAAAAGGAAAACAAAGCCACTAACCTGTGGAAACAAAAAGGGGAAACCAAACCTGGGAAAAACCCCAAACCGGGGGGGGGGGGGGGGGGGGGTTGGGGGGGGTGCGGTGTGTGGAGGAGAGGGGAAAAAAGGGGAGGAAGGAAACGGGGAAAAAAGAAAGCCCCCAGCAGCCGGTGGAGATAAAAAAGCGGGGGTGGAAAGGGGAAAAAACTGAGGGGGGGGGGTGTGTGTAAAAAATGTGGAGCAAAAAACCGTGTGTGTGTGTGTGTAAATCCAGGAATAAAGAAACCAGAAAAAAGAAGAAAAAAAAAGGGGAAAACCCCACCAAAACCCAAACAAACAGAAACTCCACCCAAAATTCCACACCAACTTGGAGCAAAATCCCAGCCAAAATAAAAAGGGGGGGGGGGGGGCGCGGAAAAAAACCCCAACACCGTGGGGAAGAAATCAACCAACCAGGGAGGAAAAAAAAAAGGTGGGGAGGGGGAGATTTGGTGGGGAGAAGGGAGAGGGGGGAAAAGCGCCGGGGGGGGTGTGGGGGGATAGGGACGGACTGTGTGGAAAAACAGCACCAGCCAGAACGGGGGAAAAAAAGTGCGAGGGGGAAGGGGGGGAAGTGGATAAAATGCATTGATAAAAACCATGGATAAACTCCAGCAAAATATAAATAAAATAATTTTAACTTTTAAAAAATGGAAAAAGGGAATAAAGAAAAAACAAATCCCAAAAAATCTTTGGGGGGGGGGGGGGAAACAGAAAGAAAACGCAAAACGTCACAATCCCAGAAACCCCACAAAAACCACACCACCCCCCACAAAAACCCCCAAACAAACAAAAAGCACGAACCTGGGGGAAACCCAGCAAATGAAAAGGAAGGGGAAGGGAGAAAGCCCCAAGAACAAAAAAAACCAACCAAAAAACCCAACCCCGTGGGGGAGGGAAAGGGGGGGCCGGGGGGGGGAAGTGTGGAGGGGAGGAGAAAAAGGCAGGGGGACTCCCCCCCCCCCTCCCAACCGGTGGAGAGAAAAAAATGGTGGGGGGGAAACTCGGGGGGGTTAAAAAATGTTGAACAAAAAAAGGTGGGGAAAAAAAAAATCCAGGAAAGGAAAAGGAACATGGAAAAAACAGAAAACCAGACCCAAGCAAACAAAACCTGCAGCCAAGCCGCACACCACCTTGGGAAGAAAAGGGCCAGTAAAGAAAAGGGGGGGGGGGTGGGGGAATGGCAGAAAAATTCCTCACTCAAAGCCATCACTAAAAACAAACTCCCCCCAAAATCAAATGAAACCCCGGGGGGGTGGGGAGGGAGGGTAAGAGGAAAAAAAAGGGGGAGGTGTCAAAAAATCCCCATCCTTGTGGGGAAACCCCAACCAATGGGGGGAAAATGGGGGGGGGGGGGGGGAATGGGGAAAAAAAGGGGAGGGGGAAACAGTGGGAGAGAGAAAGGGGGAGGGAGGAAAATGGGGGGGATGGGGGTGGGGAAGTAGGGCAAAAAAGCGTGGAACAAAAAACACCATGGAAAAAACTCCAGCAGAAGTAAGAAAACCTTCGAAATAAACAAAAACCGACAAATAACCCCCCCACCCCCCTAAAAAAAAACCCAAGAGCCACCTCCGAAAAAAACACGAGGGGGCAGGGGGGAGAAAAAAAATCCCCGAAGAACTCTGGAGGGAGAGAAAAAAAAGAAACCTGCGGGGAAAAATCATTAAAAAGTGGTGTGTGTGTGTGTGTGTGTGTGTGTGAAAATGGGAGCTGGAGGGGAACTGGAAGGGGGAAAACGCGGGGATAAAATAACCGTGGGGTTAAAAAGAGTGGAACAAAAACACATGGGAAAAAATCTGGGGAGAGAAAAGAAAGGGAAAAAAGAAACCAAAACAGGAGCGGGGGCTGACACCCCAGTGGGTTGCGCTGGTGGTGGCACTGTTGCAGGGAGCGCTATTTGTAGCTGATGCCCAGCACCATCTCTCTGTCCTGGCAACTTAGGCTTAGCATCAGGGTCACATTCAGGGAGCTGGTGTCTCGGTCACTGAATAGTGGTGTCCCGTGAGGCTTTAGGGATGGAGTTCTGTGTGGGATAAGTAAGAGAGGATATCCATGTTGGTGGCACCCTTCCAGAGGGCTCTCCGTGTAGAACATGTCCAGCTATTTGTTTCTGTCCTAAGACATGAGGCTTAGGAGCAGGGCATGGATATTCACACATAGGGACCTGGTTTCTGGGGTGTCTGAGAGTGCTGCCCTGTGCGGTCAGACACAGGTGTACGTTTAGGTGGCTAAGCAGAGGTGGATTGCCATGTTGGTGTCCTTGTTGCGGAAGGCACCATGTTTACGTGATGCCCAGCACCAGCTTTCTGTTTCTTACTGTATTGTTAGCATCAGAATTTGGACGTTCACACTTTGGGAGCTGTTTTGAGGCTCGTCAGTGCTGTTCAGTGAGGCTTTACAGGGATGGAGTTTGACGTGTGTAAGCAAGTGACGATATCCATGTTGGCAGCACGGTTCCGGAGGACTCCCTGTGTAGAACATGTCCAGTTACTTGTTTCTGTTCTAACACATAGCCATAGGAGCAGGATGTGCACATTTCCACTTAGGGAGCTTGGTTCGGTGGCGCTTGAGAGTGCACTCTGTAGGCAGCACAGATGCACTTCTATGTGGCTAAGCAAGGGTGGATTCCCATGCTGGTGGCTCTGTTCCCAAGCTATAGCTGTGTAGGTGATGTGCAGCATGAGCTTTCTGTCGTGGCACACCGAGTGACCTGGCATGATGGGAATGGTACGGAATAAGGGGTGGATACTGTCCGGGTTTTGGGTGGGCTAGAACCGATTCTCTTTGCTGTGGCTGGCGCAGTGCCGTGTTCCGGCTTGGTTCCGGGAATCACGCTGGTAGCGCACCGATGTTTTAGCTGTTGCTCAGTAGCACTTCGGCTGAGCAAGGGCTTTCCAGTCTCTCCTGCTCTGCCAGTGAGGGAGGGCACGGGAAGCCACGAGGAAGCAGAGCCAGGACACCTGGTACAGACACTGGGGGGAGACACCCGGAAGGCGCAGATGGCCGCTCGGGTCCGGCTGGGGATCGCTGATGGGGTGCTGAGCATTGTGCATCGCTGCTGGTTCGTGTTCCCCGTTCCCTGCCCAGCTCTAGAGGAGCAGTTTGCTGGAGAGCTGTTCGCAGCGACGAGGTTTGAGCTTTCCTCTCGTTGCTGCAGGTCGGGTTTTTAAGTTCTTGTCATGGTTCCGTTGTTGGGGCTGAGGGAGCGGGGAGCGGGCGAGGGCAGCGGCGGGGCTGGGGGAGCGGGGAGCCGCCGCGGGCCCGGCGGGCTCTGGCGGGGCTGCGGGTGCGGCCGTGCCGAGGCGAGGGGGTGGCGGGGCCGGCCCCGGCGGGCAGCGCGGGCTGAAGCCGGCCGCGGGCCGGTGTCGCTCCCCCAGCGCGGGCCGATGGGGCCGGGCGTTGCCCGGCGGCCGGTGGAGCGCGAGCGGCCGGGGCGTCCGTTGTCGGGGAGCGCCATGGAGGGCCAGCGGCTGCCCGGCGCTGTCAACCCCAGCCACTTCCCGGCCAAGCTCTGGCAGCTGGTGAACAGCCCGCGCTGCGGCTCCGTGCGCTGGGATGCCCGTGGCGAGGGGCTGCTCATCGACCGGCGGCTCTTCGAGCGAGAGCTGCTGGGCGCGGAGCCGGCCGGCGAGGGGGCGGCGCTGGGCGCCGACTTCTTCAAGACCAGGAACTTCGCCAGCTTCATCCGGCAGCTGAACCTGTACGGGTTCCGCAAGCTGGGGCCGGGGCCGGGGCCCGGGCCCCTGCAGGACCCGGCGGGCGGCGACGGCGGCAGCTCCGCCGGGCCCCTGCTGCACTTCCACAGCCCCCATTTCCGCCGCGACCGCCCCGAGCTCCTCGTGCGCCTCAAGCGCCTGACGAGGGCCAACAAGGCGAAGCTGGCGGCCGGCCCGGAGCTGCCCAGCCGCCCGCCCCAGCGCTCCCAGCGCCCGCCCTCGACGCTCGGCGAGGCTGCCAGGCCCGGTGAGCTGGGGTGGCCCCGGGCTGCGGGCCGAGAAGCACTGGGGGCTGGGGGCTTCGTAGAGCGCCACCCCCGCAGGGAGCAGGGCTGCCGGACCTTGCTGGCGGCCGCTCAGCGCCGCCGCTGCGGGAAAGCCGTTGCTGTTGGCGCAGGGAGATGTGCTGCCAGCAGGCACGGGGAGCGGGGTTCGCGTGTGCTTCAGTCTGCTGCGAGAGGGCCTCTGTCGGGGGCTGCAGTAAGAGCACCCTCACCCCGTCTCTGTGGAGCGGGCACGGCCCTGCCAGGTGAACGCTACTTCTCCTTGAGGGGTTGCTCCAAAAGCTGTCGTTAAATCTGCGTGAAGCGATGGGTAACGCTCTGAGGGCAGGTACCGCTTCGTGAAACAGTAACTGAACCGGGTGAGCTACCTGGAAAAAAGCTGGCTCTGGGTTTGTTTTCCTTGACAAACTGACAGACTTGTGATGAGGGGCTCTCAGAGTCTCGTTTAGGATTTGGACGTTGCCCTTGCCTTGGCTGCCCGTGTGCTGTCAGCGCTGGAGCTTGGTAGAGGCCTGCTTAACGATTCCCCTTTCATTTCAACTCGCTGCCTGCTGTAACGCACAGCACTTCCTAAATGACTCGTGCCCGTTTAGTCAGCTCCTGCCCGTTTTGATTTACAACAGCACATTTCTAGGTAGCGATCCCTTGCTCCTGAGGGCTTCAGGAGACTGAATGCCCCAGAGATGACTGTGTGTTGGCACAGCACTGATGTTCCTGTGTGTTCAGGTGGTACTGCTACAGCAGTTACTGTATGTTTAGGTGTAAGACTAGAGTCTGTTGTTGGATTAAGAGCATTGGAGCAAAGGTGGTCTTCCCAGGGAACGTCGTGGAGCCTTGGCTCCTCATCCTGCCTTTCAGGGCTAGTGAAAACTCCTTCCCTTAGTCCTTGTTTCCCTTTGTTTTGCAGGACTGGTGACTGCAGGACAGGCTCCTCAACCTTGCCGTCCAGCCAGCTTCTTCCCTTACTCCAACAGAGCGGCCTCCTGCCTGTACCCCCCTGCTTTCCAGGCAACGACTTCCCAGCAGCGCCCAGTCCCTTCCAGACCGTGGCAGGGTTCTGTTGGGTCGCTGCCAGGGCACGGGGCTTCCGCAGCTTTCCCAGGCCCAGGGGCTCCCTTTCCCGTCCTCCACCGGTGTTCCACCGAGGTCACGTACACCCTCCACACCGTGTTCTCGCTTCTGCCGCTTCAGCGAGGGGCTCCAGCTGCTGCTTCCCTTCCAGAACCCGGCAGCTGCGCGTCTCCAGGGCAGTGCTTGCCAGGCCCGGATCCAACACGTACGGCAAAAGTTCTCCCCTTGCTGCTCGGGAAGTTACCGCAAAGTGATGCATGAAATGTTTTTCCCCAGTGCTCTGTCACTGTGTGTGTACCTGACGTGCGTGCTTGCAGTGAGATGTGTGCTCCCTGTCCGTTACTTGCTACCAGCCGGTGACAGAATGTGCTTTAGCTGCTCCTTTCTTCTGGCTCACAAAGGTGTTGTGAGTGCAAACCATTCTTTCTGTGCACCATTCTGCACTTGAGACCCGTTCAGAACTGGTCACCAGTCTGGGCTGCTACACGGTTATGTTTGCTCTCCTCCCCTTGATGCACAGGCATTACAGCGCGTTTGATTCACGAGCTGCTTTCACTGTAAGCTCTACGAAGTGCAAGAGTTGTGCAATTTCTGCTTTACTTGTGGCTTCTTATAGCCTGTGATCTGGACATTCTGTTTTACACTTGCCTCCTGTTTCACAAGCACTTTTTCCCTTTGGGTTTTTCCTTTTCTTCTCTTAGAAACTAGGCTCTTTGTACTGCGTGTTTGTTTCCTTAGGATGACTCCAGCAGGTTACAGCCAATCTCTCCTTTGCTCTCTTGCACTGTTTTTACAGTAGCCCTTTAAGTTTCTTTGGTGGTTTTCTTGGGTTTGTCCACGTCCTTTGGCGTTCCCAGGGAGTGAAGCCCAGGTATCCTTAGATTTTTGGCACTGCACAGAACTGTAATATGTTTGCAGGCCACAGACTGTTCTTCTGAAAGATGTCCAGATTTCACCCTAAGGTTGCTGAACATGAGCTTTTGAAGTAACAGGAGTCAGACACGTGTCTCGCGCTGCTGTGGAAGGATGTCCACTAGCTCGCTCCATGTTGTTTAGCTCTTGTGTATGTTGCTCCAAACTGGACAAAAGTTCACAGATTTCGTATGACAAAGGGCACTAGGTTTAGGTACTCAAATCCGTATCGGTTATCGTAGCAACTGTCTCGTGAGGAATCCCGCGGAGGTGTCAGGCATTGCAAAGAAACGGGTCTGATCACGTGGCCGTCTCAAGTCACACTCGTACCATTTAATTCCTGTGAACATGGGCCTAGATTTGATCTCATCAAGGATCTCTCTCTCGCCCGGAAGGACTGCAAATTTTAAAGATTGTCTGTCCTGCCAGCAGTGCCTTTCCTTGTACGTTCTCTCTGCGTGTCACCAAAACCTGAGACCCGCAGAAACCGCTTCATCTGCGGAGCTGCTTTTTGGAATAAGATCCCGTTTTCATTCCAGTGTGTGTGTGAACATGCAGGCCCTTCCTGTGTGAGTCCCCTTTCTGTGGTGTGGTGTGTTGAGACAGTCAAGCAGCCAAATCCAAAAGGTGATATTAAGATAGAGTGAATAGGAAGTTTCTGTGTGTGTGTGTGTGTTGGTTAATTCTACAAGACGTATGTTTGATCTGTGTCTACATACTTCAGAAGAAATATGTTTTAAGGTGGAGAGCTCAGTCTCTCAGTCAGTGGGGAGGTCATAATCCATTTCAGGGAGTTATCTTACGGAGTGGTTACTGCAGTGTTTAATGCAAGTAAGCAACAGAACTGTGCGCACTGGGCACCGGTTCTGTCAGTCTGATCCCTGTGTTTGAATTTTGCAGCCACCCTGCAGTGTTTGCCCCCTGCCCAGGGAGGGCCTCTGACTGTCAGCGCCAGTGCTGCGGCGTCCACCGACTGCGGCTTTGTGCAGGTGAGTGCAGCGCACAGAGAGCAGGGGGAAGGGAGGAGACCCCGTGCATGGACCGCAGGGTTCTGGGCTTGCGGCAGGAAGGAGAGGACTTTGGGACTGCTCTGCTTTGGAAAGGGAAAGTAACGTGGTTTGCCAATGCCCATTCCAAAGCACCGCTTTGAAACACGAAAGGGGCGGTGCTGTAATGCAGGTAAGGTTTCAGGGCAGCGGCATAGCGGGTGTCCTCATCGGCGGAGGGTTTTTTCCCGTAAAAGTGTTATGTTTGACTTCACCATAATTCGCTTTAGTTCCTGAGTCTCCGTTTGTCTTTGAAGAAAGCCCTTGCCTGCACAAAATGGGATTCTTTAATGTTATGATACTGGGAATCAGCTCCACTTCTGTGCCCCAGACAGCTTGTGGCAGTCCTGAGTTTCATTGGATGCATGAGAAGAACCAAGCTGACTTTTGGAATTGGCCCCAGCTCAGAGATACCCTATCTAGGAGAGCTCCAGTGCTTCCTGTCAAGGCTTTCTAGAATTCTGGTGGAAATTGCTCCTCACTGGGTGGCCTGCCTTATGCAATACCAAAAGAGCCTCAGTAAAAATGCCAGGGCTTCCTTTCGCATTCCAGCAGCATGGAGTTACTTTTTTTCCTCACAGGGGATAAGCAAAGCAAGCTCTGCTGGTGTGTGCTGAAAAAGGGTTGACCTGTGCAAGCCTGATCGTCCAGTTTCTTGTCTTGCAAATACCGACCTTTTGTCCTTTTTGCGTGTTTTCCTGTTTTAATATGAGCTTACCCAAGCTGGGGAGGTTATGGCCAGGGTAACGTTGCTGTGAGGCTAGAAATAGCCAACAGCCAGTCGTGCCATCGATAGGCTGGTGTTTATTTTCCACGCGGTGCATCTTTGTCCTCTCTCTTCCATCGTGAGCTGCTTTTCCCTCCAGCACATGAGGATCAGTGTGAGTGATGGGAAGTCACAGTCACATCAGTTCCGATGTCAGAAGGCTGAGATCAGTGTCTGGGATAGCACATGGTCCCAAAGGAGTCGTCAGGGGGTGGCGGTGTGTCTAGATTGAAAGGTGATAGAAATACACGGTCGAAAGGGTCTTCCTTGGAGAAGCAAGTCCCACGGAGAGTCAGAAGAGATGGGCTGGTTACTTAACCAGTAAGTGGCCTGGTAGCTTCCTGGTTAACCACTTCCTGGTTAGCGGTTGCTTGGATTGTGCAGCCGCAGGCAGGGAACTGCCGGTCAAAAGGTGCTGGTGCATCTGGGCAGAGGTTGGTGGAAGGTCCCCTGCGTGTGAGCAGTCCAAAGGCAAGCAGGGGTGTAAGCCAGTGGTGCCAGGTCAGTGCCTGACTGCCTCTGAGCAGGACAACAGGAGCAGTGTGCAGAAGGGATCAAACGGGCTTGAGATTTCCGAGCCTTAGTGTAGCCTCGATCACTTCTCCGGGAGCAGGGTGGCAGGGGCTGTGCGGGTGGTACAGAAGACAGTGCTTTGGCTGTGGATCTCACTGAGCTCTGGCCAAGAATCAGTTTACCTCGTGTGTGCTCTGGGGCAGACACTTCCCCGAGGTCCTGCTGAGGGATGCAGCCAGCTACAGCCTTGATCATCCTGCCCTGCTTGTGTCCTCATCATCAGTAAGCACTTGCACGGTCCTCAGAAGTGGGAAAATCTGTCAGCCCTGACTGAAAATGGTTGTGATTTTTGGATCTAGCAATTCCCTGTATTTTGTTTCTCGCAGAGTCCTGACGTGCAGCCACCTTCTGCAGCTGAATGCCCGCCCTCTGATGGGGCACATCATGCATCTGAGGGCGAGGAGAAGTTGCCGGAATTCAGTTACCAAGATGTGTTTGAGATTTTCAATGAGATGTGTGCATCACGCAGCGCTGATGTGGTGACACCGGAGCCTGCGGAAAGCTGGGATGGAGAGCTGCTTGCAAGCTACCTCAATGCGGCCATAGAAAGCGCCGCTGCTGCTGAAACGGCGCAAGACTCTGTGACCACACAGGGAGCCCCTGAAGAACGGGGAGAAGGACTGGATCCCACCCCAGCTCACCAGTCCGAAATGGCTGTTGTGGAAGCACTGTTCAGTGCAGAGCACGTAAGTGCTAAATGGAGGTAAAACTCCCTGGGAAGCTATCGCGTGATCTTTGGGTTTATTTCGGGTTTGGTGTGTTTATTCAAAGGAGAATGCGAGTGTAGAATGCGGATCTCTGACGGAAGAGAGAGAGCTGCCATCAGGAACCGAGGCGGCGAAGAAAGCTGCAGAAGAGCCAGGATCCCCTGCAAAACGTCAGTGCAGGAAGAGAAGACAGAGCTCACAGCAGGGTAAGTCCCTGGTAAGAGATCCTGCGTTTGTTAGAGGTGGCCAAGACAGCTGCTCTGAAACTCTTCCAGGAAGGGGAGATCACAAGAGCTGAGTTACTGTCTGCAGTGTAAGTACCTCACCGGGCCTTCAGTTCAACCATTACACTCGTACGAGCTCTTAGCGTACCTCCCGACAGGCTTCTATAGATAAGCTGGTGCCGAGGACTCCTGGGGGGAGAAGGGAATAAATTCTATCAGTCAGTAAAAGCTGAAGCTGCGGGAGTTGTGCCAGAGCCCTGCACGGCACAGTGCACAACACTGAGATGCAGGCTGCGGGTATGTTTGCTGGAGGGTGAGAGTGCCACAAAGGGAGCACTGACGAATGAGGTGACCGTTGAAGTAAGAGGGGAAAAGCCCCGCACGCTGCCAAAGTGAGTGCACGAGTCCAACCTTTCTGGCTCAGCTCACTAAAGACGTTTCAGAGCAGCCTGCTGGTACGTGTGCTGAAACACAGGAGAAAAGCACCCTCAGATTCCCAAGTGGCAGGCCGCCTTTGGCCAGGTCGGACTGTCCCCGATGGCAGCACAGTTGCTGCGCGTGCTGCCAGGTGAGCCGCAGGCAAGGCCTGATGCTTCCTGGGTGTCGTTTGCTTCCTAGACCCCCACGAGCCGGAAGGTGGAGCCTGTAAGCGGGGCTGCTTCTGGAGGAAGACGCCAGAGTGAGGAGCGGTGAACACGTGGAGCAGCTGCCGGCTGGTTCCCTCCTGCGAGTGCGGCAGCAGTGCTGGGCACGGAACTGGGGCCTGGGTTCAGGGTCACGCCTCTTCTGTTTCCGGACTTTGAAGTTACTGATAGCTTTAGTCATCAATTCGTGTGTTACTGATGGCTTTATTCATCAGTTTGTGTGTTGTTTATAGCTTTATTCATCAACTTGTGTGTTATTGATAGCTTTATTCCTAAATTCGTATGTTATTTATAGCTTTATTCATAAATTTATGTGTTATTTATAGCATTATTCATAAATCTGTATGTTATTTATAGCATTATTCATAATTTTTTATCTTATTGATAGCTTCATAAATTTGTATGTTATTTATAGCTTCATTCATAAATTTGTAATTTATAGCTTTATTAATTTTTTTATGTTATTTATAGATTTGTTATCTTTAGCTTTATTTATAAATTTATATGTTATTTATAGCTGCATTCATAAATTTGTTATAGCTTTATTCATAAATTTTTATGGTATTTCTGGCTTTACTCATAAATTTTTATGTTATTTATAGCATTATTCATAAATTTGTAGGTTATTCATAGCTTTATTCATATATGTGTATGGTATTTATGGCTTTATTAAAAATGTGTTATTAATAGCTTTATTAATAAATTTATATTATTTATAGGGTTATTCATAAATATTTTATTTTAAGCTTTATCAATAAATTTATACTTTATTTATAGCTTTATTAATAAATTTATAGTATAGGGTTATTCATAAATTTGTTATTTTAAGCTTTAGTAATAAACGTATACATTATTTATAGCTTTATTCATAAATTTATGTGTTATTTATAGCAGTATTCATAAATCTGTATGTTATTTATAGCATTATTCATAATTTTTTATCTTATTGATAGCTTCATAAATTTGTATGTTATTTATAGCTTCATTCATAAATTTGTAATTTATAGCTTTATTATTTTTTATGTTATTTATCGATTTGTTATCTTTAGCTTTATTTATAAATTTCTATGTTATTTATAGCTGCATTCATAAATTTGTTATAGCTTTATTCATAAATTTTTATGGTATTTCTGGTTTTACTCATAATTTTTTATCTTATTTATAGCATTATTCATAAATCTGTATGTTATTAATAGCTTCACTAATGTGTATGTTATTTATAGCTTCATTCATAAATTTGTTATTTATAGCTTTATTCATAAATTTATATGTTATTCATAGCATTATTCATAAATTTGTAGGTTATTTATAGCTTTATTCATATATATGTATGGTATTTATGGCTTTATTAAAAATATGTTATTAATAGCTTTATTAATAAATTTATATTATTTACAGGATTATTAATAAATATTTTATTTTAAGCTTTATCAATAAATTTATACATTATTTATAGCTTTATTAATAAATTTATATTATAGGGTTATTCATAAATTTGTTATTTTAAGCTTTATTAATAAACTTAGACATTATTTATAGCTTTATTCATAAATTTGTATATTATTTACAGATTTGTTATTTTTAGTTTTATTTATAAATTTGTTATTTATAGCTTTATTCATGCATTTGTATGTTATTTATGGCTTTATTAAAAAATTCATGTGTTGTTTATAGCTTTATTAATAAATTTATGTTATTTATAGTGTTATTCATAAATTTGCTATTTTTAGCTTTATTAAAAAATTTATATGTTATTTATAGCTTTATTCATAATTTTGTAAATTATATCTTTATAAATTTATATGTTATTTATAGCTTTATTAATAAATGTGTATTTTAGTCATAGCTTTATTCATAAATTTCTGTGGTCTTTATAGCTTTATTAATAAATTTATGTTATTTATAGTGTTATTCATAAATTTGCTATTTTTAGCTTTATTAATAAATTTATACGTTATTTATAACTTTATTCATAATTTTGTAAATTATATCTTTATAAATTTATATGTTATTTATAGCTTTATTAATAAATGTGTATTTTAGTCATAGCTTTATTCATAAATTTCTGTGGTCTTTATAGCTTTATTAATAAATTTATGTTATTTATAGTGTTATTCATAAATTTGCTATTTTTAGCTTTATTAATAAATTTATACGTTATTTATAACTTTATTCATAATTTTGTAAATTATATCTTTATATGTTACAGCTTTATTGTGTATTTTATTCATAGCTTTATTAATAGATTTCTGTGTTCTTTTTAGCTTTATTAATAAATTTATGTTATTTATAGTGTTATTAATAAATTTGCTATTTTTAGCTTTATTAATAAATTTATACGTTATTTATAACTTTATTCATATTTTTTAAATTATATCCTTATTTATGTTATTTATAGCTTTATTAATGCGTATTTTATTCATAGCTTTATTAATAGATTTCTGTGTTCTTTATAGCTTTATTAATAAATTTATGTTATTTTTAGTGTTATTCATAAATTTGTATGCTATTTTTAGCTTTATTAATAAATTTATACGTTATTTATAACTTTATTTATAATTTTGTAAATTATATCTTTATAAATTTATGTTATTTATAGCTTTATTAATAAATGTGTATTTTATTCATAGCTTTATTAATAGATTTCTGTGGTCTTTATAGCTTTATTAATAAATTTATATTATTTATAGTGTTATTCAGAAATTTGCTATTGTTAGCTTTATTAATAAATTTATACGTTATTTATAACTTTATTCATAATTTTGTAAATTATAGCTTTATAAATTTATATGTTATTTATAGCTTTATTAATAAATGTGTATTTTATTCATAGCTTTATTAATAGATTTCTCTGTTCTTTATAGCTTTATTAATAAATTATGTTATTTATAGTGTTATTCATAAATTTGCTATTTTTAGCTTTATTAATAAATTTATACGTTATTCATAACTTTATTTATAATTTTGTAAATTATATCTTTATAAATTTATGTTATTTATAGCTTTATTAATAAATGTGTATTTTATTCATAGCTTTATTAATAGATTTCTGTGTTCTTTATAGCTTTATTAATAAATTATGTTATTTATAGTGTTATTAATAAATTTGCTATTTTTAGCTTTATTAATAAATTTATACGTTATTTATAACTTTATTCAGAATTTTGTAAATTATATCTTTATAAATTTATGTTATTTATAGCTTTATTAATAAATGTGTATTTTATTCATCGCTTTATTCATAAATTTCTGTGTTGTTTATAGCTTTATTAATGAATTTATTGTTATTTATACCTCTGTCCATAAATTTGAATGTTACTTATAGCTTTATTAATAAATGTTATTTACAGCTTTCTTCACAAATTTGTATGTTATTTATAGATTCATTAGTAAATTTATCATTATAGCTTTCTTCACAAATTTATATGTTTTTTATGGCTCTATTAATAAATTTGTATTTTATAGCTTTAATAAATTTATTGTTATTTATAGCTCGATTCATAAATCTGTATGTTATTCATAGCTTTATTAATAAATTGATATTTATAGCACGATTCATAAATTTATATGTTATTTATAGCTTTATTAATAAATTTATTGTTATTTATAGCTCGATTCATAAATTTGTATGTTATTTATAGCTTTATTAAATTTATTGTTATTTATATCTTTCTTCACAAATTTGTATGTTTTTTATAGCTTTCTTAATAAATTTATTGTTCTTTATAGCACTATTCATAAATTAGTATGTTATTTATAGCTTTCTTAATAAATTTCTTGTTATTTAAAGCTCTTCATAAATTCGTATGTTATTTATATCTTAATAAATTTATGTTATTTATAGCTTTATTAGTAAATGTATTGTTGCTTATAGCTGTGTTCATAAATTTGTATGTTATAGCTTTATTAATAAATTTATTGTTATATATAGCTCTATTCAAAAATTTGTTATTTATATCTTTATTAATAAATTTATTGTTATTTATAGTTTTCTTCACAAATCTGTATGTTATTTATAGTTTCTTAATAAATTTATTGTTATTTACAGCTCTATTCATAAATTTGTTTTTATAGCTTTCTTAATAAATCTATTGTTATAGCTATATTCATAAATTTGGATGTTATGTATAGCTTTATTAATAAATTTATGGGTTATTTATAGTTTTATTAGTAAATTTATTGTTACTTATAGCTCTGTTCATAAATTTGTTATTGCTTTATTAATAAATTTATTGTTATTTACAGCTCTATTCATAAATTTGTATGTTATTTATATCTTCACAAATTTGTATGTTTTTTATAGCATTCTTAATAAATTTATTGTTATTTATATCTTTCTTCACAAATTCGTAGGGTTTTTATAGCTTTCTTAATAAAATTGTTCTTTATAGCTCTATTCATAAATTTGTATGTTATTTATAGCTTTATTAATAAATTTATTGTTATTTATAACATTCTCGATGTTTATAGTGATAATAAATCTTATGGTTTAAAGAGCCGTGTTTGTGTCTTGATATTAAGAATAGTGCTGGCATCTTTGTACTAGACACTGTCAATCTGGTCTGTGCTCTCAGCATTGTCATCCCCCCTGGACTTTGCAATCCACGTTGTGGGAACTATTAATAACTGTACCTCCTGCTTTTTCTCCTCGGAGGACCAACCTATGGGGGAGACGTCCCCCCACATCTTCCACCTCCCCACCAGGCTCTTTACGGTAGCATTTCAGAATTTCAGACACTTCAAATGTCCTTTGAATACCCATGAAACCAACCTGCTCCTCTGCTGGGAACCAGCGTGTTGCTGCGTATGGTTCAGGTCTTGCTTAAGGGTAAACAACGATGTGAGCATACCCCCAGACATCTTTCCCCGAGGCTGTACAGTTATGGGAGCAGGGTGTGTGGGGTCGTATGGGCAGGTACCTAGGCCAGGGGCCCCTGCAACGCTGTGGAACTTCACCCCTGAACAAGTGCAAAATCCAGGAGAACTACTCCATTGGCTGGGAAAAGCATCGTCCTGGCAATGCCAGAGTGGCAAAATCAGCACAACGTGCTGGGGCCTGCCCCTTGCCCACCGAGCCCTGCTCAGCACTATCCAGTACCCTCAAGGAGAAAAGGTCCCTGGATCTCATGGCAAAGCAGCAGGCAGTGCTTCTACCCCAGCCCCAGCAACCAGCACTGCGGCTACTGCAGCCTCAGCAACAGCACTCCAGCCATTCCAGCCGTGGTGACAGACACTGCTGCTGCTCCAGCCCTGACAGCAGACGCTGGCGGCCACTCCAGCCCTGGTAGCAGGCACTTGGGCTGAACCAAAGAACCAATCTGTGCCGTTATCCGTTGCCCCTGTACAGAGAAGAACTGGACACGAAAGTCAGCTCGTGTAGAGACAGAGGACGGCGCAGGGCCAGCGCTAGAAAGAGAGGAGGAGGCAGAACCAGAGGGAAGCTCTCGCTCCCTGTCCTGGCTGCTCCGATGCTGGGATAATGGAGCTGGCAGCCTGGAATTAGAGGGTAGGGAAGCCAAGCATCTGGGCTCTCTTTGTAGGTAAGCAGGTGTTGACCACGCAATTGGAAAAGGGACCCAAACCCTCAGGCTCTTAAGCCCCATTCGAAATCATTCTTCTTGCGGGTCGCATGATAGAGAAAGCTCACAACCGGACTGTAATTTGGGATGTGCATTCTCCAGACCCCACAACACCTGAGAAAGCTCGTGTTTGTTTCTTACTGGTTGGTGGAGGCATTGCTGTTCCCTTGCTGATCACGTCTGTGCGGATCTGCTGACGTCCGTCTTGCCGCTTTATTCCCCAAACCTGAATCTCCTGGTCAGGTCCCTTGACCTTGCTCCATCCTATGGCAAAAGCGGTCTTG
Organism: Lathamus discolor; assembly: GCF_037157495.1. NCBI lineage: Eukaryota > Metazoa > Chordata > Aves > Psittaciformes > Psittacidae > Lathamus > Lathamus discolor. Next base: position 22,746,694 of record NC_088888.1, read on the forward strand.
GGAAGGCTTTGGATTATTTTCCTCCCTGTCTAAAAAGCTTCTGCTGCTGCTGAACGGTGTCACACCGTGTCGGTGTAAGGTACTGCAGGTGTTGTGGGGCTTCACCCTGTTGCAGTACTTTCTGGATCAGCCCATGGCAGACGGTAGGGCTGCCTTTCCATCCCTGCGGCACTCGATTCCAAGTGTATTGGACGGCCCTCCGAGTATCAGCAAACTGGCCTGCACTCTGCTGCCAAAGGGATTGAGACAATGCATCGGCAACGTCAATTGTGCCATCCCACTTGGCTGCCTTTGACTCTCCTACCCCAAAGCAGGCTGGGATTCCCCGATTCCCTGACGTGCGAACGTCGGTCACTCTCCGCTGCTCGTAGGTGGCCGTGATGCCCTGTTCCGTTGCCCAGGCTGAGCTGTGACCCCTCGCACGCTCCAGCTCCGGACGAAAGGCGCAGAGGAAGAGCAGCCCGTGAGGGACCTCCCCGAGCCGGCTGGGCAGAGGCTGGTCCCCGTGCGGCGACTGCCGGAGCATCCCTGGGTGCCCAATGGCCACGGGCACGATGCTGCCGCCAGCACAAAGCCGTTGTGGTTGCAGTGGAGAAGCCCATCGTGACCGGGCCACCACGGTGACCGTGGGGTATTCCAGGAGCGAGAGCCCTGGAGTGACCAGTGCGGAGGAGACCTCTCCCTCGGGAAGCTGCATCTCCCCTGGGTGCCGAGCGTTGAGCCGGCGGGGTTTGTGTTAATAGTGCGCAGTGTGGGGAAGGCGGGCATCTCGCTTGTTTTCCATGCGGACTGAAATAAAAGGAAGCACTTGATGTGACGAAGCCATCCCTTTATTACGGAACTGCGGGATGAAGGATGCTGCGAGCGTGCTGCGGAGCACAAGGGCGGCTGCTGCGGGGCCCAGAGGTTTGCCTCCCAGCGAGACTGACGCTGCAGGTTCCCCAAGGGCTCCCCGAGCCGCGGTGCCCAGGAGCAGCCCCCGAGAGCAGCACGGGGGAGGCTGGATCCAGCCCTACGAGACGGGGGGGACGACACGAGCCTACGGTTTGCCCGCGAGGAGCAAGGGCGGCGCTCACCGGGGGGAGCGGGCGGGACGGGGCCCGGGGGACGCCGGGCAGAGGCGAGGCCGCAGGGAAAAGGGCTCAAGGGAGGAGCAGGCTCCTCGCGGGGGGCTCGGCCGCGGTTCGGCCGCGGGGATGCTGCGGCCGGGCGGGGGGGGCATGATCCCGCTGGCTCTCGCCGGCTCGGAGCCCTCCCTCCGCCGCTCCCCGAGTCCGTGCCCCCCGCTTCTCCCCAGCCCCCGGGGCCTCCGCTCCGCTCCGCTCGGCTCTGCCGCTCCCGGCCGTGGCGGCGCTGGCCGAGCCGCTGCCGCTGGGTCTGGCGAGGCAGCACCGCCCCCTGCCTCTCCCCGGCCCGCCCCCAGGCCCCGCTCCGCCCGGCCCCGGTCGCTCGGCGTCGGGACCCCCGAGCCGCCGGTGCGCGGTGCGGCTGCGGGGGTGCCCGCGGCGGCACCGGGAGAGCGGTCGGGCAAGGTGCCCGTGGTGCTGCTGCGGGGGTGGAGCCGCTGGCCGGGGCACCGGCGGGGAGTGCACGCCCGGAGCCGCGGCCGGGTAAGGGAGGGGACGGCTCCGCTCGGCCCGGAGCGGAGCGGGCGGTGGGGGCCGGCGGGGGCCCCGCTCGCAGCGGTAGCGGCCGCGTGTGGCGCACAGGGAAGGAGAAGGAGCCCCTGGAGCGGCTGCACCGCCTGGGAGCGCTGCTGGGGAGCGGCGGCTCCGGGTCCGTGCCCTCGGGGTGCGCCCGTCCGACAGCGCCCCGGTAAGTGGCGGGGAGGCGGCGGGGGTGCCCGGTCCCGGTGTGTCCGCGAGGGGGTCACCGGAGCATCCCCCAAAGCATCTCAGTGGAGAGTGGTGTCCTGTGAGAATTTAGAGATGGGCTTTTAGGTGTGTGAGTGAGTGAGTGAGTGAGTGAGGATATCCGTGTTGGAGGGGCTGTTCTGGAATGCACCATCTGCGGGACATGCCCAGGTCCTGGTTTCTGTCTTAGCACATTAGTCTTAGGAACAGGGTCTGGACATTGGCACATAGACTGCTGAAGACTCGGTCACCAGAGAGTGGTGTCCAGTGAGGCTTTATTTACACAGATGGAGTTTCACACAGGTGGAGTTTTAGGTGGGTACATAAGTGAGTTTATCCCTGTTGGTGGCACTGTTCCTGAGGGCTCCCTCTATGGAACACGTCCAGATTTTTGTTTCGTTCCTAACACATTAGGCTTAGGAGCAGGGTCTGGACATTTGTATTTAGGCAGCAGGTATAGCAGAAAAACCTTTTTGTTCCATTCAAAAGATTGCTTTTCAGCTCTTCCTTTTTCTTACACAGACACCAAGCTGGATGGGTTCCCCTTAAGGCAGGAGTGAGGCCAACAGCAGGTAGCCATTAACGTGGATGTGGATCGTGATGGGCAATATGCAAATAAACCTGATCTTGAAGAGATGGTGAGGAAGAACTGACTGTCTTCTGAGACTCCTATGTATTATATTATAAAGTATGCTGTAATGCCTGGACAGAAAGTCAACCCCTGCCCATGACCAGAGGGGGCACTGCGCAGGCGCAAAGGACCTTCTAGCTCATCATAATACGAAGCGGGGACAGAATACGAAGGGGGATATGTATAGGCGTTAGGGAATAAATGTAAAGGAAAAACGACCCTGGGTGTGCATGCTTTGGAGGAACGATCCCCATGCACCTCAGCGCTGAATAAAGCATACCTACTTTACAACTTGAACGAGTTGTGGAGTCAATCCGCGTATCATTGTGATAAAGGACCAAGCAGAAGCCATGAATCCAGGCTCCTGCATTGTATTGGCATCTTCACCTGCATCTTCTCCACTGTCTCCATCAATCCCATCATCCGTAAGTCGTTCCTTTAAAAACAGAAATTGAAGCAATTCAGCTGCTTCTTTTCAGAGTTCTAACACAAGGTCACCAGCAGACTCTGCTTATTTCTTCCATATTATGATGGATGCCTGTTTGGACCCCTCTTATCAGGTCTGGATTTTATCAGTTGGTGGGATATAACTGGTGCTGAATATGCAAAGTCACACACAGTGATCTTAGTAAAATTATAAAAACAAAATTAGAATGATCCTTAACAGTCATGATTTCATTATCATTATCCTCACAACAGCACAAGCAGTTCTTAAGCATACACATACACAATATATACAAGTACAATATACAAGTACAGTCCTTTGAGTAATGTCTGGATGGATTTCAAAATGATAAGTGCCTCATTCTGTATCAAGGCATATGTTCTTAGTATCAATTGCGTTTCTTCTCAGGCCTTCACAGTTCTAGTTGGAAAGGCTTCTGGCCAATCTGAAAAGATATCCGTTAGTGCCAACAAATATCTATATCCTCCTTTTCTTGGCAGTTCTGTAAAGTTGATCTGCCTCTGTTGTCCTGGTTTGTTGTCCCTCCCAATTTGACCCATTTTGGGTTTAGGATTACTTTTGGGGTTTGTTTGGAGGCAGAGATCACACTGGTGAGTTACCTGTTGAATAATAGCATAATTTTGCTTATCAAATATTTATATCGACTCCCCAGTGTGTTTTGATGTGCATTCTTTACTAAGGACCAAACGAAGATGAGGGAACAATTATCTTTCCCTGTGGTGTACTAGCCCACCCTTCATCTTGACCTACAATTAATTTCTGATCTTCTTTATTATAGTTTGGCTTACCTTTTAGAGAAATTTTCCCATCAGGAATTAAAGCTCCTTCAATTGTTATCTCACCTTTTGCAGCTTCTTTTGCCTCTCTGTCTGCCAGCTCATTTCCCTCCTCCAATTTTGAGCTCACCTTCTGGTGTGCCTTGATGTGCATAATTGCCACATTCTCAGGTAGTTGGACCTCTTCCAACAGTCTCAGTATTTCTTGTGCATGTTTAATGTTTTTTTTTTTCCCTCGTGAATTCAACAGTCCTCTCCTTCCAAACGGCACCATGTGCATGCACAACTCCGAATACATATCTTGAGTCTGTATATGTGGGAACCGCCGGGAGACGAGCTCATCAGATGATGACCAACAAGTCTCAGTTTATTGCTAAGCAGATGGATCCTTATATACCTTGCATACAGAGATCATTGGCTTATAGCTTTTACATGTTACAAGATCATTGGTTTATAGCTTCTACATTTTTGCAGCTACACCGTGCACCCCCCCCCCACCATCCTCCTTCTCATGCACTTATCACTTAGTGGCCTTGGCTGTGATTGGTCATAGTATGTTGGTGTTTGCCGGTGTCCTTCATTTCCTCATTATCTGGCATGAGAGGTTTGCACCATGTTCTACACAGATGTCTTGTTTCAGCTTGTTGATGGGAGCGTGACCTTTTGACCTTTTTCGACAAGCCAATCCTCACATGTATAGACATTTATGTTTTTTCCTTTTGCCAGCTCCAGAGCTCTAGTCAGAGCAATCAATTTCACCTTCTGTGCAGAGGTGTTTATGGGTAACGGTCTGGATTCTATTACTTCAGCATGTCGTTTTCCACTGATGACATAGCTGTTCCCAGTAAACCAGGTTTCTGCGTCGTCTAAAGGGGTATCTTTCAGATCCGGACGACTGGAATATGTGGCCTCAGTAGTCTCTGCTGAGGCTTGCTCCACCATGATGGCTTGATATTTCAGAAACCTTTGTGGGGAAAGCCAGTGCCTGCCTTTCGCTTTCAGCACTGCAGACACTGTATGGGACACCAGCACATTTTCTGGCCCAAGGTAGTACAACTGCTGCAACGGCCCTGAGGCATCCAGGCCATCCTTCAGCTGCAGAGTCCAATTGCTTACAGGCCCAAGTCCTGTGCTAGTATTCCTAAGGCAATTTCTTGTTTCTTATTGGGAGAAAAGAAAGAATGGTTTACTCACATCTGGGAGTCCTAAGGCTGGTGCTGACCTCAAGGCGTTTTTAATTGGTGGAAGGCTTAAGTCGCTTCTCTTGTCACTGAAGATTCTTGTTGTAGTGCATATAGAGGCTTAACAATTAGTCCATGATGGTAGATCCACAATCTACACCATCCTGTCATACTGTCCAGGCCACACAGGCCTCTTCTGTCTGGGTAGCTATTAGGATGTCATCTATGTACTGCAGTAACTTCTCTTCTTCCGGTGGGGCTTCCCAGGGTAAGTCTTTTGAAAGTTGTTCTCCAAACAGGGTGGGACTGTTCTTAAATCCCTGAGGCAACACCATCCACATGAGCTGGATTTTGCACCTACTCTTAGGGCTTTTCCATTCAAATGCAAAGATTTTCTGGCTGGCTTTGTGGAGAGGGAGGCAAAAGAAAGCATCCTTCAAATCTAGAACAGTAAATCAAGTTAGCTCTGATGTTAAGTATGTTAGCAAAGTGTATGAATTTACTATTACCACCCGGTATTACCCATAAGGTTTACAAACAGGTAAAATAGGGGTGTTAAAATCAGATTGGCACTCTTTTAGCAGTCCTAGCTGTAGGAAATTCTCAGTCATTTGGAAAAAATTCCTTCCCTATCTTCCCTCTTCAGGGGGTATTGTTTAATCCTGACTGACTGTTTTCTCTCCTTGAGCTTATCTGCATAAAATTAAGCTTTTAACATCTCTATATACTGTTGGTCCTTTACTTTTAAGGTGATCTCGCCTCCTTTGAAAGTAATGGTCGCTCCCAAGTGTTCTAACAAATCTCTCCCCAAAAGAGCTTTTGGGGAGTTAGGCATATACAAAAACTTATGGATGCCCCATTGTTTTCCCAATTGATATTTTAGTAGTTTACAAAAATAAGCCTTTTCACCTTGGCCAGTCGCCCCTTTTAGCATCATATAATCGTCCCCAAAGGCATTAAAGCTTTGTTTAAAACTGAATACGTTGCACCCGTATCAACCAAAAATTCCGTTTCCCCCCTTTTTTTTTTTTTTTTTTTTGAGGGAAAGGTTTTGGGGGGCGAAGGGACAGGGGAGAAAAGTGGGGCAGCGGTTTGGGGGAAAGGCAGTGTGGGAAACCCCACCAACCAGAAGGAAAATAAAGGGTAGGGGAAAAGTGGGAGGGGGAGGTGTGTGTGTGTGGAAAAAAGTGGAACAAAAAATATGGATGAAATCCAGCAAAATTTAAATAAAATATTAATAAACTAGAAAATAAGAATAAAGCAAAACCCAAACAAATCTTTGGGGGAAAAGTCACAAAGCCTTAAAAACCTTAAAACCAACGAAAACCGCACCACCCCCAGCCCCTCACCAAAGGAAAAAAGGAAAACAAAGCCACTAACCTGTGGAAACAAAAAGGGGAAACCAAACCTGGGAAAAACCCCAAACCGGGGGGGGGGGGGGGGGGGGGGTTGGGGGGGGTGCGGTGTGTGGAGGAGAGGGGAAAAAAGGGGAGGAAGGAAACGGGGAAAAAAGAAAGCCCCCAGCAGCCGGTGGAGATAAAAAAGCGGGGGTGGAAAGGGGAAAAAACTGAGGGGGGGGGGGGGTGTGTAAAAAATGTGGAGCAAAAAACCGTGTGTGTGTGTGTGTAAATCCAGGAATAAAGAAACCAGAAAAAAGAAGAAAAAAAAAGGGGAAAACCCCACCAAAACCCAAACAAACAGAAACTCCACCCAAAATTCCACACCAACTTGGAGCAAAATCCCAGCCAAAATAAAAAGGGGGGGGGGGGGGGGCGCGGAAAAAAACCCCAACACCGTGGGGAAGAAATCAACCAACCAGGGAGGAAAAAAAAAAGGTGGGGAGGGGGAGATTTGGTGGGGAGAAGGGAGAGGGGGGAAAAGCGCCGGGGGGGGTGTGGGGGGATAGGGACGGACTGTGTGGAAAAACAGCACCAGCCAGAACGGGGGAAAAAAAGTGCGAGGGGGAAGGGGGGGAAGTGGATAAAATGCATTGATAAAAACCATGGATAAACTCCAGCAAAATATAAATAAAATAATTTTAACTTTTAAAAAATGGAAAAAGGGAATAAAGAAAAAACAAATCCCAAAAAATCTTTGGGGGGGGGGGGGAACAGAAAGAAAACGCAAAACGTCACAATCCCAGAAACCCCACAAAAACCACACCACCCCCCACAAAAACCCCCAAACAAACAAAAAGCACGAACCTGGGGGAAACCCAGCAAATGAAAAGGAAGGGGAAGGGAGAAAGCCCCAAGAACAAAAAAAACCAACCAAAAAACCCAACCCCGTGGGGGAGGGAAAGGGGGGGCCGGGGGGGGGAAGTGTGGAGGGGAGGAGAAAAAGGCAGGGGGACTCCCCCCCCCTCCCAACCGGTGGAGAGAAAAAAATGGTGGGGGGGAAACTCGGGGGGGTTAAAAAATGTTGAACAAAAAAAGGTGGGGAAAAAAAAAATCCAGGAAAGGAAAAGGAACATGGAAAAAACAGAAAACCAGACCCAAGCAAACAAAACCTGCAGCCAAGCCGCACACCACCTTGGGAAGAAAAGGGCCAGTAAAGAAAAGGGGGGTGGGGGGGTGGGGGAATGGCAGAAAAATTCCTCACTCAAAGCCATCACTAAAAACAAACTCCCCCCAAAATCAAATGAAACCCCGGGGGGGTGGGGAGGGAGGGTAAGAGGAAAAAAAAGGGGGAGGTGTCAAAAAATCCCCATCCTTGTGGGGAAACCCCAACCAATGGGGGGAAAATGGGGGGGGGGGGGGGGGGATGGTGAAAAAAAGTGGAGGGGGAAAACTGTGGGGAAAGCACCAACCAGAAGGGAAAATGGGGGTGGGGAAACAAGTGGGAAGGGAATGGTGCGTGTGGGAATCCTTGGGATAAAAACCTACGAACCTGGGGGAAACAGTGGGAGAGAGAAAGGGGGAGGGAGGAAAATGGGGGGGATGGGGAAGTAGGGCAAAAAAGCGTGGAACATAAAACACATGGAAAAAACTCCAGCAGAAGTAAGAAAACCTTCGAAATAAACAAAAACCGACAAATAACCCCCCCACCCCCCCAAAAAAAAAACCCAAGAGCCACCTCCGAAAAAAACACGAGGGGGCAGGAGGGAGAAAAAAAATCCCCGAAGAACTCTGGAGGGAGAGAAAAAAAAGAAACCGGTGGGGAAAAATCATTAAAAAAAGTGTGTGTGGGGTGTGTGTGTGTGTGTGTGTGAAAATGGGAGCAGGAGGGGAACTGGAAGGGGGAAAACGCGGGGATAAAATAACCGTGGGGTTAAAAAGAGTGGAACAAAAACACATGGGAAAAAATCTGGGGAGAGAAAAGAAAGGGAAAAAAGAAACCAAAACAGGAGCGGGGGCTGACACCCCAGTGGGTTGCGCTGGTGGTGGCACTGTTGCAGGGAGCGCCGTTTGTAGCTGATGCCCAGCACCATCTCTCTGTCCTGGCACCTTAGGCTTAGCATCAGGGTCACATTCAGGAAGCTGGTGTCTCGGTCACTGAATAGTGGTGTCCCGTGGGGCTTTAGGGATGGAGTTCTGTGTGGGATAAGTAAGAGAGGGTATCCATGTTGGTGGCACCCTTCCAGAGGGCTCTCCGTGTAGAACATGTCCAGCTATTTGTTTCTGTCCTAAGACGTGAGGCTTAGGAGCAGGGCATGGATATTCACACATAGGGACCTGGTTTCTGGGGTGTCTGAGAGTGCTGCCCTGTGCGGTCAGACACAGGTGTACGTTTAGGTGGCTAAGCAGAGGTGGATTGCCATGTTGGTGTCCTTGTTGCGGAAGGCACCATGTTTACGTGGTGCCCAGCACCAGCTTTCTGTTTCTTACTGTATTGTTAGCATCAGAATTTGGACGTTCACACTTTGGGAGCTGTTTTGAGGATCGTCAGTGCTGTTCAGTGAGGCTTTACAGGGATGGAGTTTGACGTGTGTAAGCAAGTGACGATATCCATGTTGGCAGCACGGTTCCGGAGGACTCCCTGTGTAGAACATGTCCAGTTACTTGTTTCTGTTCTAACACATAGCCATAGGAGCAGGATGTGCACATTTCCACTTAGGGAGCTTGGTTCGGTGGCGCTTGAGAGTGCACTCTGTAGGCAGCACAGATGCACTTCTGTGTGGCTAAGCAAGGGTGGATTCCCATGCTGGTGGCTCTGTTCCCAAGCTATAGCTGTGTAGGTGATGTGCAGCATGAGCTTTCTGTCGTGGCACATCGAGTGACCTGGCATGATGGGAATGGTACGGAATAAGGGGTGGATACTGTCCTGGTTTTGGCTGGGCTAGAACCGATTCTCTTCGCTGTGGCTGGCGCAGTGCCGTGTTCCGGCTTGGTTCCGGGAATCACGCTGGCAGCGCACCGATGTTTTAGCTGTTGCTCAGTAGCACTTCGGCTGAGCAAGGGCTTTCCAGTCTCTCCTGCTCTGCCAGTGAGGGAGGGCACGGGAAGCCACGAGGAAGCAGAGCCAGGACACCTGGTACAGACACTGGGGGGAGACACCCGGAAGGCGCAGATGGCCGCTCGGGTCCGGCTGGGGATCGCTGATGGGGTGCTGAGCATTGTGCATCGCTGCTGGTTCGTGTTCCCCGTTCCCTGCCCAGCTCTAGAGGAGCAGTTTGCTGGAGAGCTGTTCGCAGCGACGAGGTTTGAGCTTTCCTCTCGTTGCTGCAGGTCGGGTTTTTAAGTTCTTGTCATGGTTCCGTTGTTGGGGCTGAGGGAGCGGGGAGCGGGCGAGGGCAGCGGCGGGGCTGGGGGAGCGGGGAGCCGCCGCGGGCCCGGCGGGCTCTGGCGGGGCTGCGGGTGCGGCCGTGCCGAGGCGAGGGGGTGGCGGGGCCGGCCCCGGCGGGCAGCGCGGGCTGAAGCCGGCCGCGGGCCGGTGTCGCTCCCCCAGCGCGGGCCGATGGGGCCGGGCGTTGCCCGGCGGCCGGTGGAGCGCGAGCGGCCGGGGCGTCCGTTGTCGGGGAGCGCCATGGAGGGCCAGCGGCTGCCCGGCGCTGTCAACCCCAGCCACTTCCCGGCCAAGCTCTGGCAGCTGGTGAACAGCCCGCGCTGCGGCTCCGTGCGCTGGGATGCCCGTGGCGAGGGGCTGCTCATCGACCGGCGGCTCTTCGAGCGAGAGCTGCTGGGCGCGGAGCCGGCCGGCGAGGGGGCGGCGCTGGGCGCCGACTTCTTCAAGACCAGGAACTTCGCCAGCTTCATCCGGCAGCTGAACCTGTACGGGTTCCGCAAGCTGGGGCCGGGGCCGGGGCCCGGGCCCCTGCAGGACCCGGCGGGGGGCGACGGCGGCAGCTCCGCCGGGCCCCTGCTGCACTTCCACAGCCCCCATTTCCGCCGCGACCGCCCCGAGCTCCTCGTGCGCCTCAAGCGCCTGACGAGGGCCAACAAGGCGAAGCTGGCGGCCGGCCCGGAGCTGCCCAGCCGCCCGCCCCAGCGCTCCCAGCGCCCGCCCTCGACGCTCGGCGAGGCTGCCAGGCCCGGTGAGCTGGGGTGGCCCCGGGCTGCGGGCCGAGAAGCACTGGGGGCTGGGGGCTTCGTAGAGCGCCACCCCCGCAGGGAGCAGGGCTGCCGGACCTTGCTGGCGGCCGCTCAGCGCCGCCGCTGCGGGAAAGCCGTTGCTGTTGGCGCAGGGAGATGTGCTGCCAGCAGGCACGGGGAGCGGGGTTCGCGTGTGCTTCAGTCTGCTGCGAGAGGGCCTCTGTCGGGGGCTGCAGTAAGAGCACCCTCACCCCGTCTCTGTGGAGCGGGCACGGCCCTGCCAGGTGAACGCTACTTCTCCTTGAGGGGTTGCTCCAAAAGCTGTCGTTAAATCTGCGTGAAGCGATGGGTAACGCTCTGAGGGCAGGTACCGCTTCGTGAAACAGTAACTGAACCGGGTGAGCTACCTGGAAAAAAGCTGGCTCTGGGTTTGTTTTCCTTGACAAACTGACAGACTTGTGATGAGGGGCTCTCAGAGTCTCGTTTAGGATTTGGACGTTGCCCTTGCCTTGGCTGCCCGTGTGCTGTCAGCGCTGGAGCTTGGTAGAGCCCTGCTTAACGATTCCCCTTTCATTTCAACTCGCTGCCTGCTGTAACGCACAGCACTTCCTAAATGACTCGTGCCCGTTTAGTCAGCTCCTGCCCGTTTTGATTTACAACAGCACATTTCTAGGTAGCGATCCCTTGCTCCTGAGGGCTTCAGGAGACTGAATGCCCCAGAGATGACTGTGTGTTGGCACAGCACTGATGTTCCTGTGTGTTCAGGTGGTACTGCTACAGCAGTTACTGTATGTTTAGGTGTAAGAATAGAGTCTGTTGTTGGATTAAGAGCATTGGAGCAAAGGTGGTCTTCCCAGGGAACGTCGTGGAGCCTTGGCTCCTCATCCTGCCTTTCAGGGCTAGTGAAAACTCCTTCCCTTAGTCCTCGTTTCCCTTTGTTTTGCAGGACTGGTGACTGCAGGACAGGCTCCTCAACCTTGCCGTCCAGCCAGCTTCTTCCCTTACTCCAACAGAGCGGCCTCCTGCCTGTACCCCCCTGCTTTCCAGGCAACGACTTCCCAGCAGCGCCCAGTCCCTTCCAGACCGTGGCAGGGTTCTGTTGGGTCGCTGCCAGGGCACGGGGCTTCCGCAGCTTTCCCAGGCCCAGGGGCTCCCTTTCCCGTCCTCCACCGGTGTTCCACCGAGGTCACGTACACCCTCCACACCGTGTTCTCGCTTCTGCCGCTTCAGCGAGGGGCTCCAGCTGCTGCTTCCCTTCCAGAACCCGGCAGCTGCGCGTCTCCAGGGCAGTGCTTGCCAGGCCCGGATCCAACACGTACGGCAAAAGTTCTCCCCTTGCTGCTCGGGAAGTTACCGCAAAGTGATGCATGAAATGTTTTTCCCCAGTGCTCTGTCACTGTGTGTGTACCTGACGTGCGTGCTTGCAGTGAGATGTGTGCTCCCTGTCCGTTACTTGCTACCAGCCGGTGACAGAATGTGCTTTAGCTGCTCCTTTCTTCTGGCTCACAAAGGTGTTGTGAGTGCAAACCATTCTTTCTGTGCACCATTCTGCACTTGAGACCCGTTCAGAACTGGTCACCAGTCTGGGCTGCTACACGGTTATGTTTGCTCTCCTCCCCTTGATGCACAGGCATTACAGCGCGTTTGATTCACGAGCTGCTTTCACTGTAAGCTCTACGAAGTGCAAGAGTTGTGCAATTTCTGCTTTACTTGTGGCTTCTTATAGCCTGTGATCTGGACATTCTGTTTTACACTTGCCTCCTGTTTCACAAGCACTTTTTCCCTTTGGGTTTTTCCTTTTCTTCTCTTAGAAACTAGGCTCTTTGTACTGCGTGTTTGTTTCCTTAGGATGACTCCAGCAGGTTACAGCCAATCTCTCCTTTGCTCTCTTGCACTGTTTTTACAGTAGCCCTTTAAGTTTCTTTGGTGGTTTTCTTGGGTTTGTCCACGTCCTTTGGCGTTCCCAGGGAGTGAAGCCCAGGTATCCTTAGATTTTTGGCACTGCACAGAACTGTAATATGTTTGCAGGCCACAGACTGTTCTTCTGAAAGATGTCCAGATTTCACCCTAAGGTTGCTGAACATGAGCTTTTGAAGTAACAGGAGTCAGACACGTGTCTCGCGCTGCTGTGGAAGGATGTCCACTAGCTCGCTCCATGTTGTTTAGCTCTTGTGTATGTTGCTCCAAACTGGACAAAAGTTCACAGATTTCGTATGACAAAGGGCACTAGGTTTAGGTACTCAAATCCGTATCGGTTATCGTAGCAACTGTCTCGTGAGGAATCCCGCGGAGGTGTCAGGCATTGCAAAGAAACGGGTCTGATCACGTGGCCGTCTCAAGTCACACTCGTACCATTTAATTCCTGTGAACATGGGCCTAGATTTGATCTCATCAAGGATTTCTCTCTCGCCCGGAAGGACTGCAAATTTTAAAGATTGTCTGTCCTGCCAGCAGTGCCTTTCCTTGTACGTTCTCTCTGCGTGTCACCAAAACCTGAGACCCGCAGAAACCGCTTCATCTGCGGAGCTGCTTTTTGGAATAAGATCCCGTTTTCATTCCAGTGTGTGTGTGAACATGCAGGCCCTTCCTGTGTGAGTCCCCTTTCTGTGGTGTGGTGTGTTGAGACAGTCAAGCAGCCAAATCCAAAAGGTGATATTAAGATAGAGTGAATAGGAAGTTTCTGTGTGTGTGTGTGTGTTGGTTAATTCTACAAGACGTATGTTTGATCTGTGTCTACATACTTCAGAAGAAATATGTTTTAAGGTGGAGAGCTCAGTCTCTCAGTCAGTGGGGAGGTCATAATCCATTTCAGGGAGTTATCTTACGGAGTGGTTACTGCAGTGTTTAATGCAAGTAAGCAACAGAACTGTGCACACTGGGCACCGGTTCTGTCAGTCTGATCCCTGTGTTTGAATTTTGCAGCCACCCTGCAGTGTTTGCCCCCTGCCCAGGGAGGGCCTCTGACTGTCAGCGCCAGTGCTGCGGCGTCCACCGACTGCGGCTTTGTGCAGGTGAGTGCAGCGCACAGAGAGCAGGGGGAAGGGAGGAGACCCCGTGCATGGACCGCAGGGTTCTGGGCTTGCGGCAGGAAGGAGAGGACTTTGGGACTGCTCTGCTTTGGAAAGGGAAAGTAACGTGGTTTGCCAATGCCCATTCCAAAGCACCGCTTTGAAACACGAAAGGGGCGGTGCTGTAATGCAGGTAAGGTTTCAGGGCAGCGGCATAGCGGGTGTCCTCATCGGCGGAGGGTTTTTTCCCGTAAAAGTGTTATGTTTGACTTCACCATAATTCGCTTTAGTTCCTGAGTCTCCGTTTGTCTTTGAAGAAAGCCCTTGCCTGCACAAAATGGGATTCTTTAATGTTATGATACTGGGAATCAGCTCCACTTCTGTGCCCCAGACAGCTTGTGGCAGTCCTGAGTTTCATTGGATGCATGAGAAGAACCAAGCTGACTTTTGGAATTGGCCCCAGCTCAGAGATACCCTATCTAGGAGAGCTCCAGTGCTTCCTGTCAAGGCTTTCTAGAATTCTGGTGGAAATTGCTCCTCACTGGGTGGCCTGCCTTATGCAATACCAAAAGAGCCTCAGTAAAAATGCCAGGGCTTCCTTTCGCATTCCAGCAGCATGGAGTTACTTTTTTTCCTCACAGGGGATAAGCAAAGCAAGCTCTGCTGGTGTGTGCTGAAAAAGGGTTGACCTGTGCAAGCCTGATCGTCCAGTTTCTTGTCTTGCAAATACCGACCTTTTGTCCTTTTTGCGTGTTTTCCTGTTTTAATATGAGCTTACCCAAGCTGGGGAGGTTATGGCCAGGGTAACGTTGCTGTGAGGCTAGAAATAGCCAACAGCCAGTCGTGCCATCGATAGGCTGGTGTTTATTTTCCACGCGGTGCATCTTTGTCCTCTCTCTTCCATTGTGAGCTGCTTTTCCCTCCAGCACATGAGGATCAGTGTGAGTGATGGGAAGTCACAGTCACATCAGTTCCGATGTCAGAAGGCTGAGATCAGTGTCTGGGATAGCACATGGTCCCAAAGGAGTCGTCAGGGGGTGGCGGTGTGTCTAGATTGAAAGGTGATAGAAATACACGGTCGAAAGGGTCTTCCTTGGAGAAGCAAGTCCCACGGAGAGTCAGAAGAGATGGGCTGGTTACTTAACCAGTAAGTGGCCTGGTAGCTTCCTGGTTAACCACTTCCTGGTTAGCGGTTGCTTGGATTGTGCAGCCGCAGGCAGGGAACTGCCGGTCAAAAGGTGCTGGTGCATCTGGGCAGAGGTTGGTGGAAGGTCCCCTGCGTGTGAGCAGTCCAAAGGCAAGCAGGGGTGTAAGCCAGTGGTGCCAGGTCAGTGCCTGACTGCCTCTGAGCAGGACAACAGGAGCAGTGTGCAGAAGGGATCAAACGGGCTTGAGATTTCCGAGCCTTAGTGTAGCCTCGATCACTTCTCCGGGAGCAGGGTGGCAGGGGCTGTGCGGGTGGTACAGAAGACAGTGCTTTGGCTGTGGATCTCACTGAGCTCTGGCCAAGAATCAGTTTACCTCGTGTGTGCTCTGGGGCAGACACTTCCCCGAGGTCCTGCTGAGGGATGCAGCCAGCTACAGCCTTGATCATCCTGCCCTGCTTGTGTCCTCATCATCAGTAAGCACTTGCACGGTCCTCAGAAGTGGGAAAATCTGTCAGCCCTGACTGAAAATGGTTGTGATTTTTGGATCTAGCAATTCCCTGTATTTTGTTTCTCGCAGAGTCCTGACGTGCAGCCACCTTCTGCAGCTGAATGCCCGCCCTCTGATGGGGCACATCATGCATCTGAGGGCGAGGAGAAGTTGCCGGAATTCAGTTACCAAGATGTGTTTGAGATTTTCAATGAGATGTGTGCATCACGCAGCGCTGATGTGGTGACACCGGAGCCTGCGGAAAGCTGGGATGGAGAGCTGCTTGCAAGCTACCTCAATGCGGCCATAGAAAGCGCCGCTGCTGCTGAAACGGCGCAAGACTCTGTGACCACACAGGGAGCCCCTGAAGAACGGGGAGAAGGACTGGATCCCACCCCAGCTCACCAGTCCGAAATGGCTGTTGTGGAAGCACTGTTCAGTGCAGAGCACGTAAGTGCTAAATGGAGGTAAAACTCCCTGGGAAGCTATCGCGTGATCTTTGGGTTTATTTCGGGTTTGGTGTGTTTATTCAAAGGAGAATGCGAGTGTAGAATGCGGATCTCTGACGGAAGAGAGAGAGCTGCCATCAGGAACCGAGGCGGCGAAGAAAGCTGCAGAAGAGCCAGGATCCCCTGCAAAACGTCAGTGCAGGAAGAGAAGACAGAGCTCACAGCAGGGTAAGTCCCTGGTAAGAGATCCTGCGTTTGTTAGAGGTGGCCAAGACAGCTGCTCTGAAACTCTTCCAGGAAGGGGAGATCACAAGAGCTGAGTTACTGTCTGCAGTGTAAGTACCTCACCGGGCCTTCAGTTCAACCATTACACTCGTACGAGCTCTTAGCGTACCTCCCGACAGGCTTCTATAGATAAGCTGGTGCCGAGGACTCCTGGGGGGAGAAGGGAATAAATTCTATCAGTCAGTAAAAGCTGAAGCTGCGGGAGTTGTGTCAGAGCCCTGCACGGCACAGTGCACAACACTGAGATGCAGGCTGCGGGTATGTTTGCTGGAGGGTGAGAGTGCCACAAAGGGAGCACTGACGAATGAGGTGACCGTTGAAGTAAGAGGGGAAAAGCCCCGCACGCTGCCAAAGTGAGTGCACGAGTCCAACCTTTCTGGCTCAGCTCACTAAAGACGTTTCAGAGCAGCCTGCTGGTACGTGTGCTGAAACACAGGAGAAAAGCACCCTCAGATTCCCAAGTGGCAGGCCGCCTTTGGCCAGGTCGGACTGTCCCCGATGGCAGCACAGTTGCTGCGCGTGCTGCCAGGTGAGCCGCAGGCAAGGCCTGATGCTTCCTGGGTGTCGTTTGCTTCCTAGACCCCCACGAGCCGGAAGGTGGAGCCTGTAAGCGGGGCTGCTTCTGGAGGAAGACACCAGAGTGAGGAGCGGTGAACACGTGGAGCAGCTGCCGGCTGGTTCCCTCCTGCGAGTGCGGCAGCAGTGCTGGGCACGGAACTGGGGCCTGGGTTCAGGGTCACGCCTCTTCTGTTTCCGGACTTTGAAGTTACTGATAGCTTTAGTCATCAATTCGTGTGTTACTGATGGCTTTATTCATCAGTTTGTGTGTTGTTTATAGCTTTATTCATCAACTTGTGTGTTATTGATAGCTTTATTCCTAAATTCGTATGTTATTTATAGCTTTATTCATAAATTTATGTGTTATTTATAGCATTATTCATAAATCTGTATGTTATTTATAGCATTATTCATAATTTTTTATCTTATTGATAGCTTCATAAATTTGTATGTAATTTATAGCTTCATTCATAAATTTGTAATTTATAGCTTTATTATTTTTTATGTTATTTATAGATTTGTTATCTTTAGCTTTATTTATACATTTATATGTTATTTATAGCTGCATTCATAAATTTGTTATAGCTTTATTCATAAATTTTTATGGTATTTCTGGTTTTACTCATAATTTTTTATCTTATTTATAGCATTATTCATAAATCTGTATGTTATTAATAGCTTCACTAATGTGTATGTTATTTATAGCTTCATTCATAAATTTGTTATTTATAGCTTTATTCATAAATTTATATGTTATTCATAGCATTATTCATAAATTTGTAGGCTATTTATAGCTTTATTCATATATGTGTACGGTATTTATGGCTTTATTAAAAAATGTGTTATTAATAGCTTTATTAATAAATTTATATTATTTATAGGGTTATTCATAAATATTTTATTTTAAGCTTTATCAATAAATTTATACATTATTTATCGCTTTATTAATAAATTTATATTATAGGGTTATTCATAAATTTGTTATTTTAAGCTTTATTAATAAACTTAGACATTATTTATAGCTTTATTCATAAATTTGTATATTATTTACAGATTTGTTATTTTTAGCTTTATTTATAAGTTTGTTATTTATAGCTTTATTAATAAATGTGTATTTTAGTCATAGCTTTATTCATAAATTTCGGTGTTGTTTATAGCTTTATTAATAAATTTATGTTATTTATAGTGTTATTCATAAATTTGCTATTTTTAGCTTTATTAATAAATTTATACGTTATTTATAACTTTATTCATAATTTTGTAAATTATATCTTTATATGTTACAGCTTTATTAATGTGTATTTTATTCATAGCTTTATTAATAGATTTCTGTGTTCTTTTTAGCTTTATTAATAAATTTATGTTATTTATAGTGTTATTCATAAATTTGCTATTTTTAGCTTTATTAATAAATTTATACGTTATTTATAAGTTTATTCATATTTTTTTAAATTATATCCTTATTTATGTTATTTATAGCTTTATTAATAAATGTGTATTTTATTCATAGCTTTATTAATAGATTTCTGTGTTCTTTATAGCTTTATTAATAAATTTATTGTTATTTATAGCATTATTCATAAATTTGTATGCTATTTTTAGCTTTATTAATAAATTTATACGTTATTTATAACTTTATTCATAATTTTGTAAATTATATCTTTATAAATTTATGTTATTTATAGCTTTATTAATAAATGTGTATTTTATTCATAGCTTTATTCATAGATTTCTGTGGTCTTTATAGCTTTATTAATAAATTTATGTTATTTATGGTGTTATTCATAAATTTGCTATTTTTAGCTTTATTAATAAATTTATACGTTATTTATAACTTTATTCATAATTTTGTAAATTATATCTTTATAAATTTATATGTTATTTATAGCTTTATTAATAAATGTGTATTTTAGTCATAGCTTTATTCATAAATTTCTGTGTTCTTTTTAGCTTTATTAATAAATTTATGTTATTTATAGTGTTATTCATAAATTTGCTATTTTTAGCTTTATTAATAAATTTATACGTTATTTATAACTTTATTCATAATTTTTTAAATTATATCCTTATTTATGTTATTTATAGCTTTATTAATGTGTATTTTAGTCATAGCTTTATTAATAGATTTCTGTGTTCTTTTTAGCTTTATTAATAAATTTATGTTATTTATAGTGTTATTCATAAATTTCCTATTTTTAGCTTTATTAATAAATTTATACGTTATTTATAACTTTATTAATAATTTTTAAAATTATATCCTTATTTATGTTATTTATAGCTTTATTAATGTGTATTTTATTCATAGCTTTATTAATAGATTTCTGTGTTCTTTTTAGCTTTATTAATAAATTTATGTTATTTATAGTGCTATTCATAAATTTGCTATTTTTAGCTTTATTAATAAATTTATACGTTATTTATAAGTTTATTCATATTTTTTAAATTATATCCTTATTTATGTTATTTATAGCTTTATTAATAAATGTGTATTTTATTCATAGCTTTATTAATAGATTTCTGTGTTCTTTATAGCTTTATTAATAAATTTATTGTTATTTATAGCATTATTCATAAATTTGTATGCTATTTTTAGCTTTATTAATAAATTTATACGTTATTTATAACTTTATTCATAATTTTGTAAATTATATCTTTATAAATTTATGTTATTTATAGCTTTATTAATAAATGTGTATTTTATTCATAGCTTTATTAATAGATTTCTGTGGTCTTTATAGCTTTATTAATAAATTTATGTTATTTATAGTGTTATTCATAAATTTGCTATTTTTAGCTTCATTAATAAATTTATACGTTATTTATAACTTTATTCATAATTTTGTAAATTATATCTTTATATGTTACAGCTTTATTAATGTGTATTTTATTCATAGCTTTATTAATAGATTTCTGTGTTCTTTTTAGCTTTATTAATAAATTTATGTTATTTATAGTGTTATTCATAAATTTGTATGCTATTTTTAGCTTTATTAATAAATTTATACGTTATTTATAACTTTATTCATAATTTTTTAAATTTTATCCTTATTTATGTTATTTATAGCTTTATTAATGTGTATTTTAGTCATAGCTTTATTAATAGATTTCTGTGTTCTTTTTAGCTTTATTAATAAATTTATGTTATTTATAGTGTTATTCATAAATTGCTATTTTTAGCTTTATTAATAAATTTATACGTTATTTATAACTTTATTCATAATTTTTTAAATTTTATCCTTATTTATGTTATTTATAGCTTTATTAATGTGTATTTTATTCATAGCTTTATTAATAGATTTCTGTGTTCTTTTTAGCTTTATTAATAAATTTATGTTATTTATAGTGTTATTCATAAATTTGCTATTTTTAGCTTTATTAATAAATTTATACGTTATTTATAACTTTATTCATAATTTTGTAAATTATATCTTTATATGTTACAGCTTTATTAATGTGTATTTTATTCATAGCTTTATTAATAGATTTCTGTGTTCTTTTTAGCTTTATTAATAAATTTATGTTATTTATAGTGTTATTCATAAATTTGTATGCTATTTTTAGCTTTATTAATAAATTTATACGTTATTTATAACTTTATTCAGAATTTTTTAAATTTTATCCTTATTTATGTTATTTATAGCTTTATTAATGTGTATTTTAGTCATAGCTTTATTAATAGATTTCTGTGTTCTTTTTAGCTTTATTAATAAATTTATGTTATTTATAGTGTTATTCATAAATTGCTATTTTTAGCTTTATTAATAAATTTATACGTTATTTATAACTTTATTCATAATTTTTTAAATTTTATCCTTATTTATGTTATTTATAGCTTTATTAATGTGTATTTTATTCATAGCTTTATTAATAGATTTCTGTGTTCTTTTTAGCTTTATTAATAAATTTATGTTATTTATAGTGTTATTCATAAATTTGCTATTTTTAGCTTTATTAATAAATTTATACGTTATTTATAACTTTATTCATAATTTTGTAAATTATATCTTTATAAATTTATATGTTATTTATAGCTTTATTAATAAATGTGTATTTTATTCATAGCTTTATTAATAGATTTCTGTGGTCTTTATAGCTTTATTAATAAATTATGTTTTTTATAGTGTTATTCATAAATTTGCTATTTTTAGCTATATTAATAAATTTATACGTTATTTATAACTTTATTCAGAATTTTGTAAATTATATCTTTATAAATTTATGTTATTTATAGCTTTATTAATTAATGTGTATTTTATTCATAGCTTTATTCATAAATTTCTGTGTTGTTTATAGCTTTATTAATAAATTTATTGTTATTTATACCTCTGTCCATAAATTTGAATGTTACTTATAGCTTTATTAATAAATGTTATTTACAGCTTTCTTCACAAATTTGTATGTTATTTATAGATTCATTAGTAAATTTATCATTATAGCTTTCTTCACAAATTTATATGTTTTTATGGCTCTATTAATAAATTTGTATTTTATAGCTTTAATAAATTTATTGTTATTTATAGCTCGATTCATAAATCTGTATGTTATTCATAGCTTTATTAATAAATTGTTATTTATAGCACGATTCATAAATTTATATGTTATTTATAGCTTTATTAATAAATTTATTGTTATTTATAGCTCGATTCATAAATTTGTATGTTATTTATAGCTTTATTAAATTTATTGTTATTTATATCTTTCTTCACAAATTTGTATGTTTTTTATAGCTTTCTTAATAAATTTATTGTTATTTATATCTTTCTTTACAAATTTGTATGTTTTTTATAGCTTTCTTAATAAATTTATTGTTCTTTATAGCACTATTCATAAATTAGTATGTTATTTATAGCTTTTTAAATAAATTTCTTGTTATTTAAAGCTCTTCATAAATTTGTATGTTATTTATATCTTAATAAATTTATGTTATTTATAGCTTTATTAGTAAATGTATTGTTGCTTATAGCTGTGTTCATAAATTTGTATGTTATAGCTTTATTAATAAATTTATTGTTATATATAGCTCTATTCAAAAATTTGTTATTTATATCTTTATTAATAAATTTATTGTTATTTATAGTTTTCTTCACAAATCTGTATGTTATTTATAGTTTCTTAATAAATTTATTGTTATTTACAGCTCTATTCATAAATTTGTTTTTATAGCTTTCTTAATAAATTATTGTTATAGCTATATTCATAAATTTGGATGTTATGTATAGCTTTATTAAATTTATGGGTTATTTATAGTTTTATTAGTAAATTTATTGTTACTTATAGCTCTGTTCATAAATTTGTTATTGCTTTATTAATAAATTTATTGTTATTTACAGCTCTATTCATAAATTTGTATGTTATTTATAGCTTCCTTAATAAATTTATTGTTATTTACAGCTCTATTCATAAATTTGTATGTTATTTATATCTTCACAAATTTGTATGTTTTTTATTGCTTTCTTAATAAATTTATTGTTATTTATATCTTTCTTTGCAATTTTGTATGGTTTTTATAGCTTTCTTAATAAATTTATTGTTATTTATATCTTTCTTCACAAATTCGTAGGGTTTTTATAGCTTTCTTAATAAAATTGTTCTTTATAGCTCTATTCATACATTTGTATGTTATTTATAGCTTTATTAATAAATTTATTGTTATTTATAACATTCTCGATGTTTATAGTGATAATAAATCTTATGGTTTAAAGAGCCGTGTTTGTGTCTTGATATTAAGAATAGTGCTGGCATCTTTGTACTAGACACTGTCAATCTGGTCTGTGCTCTCAGCATTGTCATCCCCCCTGGACTTTGCAATCCACGTTGTGGGAACTATTAATAACTGTACCTCCTGCTTTTTCTCCTCGGAGGACCAACCTATGGGGGAGACGTCCCCCCACATCTTCCACCTCCCCACCAGGCTCTTTACGGTAGCATTTCAGAATTCCAGACACTTCAAATGTCCTTTGAATACCCATGAAACCAACCTGCTCCTCTGCTGGGAACCAGCGTGTTGCTGCGTATGGTTCAGGTCTTGCTTAAGGGTAAACAACGATGTGAGCATACCCCCAGACATCTTTCCCCGAGGCTGTACAGTTACGGGAGCAGGGTGTGTGGGATCGTATGGGCAGGTACCTAGGCCAGGGGCCCCTGCAACGCTGTGGAACTTCACCCCTGAACAAGTGCAAAATCCAGGAGAACTACTCCATTGGCTGGGAAAAGCATCGTCCTGGCAATACCAGAGAGGCAAAATCAGCACAACGTGCTGGGGCCTGCCCCTTGCCCACCGAGCCCTGCTCAGCACTATCCAGTACCCTCAAGGAGAAAAGGTCCCTGGATCTCATGGCAAAGCAGCAGGCAGTGCTTCTACCCCAGCCCCAGCAACCAGCACTGCGGCTACTGCAGCCTCAGCAACAGCACTCCAGCCATTCCAGCCGTGGTGACAGACACTGCTGCTGCTCCAGCCCTGACAGCAGACGCTGGCGGCCACTCCAGCCCTGGTAGCAGGCACTTGGGCTGAACCGAAGAACCAGTCTGTGCCGTTATCCGTTGCCCCTGTACAGAGAAGAACTGGACACGAAAGTCAGCTCGTGTAGAGACAGAGGACGGCGCAGGGCCAGCGCTAGAAAGAGAGGAGGAGGCAGAACCAGAGGGAAGCTCTCGCTCCCTGTCCTGGCTGCTCCGATGCTGGGATAATGGAGCTGGCAGCCTGGAATTAGAGGGTAGGGAAGCCAAGCATCTGGGCTCTCTTTGTAGGTAAGCAGGTGTTGACCACGCAATTGGAAAAGGGACCCAAACCCTCAGGCTCTTAAGCCCCATTCGAAATCATTCTTCTTGCGGGTCGCATGATAGAGAAAGCTCACAACCGGACTGTAATTTGGGATGTGCATTCTCCAGACCCCACAACACCTGAGAAAGCTCGTGTTTGTTTCTTACTGGTTGGTGGAGGCATTGCTGTTCCCTTGCTGATCACGTCTGTGCGGATCTGCTGACGTCCGTCTTGCCGCTTTATTCCCCAAACCTGAACCTCCTGGTCAGGTCCCTTGACCTTGCTCCATCCTATGGCAAAAGCGGTCTTGGGAAGGCTTTGGATTATTTTCCTCCCTGTCTAAAAAGCTTCTGCTGCTGCTGAACGGTGTCACACCGTGTCGGTGTAAGGTACTGCAGGTGTTGTGGGGCTTCACCCTGTTGCAGTACTTTCTGGATCAGCCCATGGCAGACGGTAGGGCTGCCTTTCCATCCCTGCGGCACTCGATTCCAAGTGTATTGGACGGCCCTCCGAGTATCAGCAAACTGGCCTGCACTCTGCTGCCAAAGGGATTGAAACAATGCATCGGCAACGTCAATTGTGCCATCCCACTTGGCTGCCTTTGACTCTCCTACCCCAAAGCAGGCTGGGATTCCCCGATTCCCTGACGTGCGAACGTCGGTCACTCTCCGCTGCTCGTAGGTGGCCGTGATGCCCTGTTCCGTTGCCCAGGCTGAGCTGTGACCCCTCGCACGCTCCAGCTCCGGACGAAAGGCGCAGAGGAAGAGCAGCCCGTGAGGGACCTCCCCGAGCCGGCTGGGCAGAGGCTGGTCCCCGTGCGGCGACTGCCGGAGCATCCCTGGGTGCCCAATGGCCACGGGCACGATGCTGCCGCCAGCACAAAGCCGTTGTGGTTGCAGTGGAGAAGCCCATCGTGACCGGGCCACCACGGTGACCGTGGGGTATTCCAGGAGCGAGAGCCCTGGAGTGACCAGTGCGGAGGAGACCTCTCCCTCGGGAAGCTGCATCTCCCCTGAGTGCCGAGCGTTGAGCCGGCGGGGTTTGTGTTAATAGTGCGCAGTGTGGGGAAGGCGGGCATCTCGCTTGTTTTCCATGCGGACTGAAATAAAAGGAAGCACTTGATGTGACGAAGCCATCCCTTTATTACGGAACTGCGGGATGAAGGATGCTGCGAGCGTGCTGCGGAGCACAAGGGCGGCTGCTGCGGGGCCCAGAGGTTTGCCTCCCAGCGAGACTGACGCTGCAGGTTCCCCAAGGGCTCTCCGAGCCGCGGTGCCCAGGAGCAGCCCCCGAGAGCAGCACGGGGGAGGCTGGATCCAGCCCTACGAGACGGGGGGGACGACACGAGCCTGCGGTTTGCCCGCGAGGAGCAAGGGCGGCGCTCACCGGGGGGAGCGGGCGGGACGGGGCCCGGGGGACGCCGGGCAGAGGCGAGGCCGCAGGGAAAAGGGCTCAAGGGAGGAGCAGGCTCCTCGCGGGGGGCTCGGCCGCGGTTCGGCCGCGGGGATGCTGCGGCCGGGCGGGGGGGGCATGATCCCGCTGGCTCTCGCCGGCTCGGAGCCCTCCCTCCGCCGCTCCCCGAGTCCGTGCCCCCCGCTTCTCCCCAGCCCCCGGGGCCTCCCGCCGGGGCTCTCCGCGCCGCTCCGCTCCGCTCGGCTCTGCCGCTCCCGGCCGTGGCGGCGCTGGCCGAGCCGCTGCCGCTGGGTCTGGCGAGGCAGCACCGCCCCCTGCCTCTCCCCGGCCCGCCCCCAGGCCCCGCTCCGCCCGGCCCCGGTCGCTCGGCGTCGGGACCCCCGAGCCGCCGGTGCGCGGTGCGGCTGCGGGGGTGCCCGCGGCGGCACCGGGAGAGCGGTCGGGCAAGGTGCCCGTGGTGCTGCTGCGGGGGTGGAGCCGCTGGCCGGGGCACCGGCGGGGAGTGCACGCCCGGAGCCGCGGCCGGGTAAGGGAGGGGACGGCTCCGCTCGGCCCGGAGCGGAGCGGGCGGTGGGGGCCGGCGGGGGCCCCGCTCGCAGCGGTAGCGGCCGCGTGTGGCGCACAGGGAAGGAGAAGGAGCCCCTGGAGCGGCTGCACCGCCTGGGAGCGCTGCTGGGGAGCGGCGGCTCCGGGTCCGTGCCCTCGGGGTGCGCCCGTCCGACAGCGCCCCGGTAAGTGGCGGGGAGGCGGCGGGGGTGCCCGGTCCCGGTGTGTCCGCGAGGGGGTCACCGGAGCATCCCCCAAAGCATCTCAGTGGAGAGTGGTGTCCTGTGAGAATTTAGAGATGGGCTTTTAGGTGTGTGAGTGAGTGAGTGAGTGAGGATATCCGTGTTGGAGGGGCTGTTCTGGAATGCACCATCTGCGGGACATGCCCAGGTCCTGGTTTCTGTCTTAGCACATTAGTCTTAGGAACAGGGTCTGGACATTGGCACATAGACTGCTGAAGACTCGGTCACCAGAGAGTGGTGTCCAGTGAGGCTTTATTTACACAGATGGAGTTTCACACAGGTGGAGTTTTAGGTGGGTACATAAGTGAGTTTATCCCTGTTGGTGGCACTGTTCCTGAGGGCTCCCTCTATGGAACACGTCCAGATTTTTGTTTCGTTCCTAACACATTAGGCTTAGGAGCAGGGTCTGGACATTTGTATTTAGGCAGCAGGTATAGCAGAAAAACCTTTTTGTTCCATTCAAAAGATTGCTTTTCAGCTCTTCCTTTTTCTTACACAGACACCAAGCTGGATGGGTTCCCCTTAAGGCAGGAGTGAGGCCAACAGCAGGTAGCCATTAACGTGGATGGGATCGTGATGGGCAATATGCAAATAAACCTGATCTTGAAGAGATGGTGAGGAAGAACTGACTGTCTTCTGAGACTCCTATGTATTATATTATAAGGTATGCTGTAATGCCTGGACAGAAAGTCAACCCCTGCCCATGACCAGAGGGGGCACTGCGCAGGCGCAAAGGACCTTCTAGCTCATCATAATACGAAGCGGGGACAGAATACGAAGGGGGATATGTATAGGCGTTAGGGAATAAATGTAAAGGAAAAACGACCCTGGGTGTGCATGCTTTGGAGGAACGATCCCCATGCACCTCAGCGCTGAATAAAGCATACCTACTTTACAACTTGAACGAGTTGTGGAGTCAATCCGCGTATCATTGTGATAAAGGACCAAGAAGAAGCCATGAATCCAGGCTTCTGTATTGTATTGCATCTTCACCTGCATCTGCATTGTATTGGCATCTTCACCTGCATCTTCTCCACTGTCTCCATCAATCCCATCATCCGTAAGTCGTTCCTTTAAAAACAGAAATTGAAGCAATTCAGCTATTAAAAGCCAACAGCAAGCCAGAAATCTCTTTCCATTTCATGTGGTAAAAAACCAATACATAATAAATCCTGAAAAAGGGTCTAGATACTGAACAGGGAAAGCCTATATTGTTACAGAGAAAGCATACAGCTTCACAACTTCAAACAGCTGTCAACTATGGCTGCAAGTAAGCTGAAGTAGTAGGCAGAGAGGAACCATGTCCATACTAAGCCAGTCAGCCATGTAGCAAAACTAAAGATCACTGCAACCAGTGCCATCTTAAAGAAGAAAAAAGCCCCAAACCATACAAAACGCATAAACTGAGAGGAACCATCACTTTGCATGGCATAAGCAGGAAGCTATTTTAACGTGATGACTTTCCTGCTCTAAACTTTAAGCATAACTTTTACATCTTTTTAAAGCCTAGGGTTATTATGTTAAATGACCTACTTGTAGTGGCACCCTAAGTGGACACCAGTGTCCACAACTTCTACAGGACAGTGCAATATGATTAAGCACTAGATTTCTAGGCAAGGGGAAAAAAAAAACCACACCAGCAGTGACTCATTCCATTGAAAAGCTTATTACTTGCACTTCCAAAGCAACAGGCTACAGGGATACTGAATGCAAAGCAAGTCAGATCCACCTGGAATACTTTGTATTCTCAGCTGATAGTTTATAAACTCTCTCTTTTCATATTCTAAAGGATTAACAGCATTTGGATGCACAGAAACTGTCTCTAGAGTGATGTCTGCAGACGTCAGAGTCACAAATTAAAATGTCTTCCTAAAATGTAGCAGACTCAGCACTTCCTCTAAGTGGGAGAAAAAAGCCCCTAACCAGAAAAGGAGGGTGAGACAATACCCAGCTTTTTTCCTAGACATAACAAAATCCTGAAGGAACAAGATGCTCACACTATCAGAATAAAAACCCAGAGACACAGAATAGTTCACCTTTCTCCCTGTAATGTTGGTTTTGAGTCAAGATCTGCTCTTTTCCTTGGCCAAGCATGAAACCCCTCTTCAGTTTAAGACTGTTTTCAAAATCCGGAATGAAGCCAAAATCAAGTGCACACACTGAACATGTATAGAATCTTACTGGTAACAGAAAAACAGCGCAACACATACTATTACATCGGCTAGAACACTTGAAGTGTTCTGGCAAAAAGACACAGCTTATTGCTAGGAAATAAAGCATTTGGAGCTCAACTCAACAGATGACATTCCAACCAAATGCAAGTTCAAAGAAAAAAAGAGTATTTTTTTAATTGTATTAAATAAAAAAAGCTGGAGAAGGAAATGGGGACAGAAATGAAAACCCATTCAGGGAGTCAGTGGCATAGCTTGTCACCATGCAGTCTGAACATGACAATTGCAGATATTCAGAACAAGCGAGTCCAAATATCACATTCCCTGGGAGAGAGGAGGGAGTCTCTTTCCCTTTTCACAGGCTAAAGTAAGAAGCTTTCAATGTATTTCAAGGCAAGACCCAGCTAGCAGAAGGCAGATTTTCTGACAGCTAAAGCAAGGGAAAAGGATCTTCCTTGCAGTCTCTTGCTCCTGAGCCCCCTTCTTCAACTCCTCTTGCGGTGGCAGGAAGGCAAAGCATGTCCTGTCTCTGTGAGTCTGTGCCCTCCTTGTCTACAGTAACAGCAGGCACCTGTGATTCCTTCTCCAAAGACATTTATACATCGAGGTCAGTTGAATACTGCATTATGAAAGCATAAGCTGCAGTGGACATCATTTAGAATCCGTTATTTTTTTGCCCATCATGACAAAGTAGAAACGGCAATTCCTTACTTTATAGACATTCTCTTAAAGTAGCAGTTGCCCCAAACATCTGTCAAGTTTTTATATCCCAGGAGAACAGATGCAGCCAAAAGAATGTTCATTCTAAAATGACTACTCTGAACTTCACAAGCAGGCGGAGGTAGCTCCCAATTTAATTAAACATACACACAGCAGCTCCCAGTTTAATTAAGGATACACAGCACCACTTAGTGGTGAAAGCAGTCACCACTGACATGGATGACAAGTACCACCAGCTTTTTTCTTCACTCCCCCCAAAACATGAACCAAGTCTGCTCTGTCTCTCCTCACTAGCCAAATACTATTACAGTGTCTTTACTACAAGAAAGTGTATCTACCAAGCAAAAGATGTCCAAGAGGGCTGAACCTCAAGGCCAGTAGAGTGAAAGGCTGCTGAGTCTCAAACAGATGCATCTACTTTGAAGAGCTTTTCAGCATTCTCCAGCACTGTACCAGTTTCTGGTGACACAGCCTCAAGCAGCTTAGTACATGCCTGTACTCCAAAGAACAGCAATCTGTTGGCTAACACCTTGTGTTTTACATAGGCTTGGGTCTTAAACAAATGCAAGAGATGTAGAAAATCTGAACACCGACTTTCCACTCCATCAACCAGTTACAAAAACTAACTTGCGCACTTAAGTAACAAAACACAGTAACTAATAAAAAGAAAGACTTTTAATCAGGACAGATTAGTGCATCTTTACAAAAAAGTAATGATTTCAACTTATGAAGTCAGTATCATCATTAGCAGTGCACCTTTCCTGAAAAGGAAATCCCTGTCTGTTATCAAATATCAACTGCAAGAGTGCATAAACAAAATAAATAACCAACAAACACACCCGTATCCCAAAAGCTCTATTTATATTATATTCGATATATATATATATGTCTTCATAGATGACAACTGTATCGATTTATACGTCGGGTCCTTCTCCACCAAGAACCAGCTATAAAAGAATAAGACAATTGCATGTTAGTGCCATAGACTGAAGTTTTACAAAGTCATATGTGACAGTTCTTGCTTCAGAAGATTTTAGCAGATGGCGACTTCATGGTAGACCACAAAAGTGGTGTTTAGATTTTAAATTACCTTCTTCTGGCAACAGAAGTCAGTTACTACCAGAGAAGCACATGCCATAAAGAATCTCTAAAATACAAGGAAAGTTTAACAAGACACAAAGGAGTTCCTAGATAAGAAACGTTTTGTGTTTTGTCTTTGTTATTCACCTCAAGGAGATTTTTTTTGTCTAGAAACACTACAGCTTGTTTTCAGAAAGACATAGAACATGCTCCCTTTCACGTAGGATTTCTCCAACTGATCATTCTTCTGCAGACCATCGCTACACTGGGAAGTTGGTTTCCCCTTTCTGACCTCTCTTACTAAGCACAGCCCAAAAACTAATAGAGCCTGAACCCTTCTACAGGCAGCAGGGTAAGTCAGCACAGCATTTTCCTGTGAAGAAAGTACCTTCTTTAAGTAAAGAACTGAACATCAGAAAAAGAAATGCAAAAGGAAAAATATGACTAAGGGGAAAATGAAGAGGATAATTTCTTTCGCTGACACATTCTTAATAGTTAGCTGACCACTTCTAAAGACAAAGAGCTCTGCTGCTTTTGGGACCAAAGTAAGAAAAAGTCTAAAGCATAGTTTTCCTGATGTGGGAAGATGTACCCCCAAAAGAGACACGAGATCTAATACAGAAACATATCCACGTCTTGCTGAACATCTACACTCTAAGAATCCCCCGCTTCTGTTTTGACGGCAGCATCCCACCAGCTGAACTGGATGGTAGTAGTTTTAGCCCATACAAGAAGTCAGAACACGCACTGTTCTTCAAGGATGCAGAACAATAACCAAAGCAGGAAAAGGCTTAGAAATGAAGTCAAGGTGGCAGTTGCCGAGACACACAGTGAGGAGGTGCAAGGCAGGTAGGACAGCAAAATGGAGATTATTCCTCATTCACACAGAGCCAACTTGAGTCTAAGTCAGTCTTCCTCTTCTCTCCCCACAAAATTAGGAATGCCCTTATGTAGGAATTCCAGACTTCAGTGCAGACAAGCAAAAAACTCTGGGTCTGCTTCTGTAGTATTTAGGAAGTTGCAGAATCCAGCTTAAGGATGCATAATCATAGTATCTAATTGTTTCAGTACTGATCGACATACATCAGCACATGATAAACAAAACCTGTAGTGCTTTCCATCTGGCATCACCCAACAGGCCTCCAGGTATTTTTTCAGAGCACATAAAGGTACATACAGCTCTTTGAGCATCAGGTGGACAATCACCAAATGACTCAACAAGCTTGTAAGCATCCAAAGTGCTGCAAACACATTTATATATACAATAATGGATAAAATCTATTCCACCTACATACTCAGGCAGGCAAACACTCACAGGAGTTTAAAGCCACTGTATGAACCAGCCTCCAGAGTGGGTAACAAAACCAGTGATTCCATTGCACATCTCAAGACTGGAAAAACAGTCACCTAAGTAAAAGCAGGGTCATGCTCTTTTTGTTATTATTCTTTTTAAGCTGTAACATGAGCCAAGTAAGGCAATAACACCACTTTTCCAGCACCACTCATAGATAAATATGCCCTGGAAGGTATTTGAAAGTACCTTATGCAATGGAATTCTCTGGAAAGCTCAGCTTAAAGTAATTTAACTTGATTGCTGACAGATTTACAGGTATAGAAAATAAATGCATGCAGCCTTTTAACCATAATGACTTACCATTGTTATGTTATTTCCATTTAACAAAATCTGGTCTAGTTTTGTGATTCTTCTGCCCTCAGGTGCAATCTCGCTGAAGCAGCATTAGAAAAAGAACATGAGAACATGTAACCAGGGACAATGATTCAAGCTTTGATTACAGAACTGACAAACATCTCTGCATTAAGATGACAATTGCTGGAACTAACAAAGACATCAGCCACACTGCAGTGTAACTGACCACCTGCATAAAGAAAGCTACCTGGCAACCATAAAGTTCCATTGTACTTTTCTGCTCAGTACATAAAGGCACGGATTCACCCTGTAAATCTTGGCAATTTCTTGAATAGCACCTACACTCAAAATAGGTTTCAAATACAAACACGGCACAGCAAAGTAATAAATACTCATCTCTGAGTCTGCAGCTTTTAAAATCTTTGCTTAGACCTTAAGGAAATGTAAAGGCAAACAAACTACTGGGAAGTTCTACACAAAACCCATGCAAAATTAAGGCTAAAAAAAGGAACCTGATTACAAGCATGTATCATGCAACACCTACTCTACGACACGGCTGTCCTGAATAGATCACCACCTGTAGTTTAACTCCAAGATATAAACTACTCAGCTGGCAAGTATTCAAAAAATGTAAACCCGCTTTGCTTCTAGATTTTATACAATATTTTCCCCTCAGGAAACCAAATAGAAATAATGCTTACAATTCTGTAACATCTTCTAACACCATATCTAAATACCCGGATTCAAAGAAAATAAGGCCCAGAGTCTTAAAATCAAAACAAAGTTATTTTCATTTTTACCGAACTGTGATTCTATCTGTAAAACAAAAATACCAGAGTCATACAAGCGACCCATACGAAAAGTTTCTATCCAGTGAACTCAAACCTCTCCTCTCAAATACAATAAATCAATTGAGCTGAAGCATAAAACATTCCCATCAAAGGATACTGACAAAGTCATCAAATCCTAGAAGCGTTACAACTTCTTTGTCACTCTTCATCACAATACGAATGCAGGAGCCTATGCGTTTATCCACAAGCTCTGTAAATAAAAAAAACAAACAATAAAGTTGAAAGGTACAAGAGACTGTTTCATAGAACAGCGCATTCTTTTGAACAAAACGCCTGACATTGTGTGCAGTGGAAATGTATTTTTAAAGGTGCACCTGTACTGCTAGCACACGACCACGTTTCCGAGGCTGGAACTCTGCAGGAAGACGTTCCCTTCAGTGAGAACGCTTTAATGTCATTGAATCATAGCTTGGGTTGTAAGGGCTCTTAAAGCTCCCCCGGCTCCAACCCCCTGCCACGGGCAAGGACACCTTCCACTAAACCAGCCCCGTCCAGCCTGGCCTCAAGCACTGCCAGGGTGCGCAGTTCATTACCGCACGCCGGCCGAGCACCAACACTCGCCCCAGCCGCTCTCTGCTCCGCACCCACAGACACCCACCGGGACCCTCGTTTACTGCAGGCGCCTCCCGGCCTCGTCCACCCCATTCAAGCTTCCCGCCAAGCGGCAGCGCCGCTCACACCAACCACAAGTGCCCGCAAATACGCTCTCCCTCTTCTCCCTCCCGTCCCGTTCCGTCCCGTCCCGTTCCATGCCATCCCTCCCCTCCCCTCCCCTCCCGTCCCGTTCCGTCCCGCTGCAGACCGGAATCACCGCCAAACACCGAGGGACAGCAGCTGAGACGGATCCCTGGTCGCGGTGGCCGCCATGTTGCACCCAGGCCTGACCAATCGCTGCCACCTCCCGCTTCAGATGGGACGGGCGGTGCGGCAGACCCGATGAGCGGATCGCAGAGCAGTCGCTCCGCCGTTTTCCCCTGAGTAAATACAGTAACCCACCGTTCAGATAGCTCTTCTTTTCGCGGGGAGTGGCAGGTAGAAGGGCTTTAATCGCTGTACGCCACAGCTATCTTTCTTTCCCCACCCAGATTTGCTCATTAATTCACAAGTGGGCTGCAGCAAGAAGGATTCTTGGAAGTCCTTTTGCATATAGACATGGCTTGGAGCAAAAATCACTGGCTGTTCAAACACAGTTGGCTTGCTTCATACTGCAGCACTGAGCAACCTGCTCTAGTGGAAGGTGCCCCTGCCCATGGCAGGGGATTGGAACTGGGTGACCTTCAAGGTCCCTTCGAGCCCAAACCAGTCTATAGTCAGATAAAGCTCTTATTTCAACATCTAGAGTCATTGCACATTTTGTGACGGGCTGCTTCTGGAAGAATCAAGCCCAAATAAATTCCATCCTCTGCCTTAGAGGGCATGAACCTTTGGAGGATGTAGAGCTGCTGGCTGCAGGGGGGCTAGCTCAGTTCTTGTGTGGCTAGTTCCCAGGTAACTCTGAACGTTCACAAAGTCAAATCCAACCTCTGGCATCAGCAGATGCCACATGGCTCCACACAGGATCACTTCACGGACCAGAGCAATGTGAGGACAGACTTGCCTCATAACGAGAGTGCAAGGCTGTGCCTCTCCCTGGAGCAAAGCGTGTAGAAAGTGCTAGCTGGGGTAGTTGTAATGACAACGTAAGTTGGCACAGTCAGAGTGTGGGGACAGGCACAGAACCACAGGAGAAATGCAAAGAGTAAGCTTAATTTCTTTTATCTCACCAAACAGAGGATCTCCTAGCAGAAGCCGGGCAGAGGCACAGGCATCATGGAGCTTGATCCATGCTGGAGGATCACCGACACTGCTGTTTTCCCGGTTAATCATGGATTCATGCAGGCTTCATTTACCACTGTGCTTTGATCTTCTCCATAACAGGGCAGGAATTTCAAGTGTATCCAGTCGGATGCCTCCATGTATATCACAGGCCTATGCTACCTAAACACAGATACTCTGCTTGTCAAGCACGCAAAGACAAACAACAATTAGTATGTGAAAAAAGGGCAGACTTCACTGGACTGCGAACATCCAGATCCTGATACTAAGCCTAAGGTGCCAGGACAGAAAGCTGGTGCTGGGCATCAGCTATACATGGTGCCCTCCACAATGAATCTATTACCTCGATCATACCATATCTTGGAATGATATTTTCGAGTAATTGTTTTGCTACTACTTGAGCCGTAGCTCTAGCAGTGGGTATGGCTTCGACCCAATGTGTTAAGTGATCTATTATTACTAAAAGATATTTATATCGTCCTGTTTTTGGTAACTCGGTAAAGTCGACCTGTACCCTTTCAAAGGGTCGGTGGGCCAAAGGTCTTCCTCCCTTTGGAGCTTGTCTCATTTGCTTTTTATTAACTTTCTGACAAGTTAAACAACTCTGAGCTTCTTGCTTAGCTATTTCAAAAATTCCCATACACCCATAGAACTTTAAAAATTGATCAGTGAGTGCCCTCGATCCCCAATGTGTCTGCTGATGTAGTCTGTGTAATATTCTTCTGGCATATCCCTTAGGTAACATCTCTCTCCCATCAAGTAATATCCATTTATTATTTTCTAATTTTGCTCCTAGTCTTTCATATTCTTTTATCTCACTTTGAGAATATGCCTTTGGTTCATTTATCTGTTTTTCCTCTTCCTCTACGTTTTTAGTAGTCATTAAAATTAATAGAGCTGCTCGTTTTGCTTCTTCATCCGCTAAATTATTCCCTCTGGTCCTGAATTGTAACCCCTTTTTATGCCCCCTCACGTGAGTTATAGCTATCGCTTCAGGTCCTCTTGTAGCCTGTAATATTTGTTTTATTAATCCTTCATGTATTAACCCTTTTCCCTGGGTATTTATCAACCCTCTTTCTTCCCATATTTTTCCAAAGGTGTGTACTATTCCAAAAGCATACTTTGAGTCTGTAAATATGGTTCCCTTCTTATTTTGTAATCTTATTAATGCTCTTAATAAGGCATGTAGTTCACATGCTTGTGCTGACCAACTTGCACTCAATGGACCGGATTCTATTATTTCCCATGTTCTTCCATCCACAATTGCATAGCCTGATTTTCTTTTCCCATCAACCACCCGTGAGGATCCATCTACAAACAATTTTTCTCCTTCTTGTAATTCTTCCTCCTCTAGGTCGGGTCTGATTTTTGCTTGTAACTCGACCATATCTATACACTTATGGTTGAGTATCAAAGCTTCTTCCCATTCCCCAAATAAGAATTGTGCCGGATTTTGAGCTGTTGTGGTTCTTAGTTCTAGTTCAGGGGAAGGAAGCAAAATAGCTTCATATTTCAGTAGTCTATTATCCGTTAACCACTTATCCGCTTTTTGTTGAAGGATCCCTCGAATGTCATGGGGGGTATAGACAATTAAGGATCCTCCAAAGGTCACTTTTCTAGCTTCTTCAACTAGTAAAGCTACTGCTGCTACTGCCTGTATGCAGGTAGGCCAGCTCCTGCTTACAGGGTCTAGCAATTTTGAAAAATATCCTCCAGGCTTTTTGCTCCCTGCCCAATCCTGGGTTAGTACTCCATATGCAGCATGAGTACCTGTGTTCACAAATAATTGAAATGGTTTATTTAAGTCTGGGAGAGTTAACACAGGAGCTTTTATTAAAGTATCCTTCAAGTGTTGGAATTTTTCCTCATCTTGTGGGGACCATTTCACTACATCTAGTGTGAGTTTTTTATATAAAAATTTTACTTTCTCACTATATTCTTCTATCCATTGTCTGCAATAACCTAATAATCCCAACAATTGTCGAATTTCCCTTTTTGTTCTTGGAGCGGGCAGGGCTATAATTCCTGCCACCCGGTCTGGGTCTAGCTTCTTTTTCCCTTTACTAATCCAGTGTCCCAAATACTTTACTTCAGGTTCTGTGAATTGCAACTTTGATTTTGAAACTTTTAATCATTTTTCTCCCAGAAAATTCAATAGTCCTATTGTGTTTTCTCGGACCTCTTCCTCTAGTTTCCCAGCTATTAGTAAATCGTCTACATATTGTAAGAGTTTTACATTTCCCTCAGGTTTGAAGGACATTAACAAATTCTCTAAAGCTTGACCAACTAAATTTGGCGACTCAGTGAAGCCCTGAGGTAATACTGTCCATCTCAATTGTTGCTTTCTACCTGTTTCTGGGTCTTCCCACTCAAAGGCAAAAAATCTCTACTTTCTTCAGCTAAAGGGCAGGTCCAGAAAGCGTCTTTTAAATCGATTACACTATACCAAGTATGTTCTGGTGATATTTGATTTAATAAAGTATATGGGTTTGCTACTACAGGGAACCGGGTGACTGTTCTCTGATTGACTGCCCTTAAATCTTGAACTAACCTATAACTCCCATCTGGTTTTCTTACTGGGAGGATTGGAGTATTATGTAGTGACATACAAGGTTCTAAAGTCCCCTTTTGTATCAGGTCTTCAATTATTGGTTTCAAACCTTTTCTTCCTTCCAAGGAAATTGAGTATTGTCTGACCCTAATAGATTCCCTTGGATTTGTTATTTTTACTTTTAATGGTTCAATATTTAATTTTCCTACTTCCCCTTTATTATGCCAGACTTTCAAATTTATGCGTTCCTCATCCTTTTCTGTTAATTGATATAAGTTTATCGTTATTGCTCCTCCCATCAGAACCTCTTGGAGGGGTGCCAACGTTACTGTTTCTTCTACTTTCTCCGATTTTTCATTTTTCTTTGTTCTTACTTTGCTCCTAGTATGGGCAGAAGGGGGGGAGGATGGGGGAGCCCACAGGACAGGGTCAGGTGAACTTGGAGGATTAGTATTCCTTTGTTCACCTTCCATGTTTTGTCCCTGATAAGTGGTCTAATGGCTCCCAAGATGGTTTGTTTAGTTTGTCCCCTTTCACTTTCCTTTCTTTTAGGGGAAATAACGAGACCGTTACAGACGATCCCTTCCATAAGGCTGCATACTCACTCTCTTCCTGACTAAAAGGTTCTTTCCCATTTACGTATAAATTTAAAGCCTGACATATCCAATCATCAAAAGACCCAAATATTGGCCAATACAAATGGTCGGGTCGGATTTCCTCTTTTGACCATACTTCCATGCAGTAGTGGACCATTTTTTCCTTACTTTTTCCCTCCTGGGATGGCCAAGAGCCCCAGTATTTAAGCATTAACCCCAAGGGACTGTCTGGGGGTATATCTGGTAATTCGCTTCCTGTCTTATTCCTGGGACCTCTCCGTGGGCCCCGTTCTGGGTTAGAGTTACGACTCTTACTCTGACCCATTTCCCGCCAGGTGTATCTCTTTTCAATCAACCGCTACCACTTTTTCACTATCGCTTCCCTCCTTCAGCGGCCAAGTCCCTTGCGGGAGATTGGAAACGCGCTTAGAAGAGGTCCACACTCGTTTCACAAATCCGATATCCTGGCCCGTGCTTTACAGACCCAGGATGCTCGGTCTGTGTCTCAGTTACACCTATTATCATGCAATTACGCAACTTTGTTGCGTTTCAGTCATACATACACAAACATTCACTCTGTCTCTACACCAACCAGTTCCCTCAAGGATGCCTGGAATTACGGCGAGAGGAACACACTGGCCTTCCCACCCAACCGAACGATACTTACAGTCCATTGTTCTCGTCCGGGTCTTCGTGCACAAGAATCATGGGTATTTTATACTGCAGTTTTCCGGGAGCTCGATTTCCTTGGTTATTGCCTCTCTGTTCGTTGATCTCTTGAGACTACCCGAGACTACAACTCCCGAGCCACAATTTGTGGGGGCGCCCCTCGTAAGAGCTACAGTCCCAAGCAGCCACACAGAGATCACGTCGGGGTCACCAATTTTGTTATAAAAACTTGCCAAAGATGTGAATTTGTCTGATTAATTTTATTTACACCTGTGATACATAATTTTCTTGATTACTGTCCCTAATCACAGGCTGAACAACATCTCTCCAGCTTAGCTTTCTGTTTTTCCCTGTCCTTTTCCAAAACCAAAATTAGGGATCTGGCAGAGTTATATTAATTTCACATTCTGTCTGCCACTCCAGGTGCTTTCTTAAAGCGAAACATATCTGCATACATTACTTCATCGCATTTTCTTGGCCGCCTCAAAACCAACATACATTTTTTTACAATTTATTAGAATTCAGAGTTCCAATTTTATGCCATTTTTCCTGATTTTCCAAAGTATATAAAGGCCACCACTGGTTACAATATTTTACCAATGTTTTCTTGTTTACCGAGCCCCCAGAAGAACCTCCCAGTTCTTTCCAATGTGCCAAAATGTAACCCAATGGGCTTTTCTTCAGCATTCCCTTGTTTTGACCGGCTCCCATTTCAAACAATCTCTTACAAATCTCTATAGCTTCTCTTTCCCAGTGCTCTGCAAATGCACTTAAAATATGAGAGCACCTACACACAAGTTTTATGATATTCTCAGGGGATTCAGTAAGATAGTATCTCTGGGTTCTGCAGATCAGCTCCCCTGTCGTTAGAACATAGTTTCGGTTCCAGCAAAATTTACACTGCCCTAGTATCCACAGCAGGTTCCACTGTTCAAAACTTATTATGCACTCATACGAAGTTTTTCCTAATATCCCCCGTTGATTGTCCCCAAAAGAGAGACATTAATTGTTGTATTCCGATTTTATTTTCTCCTTTGTAACCACATCTTCTCAAATTTTCTTTGATACCTTTCATAAACCCTTTCTCAGTTTTCCTTTCTAACTTCCCAGAAGTCCACCAGGATTTTGTGGCTTTTCTCCACAAACCCACCAGCGTTTCATAAGACACCCCCAACAGTATCTGCCCCACTACCCTGAGTGGCTATAAAAGTGGGATACATACTAAAAGCACTGCCTCAATATCCATGTGAAATGCCACCCGTCACATACAGTTACACTCCCACAAGGCACATACTCTCACAGGGCACATAGGGAATTCCCTTGCCCTTGTATTTCGTAAAGCTATCCACTGCGGGAGGGGTAGCCGGACCTTCCCCGCTTTCTGAGCTGCTTGATGGTTATACACAGACAAGACACAGGACAGAAAAACATAAACGCTTCATCCGTCTCCGGCCGCTCCCCTCGCGGAGACACGGAACCGCGGATTAGGACTCCACACTCGCTTCATAGCTTCGCTACGTCTCAGTCACACAGAAACACATGGGATCCCACACACTCACGCTATGGTTCCGCTTACCCTTCTCCTGCTTCCTACACGGTCATTAGCAGGTCCGTCCTGGCTCCCAAAACCTGGGATGCAGCGAAAACCCGGGCTCGCCCGATCCGCCTTCAGGATCGCTCGCAGCCGCGCTATCGGTCGACGAGCCCCCAGCTTGCAAGCCCTACCTGCCAAGGGGAACTCCGCTGTGCGCCAGACGTCTCTGCACGCCTTACCAGCAGCCCCGGGCCACGCGTACGCCTTACAGGCCCCCTAAAGTACCTAAATTCCAAGCATACCGTTTCTCCGCAGCCGGCACAGGTTGTTGTCTGTCCCCGCAGTGAGCGGATGAGAAGCGGATGGGGCGCCTAGGATGTCCGCTCCTCACCCGATCCTGCAGCCGAACAGAGGCCTCCTGCCTGGCTCGCCAAATTGATACGCGGATTGACTTCACAACTCGTTAAAGTTGTAAAGTAGGTATGCTTTATTCAGCGCTGAGGTGCATGCACACCCAGGGTCGTTTTTCCTTTACATTCATTCCCTTACGCCTATACATATTTAGTATCTGTCCCCGCTTCGTATTATAATGAGCTAGAAGGTCCTTTGCGCCTGCGCAGTGCCCCCTCTGGTCATGGGCAGGGGTCTCAAGATGAAGTAAATGAGTCTTCCTCCTGTGGGCAGGGGTCCTCAAGATGAAGTAAATGAGTCTTCCTCTTCTTAAACTTTTCACCTTTTAATCTTTGCGCATGGCTTTAGGGTTTAGTCGGTACCTCATCCATAAATCATCAGCTTCTCTCCCTTACCAATAGACCCAGACATTCGCATTTCCTTGTCAATAGTTGCTTAGCAGTTGAATCAGGCCTCTGTCTCCTCCCCTTATCAGTAGTCTGTGCCTTGTTCGCTTGGTAAGCATGATAGGTGTTTACAGCAGACAATACTTTTGTTTAAGCAAGGGATTCTTCTAACTCTCTTATACAATCCCCTGTATTTTCCTTTGTACATTTCATTAACCCTGTATCAATCCCCCCTTTTCTATAATGTAAATTCTTTTACTATTATTTATGACAGAGCTATCCATGTTCTTTCTATCGATTTACAAAGTGATTTTGATATACATTGTACATTTCATTGACCCTGTATCACAGCCACCCACTTCCATGTGTAAATATTACCAAGTGCAATATTAATCAAGAGGAGGGTGGAAGCAAACTGATTTTCCCAGTAACTTAAACTTGGGTATTTTTCCATTCTGCACAGAAGAGAAAGAGATGGAGAAAAAACAAAACCAACCAGACCCCAGCACACAGAAACCAAATTACACTTCTGAATATTCTCCCAAAACAGACTGTACCAGTGAGATGGCTTGTTAGATCCAGCCAGGATCTCTTTGAACATGAGCAGAGCCTTGGCATGTCTCTGCCGCTGGGCAG
The DNA here is from genome assembly GCF_037157495.1 of Lathamus discolor. Classification (NCBI taxonomy): domain Eukaryota; kingdom Metazoa; phylum Chordata; class Aves; order Psittaciformes; family Psittacidae; genus Lathamus; species Lathamus discolor. Next base: position 22,787,036 of record NC_088888.1, read on the forward strand.
ATCTCAAAGCGGGGTGTGTTTCAGCATGTCTTTGACAATGAAGCTTCAACCAAAACTGTTTCAGTCTGGCCAATGTATTTAGATCAAAGATTAGTTTACACGCCAGCAACACTAGAACCTTCCCTACCATTCAGTTTAACTAACAAGCTGAAGCTCCCACCAAAATATGCAAGGAGAGGTTTGTTTCTGTCCTGGGTTTACCAGGAGCCATTTTGCTCCTTCTTAGTAACTGGTGCAAGCTCTGTGTTTTGACTTCCAGCCTGGGCAGAGAGCTGATAACACCGATTGTTTTTAATTGTTGTTAAGTAATGTTTATTCTGGCCAAGGACTTTGTGAGTCTCATGCTCTGCTGGGGACGAGGGGAGGCCGGGAGGAAGCAGAGACAGGACACCTGACCCAAACTAGCCAAAAAGGTATTCCATACCACAGCACGTCATGCCCAGGAAGGTAACTGGGAGTTACCCAGAAGGGCACGGTCTCTCTTTGGGGGGGTCGAACTCGTTCGGCGGTGATATCATATTCTCTTGTTATTTTCTCTTATCAATATTATCATTGGTGGTAGCAGCAGTGATTTGTGTTATACCTTAGTTACTGGGCTGTTCTTATCTCAACCCATGGGAGTTACATTCTCTTGCCTCTCCTCCAGCGGGAGCGGGGAGGGTCGGGGTGGGGGGGTGAGTAGACGAGCTGTGTGGATCGATTTAAACCACGATAGTCCTTTTTTGGTGCCCAACGTGGGGCATGAAGGGTTGAGATAACAACAGATCTGAGGGGATTAATAGTCACTCGTCACAATGCTGATTTATTGGCTCTCAAAGCTGTTCCTTTTGATCTCACAGGTTCAGAACTCTGTATATTACATACAGCCAGTATTTGCTGTGGTAGTGTTTTTCAAGTGTGGGGCTTGGGCTAAGGCTTTTGTCTCATTGTACTTTATTATAATGACTTGTAATACAATAGAATCATTGATCATGAAACTGATCGGTCTTATGTTCCCAGTGTGGTCACCACCTTTATATTTTGGGAGGTATATAATAAAGGTGCCGCCCAACCCGGTCACTTAAGTTGAAATCACAGCCAAAATTTGGCAAGAGCAAGTCTGGAAAGAAATAGACATGACTGACTGTTTACGCACATGACTGACTACATCCACGTGGCTGGAAGAGCCAACGTGTCTCACAGTAATGGGATAAAGTTTAGACATTAAGGTGCACCATTAGCTTTTCCCCTGTTCAATTCTCAGTTGCTGTAGGCTCAGTCTTACCTTCTGATCCAGGTCTGGCACAGCTAAATGCACTGTATGCACTCCTCTCACACCAGCCACTGCACTGCTACTCTGCATTTCGCATTGGACTGTCATCCTGTACAGAACATCTACTCACCAGACTCTGGAACCAAAGAAGCATTGCAACACTTGGTCTTCCAGAAGGGAAGCCAAGATTTTTCAGTAAGCCCTTTCACATACAAATATAAACATCTGGCTCCTGTGGATGAATATAGCGAGCACAAGGCTGAGTTATGGAGTGCGTTTTATTGTATGACAATTGCCAGAGGGGTCATTCTCTGATGTTAACAGGGTCCCTATGAATGGGAAAGCACTTCCTGCACACCGTGATGCTGTGGCAGAACATCCAAAGAACACTGCTGGACACTGCTGTTGTTCAGCTACGATGTGCTCATCAGGAGGCCAAAGAGACCACAGATTTCTTAGCTGGCATTTTCAGAAGTCAACTGAGGTTTTAAAGCTATAAAAAGCTACAGGAAAAGAATGGAGTTATCATAAGAATTTCATATTAGTTCCATAAGTAGTGGAAGACTAAACTTTATGGCTTGTTACACATTAAAACATATCTCTCTGTCTGCAATTTATAGTGCAATGTATTTCACAGAAGGCAGCAACATTCCTGCCAGCGTTAGGCCAAGCTGGGGTGAACCACCATGGAAGGATTTGATTCTGCCAACGTAAGAAGGTATCTTCAGCTTCTTGGAGGAGAACTGGGACGAAAAGTGCTCTCAGGCACAGACGCATGCTGAGCAGATAGGTGTAGGAGTTCCAAACACAGAAGGAAGCTAAACCAAACACCCCTCTGTGATGCACATGGGTCACTCAGTTTGGCTGACTTAAGATGTACCCAAATCATAGGTACACAGTTCAAAGCCTGCAGGCTGCGGAAGCCCACATGTTCTCCTTGAGTGTGCTAAAAGAAAATGACTAAAAATGCAGGATTTTTAATTATTAAAAATTAAGTAGGTTGATTTTTTGTTTGCTTTTGGTTTGGTTTTAAATCACACTTTCCATTGTTACAGAAAAATACTTCTGGAACAAGCTTACCTCAGTTTGCCAGTTTTCTGATATTCTTTGTTATAGCAAGTAGGGATAAATGAGCTTTGGCTAAAAGGTAAAACCTGCACAAAGTGTCTTATCAGACTAATTTGCTATGATCTACAGTTTTGCTCACAAACATGAAAAAGGCTTCTGGTGTACTTGGGTTTAACTGCTTGCAAAGTGGCATCAGCTATAGCAAAGTTTATCAGGAACACAACTTATACTGCACAAGTATGTAAAAAAATTGAAGTTTATTTGTCTTTCCATGGCTTAAATAGCAAATAAAATAAGTACCTGGTATTTCCTAGTGCCTACAAAGTCTCATATTGCCTCTCAGACTGTGACTGTGTCTGATACATGCCAATCAGGGTCCATAATGCCACCAGCTCCAAAAAAGAAAACTGGAGCTCTGCAGGAGCTAATGATTAGAGAGCTATTAGAAACATATATACACACACAGAGATCTTTTATCCCAGCAGCTAAATGACAGCCAAGTGGATTTCAAAGAATAGGGAATTTCTACATGTCTGTAACAGCTGGATGTGAAGTGCAGTAATGCCTCAAAACTGAAACATGCACGAGTTTTCATGGCAAAAATAAAAAAAACCAAACCAACAACCAACCAACCATGAGACTTGGTTCTGATGCATTTAATTGACTGAATGTTCTCTATAGAGCAACATGAAGATCCTGGTGTAATACTGAACAACCTGTGTAAGGAGACAATAGTCAAGGTGAGTTTACTGCAAAAGAGAAGTTTCTGCAGCTCTCATGCTGCAACTGACTGCTCAAATTCTTCTGTCACTCTTCACATTCCTCTCCTACTATTCACGTTCCTCTGCCCCTCTTCACATTCCTCTGCCCCTCTTCACAATCCTTTGCCCCCTTCACAATCCTTTGCCCCTCTTCACAATCCTTTGCCCTGTTCTCATTCCTTGGCCACTCTTCTCATTCCTCTGCCTCTCTTCACATTCACATGAAAAGTGCTCTCACGCCTGCCCAGAGCTGGTGTTGCACACAAGGATTGCTGGAAAGTAGCAGGTGCTCATCGGCAACAAGGATGGAGCCATTCCAAGCACAGGCTGCTCTGCACAAGCCAGAACCTCTGGGGAAATGGAGCCAAGGGAAGAGCAGAGCTCACTCCAGCTCCAAGCTTGCACTGGACAATGGAGCCAGAAAGAGCTAGGCAGGAGTGGTGCCCTGGAGGTGCAAGAGCAGCAGCAAGAACCAAACCCAAAGGGGAGCCCTGACAAAGGGCTGTGCTCAATGGTACAGAGGACAAGCAGCAACCCCTGGGCCACACGAGGCGTCTACAAAGCCTCCTCCCCCTGAATGTGGGCACAAGGGGCCACCTGCGTGGAGCAGGAGCAGCAGCCTTTGGGCCACAACGGCCCAAAGGAGCACTGTCAAGGAGCTGGCTCTGCTGCAGAGGAGCATGCATTTAGAGATTTTACGGACGTTTCCCAGTGAAAGTACTGATTTCTGTCTCAAAGCTGAAGCTCTTTCAGCTTGGGCACCTTTTCGTTTTACAATGAAAACAGATTTGTCAGAGGAAACAGAGATTTGTACAAACAAAATTTGTGAAAACTCAGCTTCCTATTTTAAACATGTACAACCAGGCCACACTGTGCAATGCCATTAGTCCCTAAAATAATCCCAGACGAATACCAGTTCACAAGGCACCTGTCTGCTTGGCTGTCTGAGGTATGAAATCTCACCTGGCAGGTAAGGCTCAGGCTGAATCCCATCCTACCTCCACCTTTAAGACCTTTGTGAAGCTCTGATGCTTGACAAATGAGCTTACACAAGTGCTCCCAACTCCAAGTCAGCACCAATTCTTTTGATAAAAATAACTTTCTGTGATGTCTGAGCAATCAGTCAAATTATACACCACTTGCATACAGCTCTGCAACAATATCGGTCTAGTGGTTTGATACAATAGAGCTGCTTTATGGAACAGTAAATACTAACACACTGCGATATGTAAGAAACATATAAATTGACACACTTTTGCAGTGAAAAATATTTTAAACTGTACATTAGTACAAATAAAAAGGCAAAATCCCTCAGTCTGGAGGAAGATTCAGAACTGCTTTTGTACGAGAGGGTTTTGTCCCCTCTTACTTAAGCCAACTGGAGATCTAAATAAAGCTGTAGTTCCTTCTCCCACCTTGCTCTGACCATTCTTTGAAATCCAGTGCCTAGCTTGTTCCCAGAGCTTCCACTGAGCCTGGATCAAGCATCAGATGCTGCTGTTATTTATAAACTTCAGCTCTCAATCTCTCCTGTCATTTCCACATCCACTTTTCCCCTTGCAAATAATGCATGAATCATCATCAGAAATCACTCTCCGGTCCATTAACAAACTAAACACAGACGCACAGCAGTATACACATGCCTATCATTACATCTGCCCTGATATTACAGGGATCAGCGCTATAAAAATATCACGTTGTATGTATTAGCACTTGCATTGCAGTACATGCATTATGAAACAACATTCCTGTGGTAGGAGGAAGCCAGCAAGGAAGACTGCTTTGCTGCTATATTAATAACTTACAGTGCAACAATCCCGTACTCTACACAGTCTCAGACTGATTCACTGGACAAAAAATAAACTTATATGGCTTTAAATGGCTTGTGTATTGGGTCAAAAGTGCCACAAATATTACAGCAAAATCCCTGAAATAATAGAAACTGGTGATGTTGGTGCAGGTCTATCCAGAAACGTATTCATCAGGGCCAGGCCAAAGGCCCTCTGCTGTGCCTGGCTAATTTAACAGCAGGGTACTCTGCTTGGAAAACCAGTAATTCCCAAATGTAGTACTAAAGATGAGACCAAGTCTACAGAGATGTTTACTCAACCGAGAAAAGGCCAGTATCTTCCTGACCCTCCACAGAGTTTCTACAACATCTTAGACATGACTTCAGGAGATAATTTTACAGGAAGTGATTCCTAACAGGATTTTCAGGCGCCTTTAGGAATGAGACAGGACTCCAGTGATCTCTCTCCCTTATATCCTATCTCTAGAAAACATGCCTGAGAAACAAGAAAACTGCAGTGAGGACGTGGGGAAGTTTGTAGTATTATTTACAGTAGTGACTCCAATTCGACCCGATGAAGACTGGCACAGTGTGAGTACAGGTGTGGAATAGATGTGAAAGCCTCAGACGTTTTGGACCATTAGGTAACACGATGGGACATAAATGAGAAGATTGTGGTCATTGTTTTCCACAACACAATGAAAAGTGAAGTTAATATTGAATTCACCCCAGAAAAGATGTCCACGGTGTTCAAGTTATGAGAGGAATAAGCCCTCTTAGGAGACTGAAGGAGATGTACTCTGTAAACACACACATCTCTTGGTCCCAAGCCCCCCATTTGAAACTGCTGTCATCAGTTTATTTTCTCCCAGTTTATTTTCCTTCTCCAGTGCAGTAGTTGTCAGTGAACACCACAACACAAAGCTGCACTGAAGATGGAGAGCGCTGCATGAACTTTGCTGTAGCACTGCAGGTGAATCTAAACATCACCCTTACTCATGAACTTCCCTCCAGTTCAGTGAAAGCAGAATTGCCTCTGAAGTGCAGGAATGATACAGAGAAAACCCTGCTTTCAGCTGTACCTAACAACAGGCTTGCAGAGGTGCTGGTGGGAAGGCTGCTGAAAACAAAGGTGCTGCCTGGGAGTTAGGGAAACAGAATTTGCTTTCCATCACCTAGACGAGGAGCATCTTTCCTACCACACCACTCTCAGCCACCTTTAGCACTGCAGCTTTTTAACTGCAGTCCTACCAATTTGCACTTTTCTGTGTATCAATGAGCCAGTTCTGTTCAGAGAGAAGAGTGGTGCTGGGTGCTGCTGCTGACAGCTCAGGTCAGGGCTTGAGCCCATCTCTCTGTATTCCCTCACACAGAACTAAAAAAAACCAAACAAAAGAGAGAGAAGCTGTTCCCTTTCATCACTCCACCACCACCCCATCAACTTTCATCTGCTTGCTTGTTTGAAGATACAATCAGTAATACATTCCAGGTGTATCCTGATTCAGAAGTACCTCCCGCAATACCACAAACCCATGGCAATCCCCCACTTAAAACACTCTCAGCTTGACAGGCACCAAGAGTGTTCTGACCTTGACAGGCTTCTCACCCTGACAGTGTCAGAGAGGCTGAGAGAGCTGGGCTGGGTCAGTCTGGAGAAGGCTCCTTAACGGGAGACCTTAGAGCAGCTCCAGTGCCTAAAGGGGCTACAGGAAACCTGCAGAGGGGCTTTGGACAAGGGCCTGTAGGGACAAGACAAGGGGAATGGCTTTAACCTGACAGAGGGGAGACTGAGATGAGCTCTTAGGCAGAAGCTCTTCCCTGTGAGGGTGCTGAGGCGCTGGCACAGGCTGCCCAGAGAAGCTGTGGCTGCCCCATCCCTGGCAGTGTTCAAGGCCAGGCTGGACACAGGGGCTTGGAGCAACCTGGTCTGGTGGAAGGTGTCCCTGCCCGTGGCAGGGGTTGGAACTGGATAAGCTTTAAGGTCCCTTCCAACCCAAACCAATCTGGGATTCTACTACCTGGTTTGTCAGCTCGTTTAGGAAAGAGATTACATTGCACTGGAGGCACCCAGACCTTAACTCCTCTAAAGGTCAAGAATATAATATCCAGCTCTGCGCATTTCATGCCGACTCCTACATTTCCATCACAGATGTCAAAACGTTTGTGTATTTCCTGCAGTTCAGGGCTGGTAACAGCACAGCAGATGCCAGGAAAGGCCACCAGAGCCATCGCAGAAACATTCGCAACCCCTTGAACGCTGTTTCGTTAACACCCCTTCTCCAGACGGAAGCGGCTCCACACTGTCTGTCACCGCCTCTGTCCGCAGCCAGAACTACATACAAAGAACGTGGCGTTTGAGGCCACCGGCAGAACCCCACATTGCCTCGGTCGGTGACGCCTCCCCAGCAGCAGCCTGGAGCTCTGTGACCCACAGCACCCGGCTCAGGCCCTCACCCCAGGGCTTCCACAGCGCCTTTTACCCTCTTCCTCACCCTGCCGCCGCCTGACACCGCGCGGAGCAACCCGAAAGGCCTCACTCGCACAGAGTTAAAACGAGCGAAGGAGAACAGAGGGAAATCAACGTGAAACCGACCGGGGAAGCGCAGGAGGCCCTGCTCACGCTCCAGCCCAGGGGCGGCGGGTTCCCCTCCCTCTGCGAACGGCGGCTGCCCGCGGGAGGGCGGCGAGGTCCCCGCCGGCTCCCTGAGGGGGGCTCCGGCCTCCCGGCACCCTCGGGCTGTCCGTGGGCGCGCAGGGACCGGCCGCTCGGCGGGAGGGTGCCGCGCCATGGGGCGGGAAGCGGCCAGCAACCGGCACTTGGACCGACGGAAGGGCCGCGTCCCGGCCAGAGCCGGGCCCACTGCAACCGCCGCTGCGGGCTGCGGCCCGACCGCCGTCCATGGGAGCTGATGCCGTGCGAGGCTGGCCGGGGCCTCCAGAGCTCGAGCGGGGCTGCCTGATGGGAGGATGGAGCCAGGAGGGGGCTGGTCTCTGCCCCCAGGGAGCAAGGGATGTGACAAGAGGAAATGGCCTCAAGCTGCACCAGGGGAGGTTTAGATGGAGATGAGGAACAATTCCTTCCCCAGAGGGTGCTCAGGCAGTGGAACAGGCTGCCCAGGGCAGTGCTGGAGTCACCGTCCCTGGAAGTGTTCACACACTGTGTAGATGAGGCCCTCAGTGCCATGGGTTAGTGGTGGCCTTGGCAGTGCTGAGGAGCGGTTGGACTGGATGAGCTTAAAGGCCTTTTCCAAACTCGTTGATTCTGTGATTTACATCAAGATTACATTTGGGTTTCCAAACGGGCACTAAGTTACTTGCTTGTACTTAAATCTGTGCTAACAGTAAGATGCAACTGCCAACTTGCTTAAACACTGACACTGTACTGGAGTACGTGGCTGGCTGGTTGACACAACCTTCTAAGACAATGCCTAATGGGTCAGCTTTATCAAAGTGAGTGGAAGCCAGCCACGGTTTTCCAAGTGAGCAAAGCCACTATTCTGGAATTCAGAGAAACCACATTTCTCCTAGAATAGAAACTTTGGTTCACATAAAAAAATCCATAGCTTCAGGTGCTGCAAGTAAGTATACCAGGTATTTCCTAGTACCTACAAGGTCTCATTATCGCCTCTCAGACTGCAACTGTGTCTGATACATGCCAGTCAGGATCCATAATGCCACCAGCTCCAAAAAAGAAAACTGGAGCTCTGCAAGAGCTAATGATTAGAGAGCTATTAGAAACATATATACACACACAGAGATCTTTTATCCCAGCAGCTAAGTGACAGCCAAGTGGATTTCAAAGAATAGGGAATTTCTACATGTCTGTAACAGCTGGATGTGAAGTGCAGTAATGCCTCAAAACTGAAACATGCATGAGTTTTCATGACAAAAAAAAAAAAAAAACAAAAACAAACCAACAAACAACTAACAATGAGACTTGGTTCTGATGCATTTAATTGACTGAATGTTCTCTATAGAGCAACAGGAAGACACTGGTGTAATATTGAACAACCTGTGTCTTCAGGAAGACAACTTGAGACCAGACAACAGTCAAGGTGACATTACTGCAAAAGAGAACTTACTGCAGCTGTCACGCTCCGATTGACAGTTCAAACGTAAGGATTTACATTCTTCTGTCACTCTCCTCTTTCCTCTGCCCCTCTTCTTGTTCCTCTGCCTCTCTTCACATTCCTTTGCCAATCTCCTCATTCCTCTGTCACTCTTCATGTTCCTCTGCCCCTCTACACTTTCCTCTGCCCCTCCTCGAATTCCTCTGCCCCTCTTCGCATTCCTCTGCCCATCTTCACATTCCTTGACCCTCTTCGCCTTCCTCTGCCCTTCTTCAGGTTCCTCTGCTCCTCTTCACGTTCCTCTGCTCCTCTTCACGTTCCTCTGCTCCTCTTCGCGCCTCTTCACATTCCTCTTCACTCTTCTCGTTCCTCTGCCCCTCTTTGAATTTCTCTGCCTACCTTTTCATTACTTTAACACTCTTCACAATACTATACCACTCTTCACATTCCTCTGCCCCTCTTCACAGTCCTCTGCCACTCTACACATTATTCTGTCCCTCCTCTCATTCCTTTTCCACTCTTCTCATTCCTCTGCCGCTCTTCTTGTTCCTCTGCCGCTCTTCTTGTTCCTCTGACATTCTTCACAATCCTCTGACACTCTTTACATTCCTCTGACCCACTTCGCATTCCTCTGCCCCTCTTCACATGATTCTGACACGCTGCACAATCCTCTACTCCTCATTCCTATACCACTGTTCCCACTTTTCTGCCTTGACACAAATCTTTGCCAAATCCTCATTATCCTCTTGCCGTTTTTACAAACCTCTGCCGGTCTTTGCGATCCTCTGCCCCTCTTCACATTTCTCTGCCGCTCTTCACATTCCTATGACACTCTCCACAGTCCTCTGCCACACTTCACATTCCATTGCCCATCTTAATCCTCTGCCACTCTTCTACTTCGTAGGCCCCTCTTCTCATTCTTCTGTCCCTCTTCACAGTCCTCTGCCCCCTTCATATTCGTATGCCCCTCTTCAGATTTCTTTGCCAATCTTCTCATACCTCTCCCACTTCTCCCACTGCTATGCCCCTTTTCACATTCCTCTGACCCTCTTCACATTCCACTGCTCCTCTTCTCATTCCTCTGCCACTCTTCACAATTTTCTGCCACTCCACAATCCTTTGCCCATCCTCATAAGCCTCTTACCCATTTCACAATCCTCTGCCGCTCTTCAAGTACCTCTGCCCCTCTTCACATTCCTCTGATAACTCTGCACAATCCTATTCCACACTTCACATTCCTTTGCCCCTCTTCTCGTTCCTCTGCCCCTCTTCACAATTTTCTGCCACTCCACAAACATTTGCCCATCCTCATAATCCTCTTACACTTTTGACAATGCTTTGTCATGATTCTCTGCCCCTCTACCCATTCCTCTGACACTCTGCACAATCCTCTGCCACGCTTCACATTCCTTTGCCCATCTTAATCCTCTGCCCCTCTTCTCGTTCCTCTGCCCCCCTTCAAAATTTTTTGCTTGTCTTCACAATGCTCTGCCCCTCTTCACAATCCTCTGCCACTCTTCAAATACCTCTGCCCCTCTTCACATTATTCCATCACTTCTCTCATTCCTCTGCCTCACTTCTCATTCTTTTGCCCTTCTTATTTGTCTGCCCCTCTTCTCGTACCTCTGCCACTCTTCTCCGTCGTCTGCCACTCTTCTTTTTCCTCTGTCCCTCTTCACATTATTCTGACCCTATTCTCGTTCCTATGCCCCTCTTCTCAGTCCTCTTCCCCTCTTCTCGGTCCTCTTCCACTCTTCTCAGTTGTCTGCACGTCTTCTTTTTCCTCTGTCCCTCTTCACATTATTCTTCCCCTATTCTTGTTCCTCTGCCCCTCTTCTCAGCCCTCTCCACTCTTCTCGTTCTTCTGCCACTCTTCTCAGTCGTCTGCCCCTCTTCTTTTTTCCTCTGTCCCTCTTCACAATCTTCTGACACACTCCTTGTTCCTCCGCCCCTCTTCACAATCCTTAGTCCCCTTCACATTCCTTTGCCCATCTTAATCCTCTGCCAGTCTTCTCCTTCCTCCGCCCCCATCACAATTTTTCCCTCATTTTCACAGCCCTCTGCCCCTCTTCACAATCCCCTGCCCCTATTCAAATTCTTCTACACTTCTTCATGTTATTCTTTCAATTCTCTCATTCCTCTGCCCCTCTACTCATTCCTCTGCCCCCCTTCTCATTCTTCTGTCCCTCTTCTCGTTCCTCTGCCCTCTTCTCGTTCCTCTCCCCTTACTCTCGGCACTCTGCCACTCTTCTTAGTCGTCTCTCCCTCTTCAAATTTCTTCCTCTATTCTTGTTCCTCTGCCCCTCTTCTCAGTCCTCTTCCACTCTTCTTCTTCTTCTGCCACTCTTCTCAGTCTGCCCCTCTTCTTTTTCCTCTGTCCTTCTTCACATTCTTCTGCCCTTCTTCTCATTCTTCTGCCCCTCTTCACAATCCTGTGCCCCTCTTCACCTTTCTTTGCCAATCTTCTCATTCCTCTCCCACTTCTCACATTCGTACGCCCTTTTCACATTCCTCTGACCTCTTCTCATTCCTCTGACCCTCTTCACAATCCTCTACCCCTCTTCTCATTCCTCTGCCACTCTTCACAAATTTCTGCCACTCCACAATCCTTTGCCCATCCTCATAAGCCTCTTACCCATTTCACAATCCTCTGCCACTCTTCATGATTCTCTGCCCCTTTTCACATTCCTCTGATATTCTGCACAATCCTATTCCACACTTCACATTCCTTTGCCTCTCTTATCTTTCCTCTGCACCTCTTTACAGTCCTTTGCCTCCTTCACGTCTCTTTGCCCATCTTAAACCTGTGCCACTCTTCTACTTCCTCTGCCCCTCTTCACATTACTCTGCCCCCTTCACGTTCCTGTCCCCCTCTTCAGATTTCTTTGCCAGTCTTCTCATTCCTCTTCCACTTCTCATATTCCTATGCCTCTTTTCACATTCCTCTGACCCTCTTCATATTCCTCTGCCCCTCTTCACAATTTCCTGCCACTCCACAAACATTTGCCCATCCTCATAATCCTCTTACCCTTTCCATAATGGTCTGTCATGATTCTCTGTCCCTGTTCCCATTCCTCTGACCCTCTGCACAATCCTCTGCCACGCTTCACATTCCTTTGCCCATCTTAATCCTCTGCCCCTCTTCTCGTTCCTCTGCCCCCCTTCAAAATTTTTTTCTTGTCTTCACAATGCTCTGCCCCTCTTCACAATCCTCTGCCACTCTTCAAATTCCTTTGCCCCTTTACACATTATTCCATCCCTTCTGTCATTCCTCTGCCCCTCTTCTCATTCTTCTGTCCCTCTTCCTATTTGTCTGCTTCTCTTTAAATTCTTCTGCCCCTCTTCTCATTCCTCTGACCTTGTTCTTGACCCTCTGCCCCTCTTCTCAGTCCTCTTCCACTCTTCTCGTTCTTCTGCCACTCTTCTCAGTCGTCTGCCCCTCTTCTTTTTAACTCTGTCCCTCTTCACATTCTTCTGACACTCTTCTCGTTCCTCTGCCCCTCTTCACAATCCTTTGCCCCCTTCACATTCCTTTGCCTATCTTAATCCTCTGCTACTCCGCTTTGTCTTCTGCCCCTCTTCACAGTCCTCTGCCCCCTTCACATTCCTGTGCCCCTCTTCAGATTTCTTTGCCAATCTTCTCATTCCTCTGCCACTTCTCACACTGCTATGCCCCTTTTCACATTCCTCTGACCCTCTTCACATTCCACTGCTCCTCTTCTCATTCCTCTGCCACTCTTCACAGTTTTCTGCCACTCCACAAACATTTGCCCATCCTCATAATCCTCTTACCCTTTTCACAATGCTCTGTCATGATTCCCTGCCCCTCTTCCCATTCCTCTGACACTCTGCACAATCCTCTGCCACACTTTACATTCCTTTGCCCATCTTAATCCTCTGCCTCTCTTCAGAATCTTTTGCTCGTCTTTACAATCCTCTGCCTCTCTTCACATTATTCCATCCCTTCTCTCATTCCTCTACCCCCTTCTTATTCGTCTGCCCCTATTCACATTCTACTTCCCCTCTTCTCGTTCCTCCGTCCCTCTTCTAGTTCCTCTGCCACTCTTCTCATTATTCTTCCCCCTTCTCTTTCTTCTGTTCCTCTTCACAATCCTCTGCCCCCTTCACGTTCCTATGCCCCTCTTCTCTTTCCTCTGCCCCTCTTCTCAATTTTCTGCCACTCTACAATCCTTTGCCCATCCTCATAATCCTCTTACCCTTTTCACAGTCCTCTGCCCCACTTCACTTTCCTCTGACAGTCTGCACAATATTCTGCTACACTTCACATTTCTTTGCCCATATTAATCCTCTGCCACTCTTCTCATTCCTTTACCCCCTTCACAATTCTCTGCTCCTCTTCACAATCCTTTGCCACTCTTCTAAATTACTCTGCCCCTCTTCACATTATCCCATCCCTTTTGTCATTCTTCTGCCCCTCTTCTCATTCCCCTGCACTCTTCTCAGTTGTCTGCTTCTCTTCTTTTTCTTCTAACCCTCTTCTCATTCCTCTGCCCCTCTTCTTCCTTTGCCACTCTTCTCAGTTTCTGCTCCTCTTCTCTTTCCTTTGCCTCTCTTTATGTTCCTCTGCCTCTCTTCACAATTCTTTGCTCCTTCTCTCATTCCTCTGCCCCTCTTCACAGTTCTTTGCTCCTTCTCTCATTCCTCTGCCCCTCTTCACAATTCTTTGCTCCTCCTCTCATTCCTCTGCCCCTCTTCACATTAATCTGTGCCTCTTCTCATTTTTCTGCCACTCTTCACAAGCCAGAACCCCCAGGGAAATGGAGCCAAGGGAAGAGCAGAGCCCCTCCCACTCCAAGCTTTCACTGGGCAGATGAGCCAGGGAGAGCCAAGGCACAAATTGGGCTTCGAGGTGCGAGATCACCAAGAACGAAGCCCAAAGTGGAGCCCTGACAAGGGGCTGTGCTCAGTGGTACAGAGAAGAAGCAGCTACTCCCAGGGTCACCCTGGGAGTCTAGAAAGCTTCCTTCCCCTAGATGCGTTCACAAGGGACCACTTGCATGGAGCAGGCGCAGCCAGAATGGACCAGAGGAGCCCTGACAAGTGGTCCTGCTCAATGCTCAGAGGAAGGCAAAAAACCCCCCCGGGACCAGTGCCAGTGTGTCCAGGGGGAAAATTCCTTCCTGACCCCAATGTGGCGATCGGCTGTTCCCTGAGCATGTGAGCAAGACCTGCTCCCGGGCCACAGGCTGCGTGCGCCTACCAGGATGATGCCCAAGCCCTATTCTCCCTCAACCTGGGAGAAAGTGGTTGACCGAGGAAAAACCTCTGGCATTTTGTGTTCCCTAAAACGGTGTTTGTTTTCCTAAGTCATGACTGAGATGTGGCCTCTCCTCCCACACTCAGTGCCTCTAGAAAGAAAGAAAATAAACATGTCAGTCTCTTACAGCAAGGGTCTTTTACAGTTTATTTCCTTGTGCCGGGATAAGACAGAATGACTGACAGGCTCACTCACTGTCAGCTTTTCCTGTGTTATTTCACAGTTAACATACACATCAAGCTTCCGTACACCTAGCTGCTTGACGTAAGTGCCCAGAGGTTTGTGTTTCAGCCTGCCTCATGCTGTTTCTCATAGTCTGGATTGGTGATGTACAGTATGAAGTTCAGTATTTAAGATCAAGCCCTCATGAAATTGTGTTACTGATTGAAGTCTGCTGAGAAAGGCAATAAAAGTAAAGCATGCAAGATCAGAGTGAGCCTCAAATAAAGGATGCTGCCAAGATTTATTAATGACCCTAAAGATTCAATACAGCAGGAAAAAGTAACCGGAGCATATAACACCCTGCTACACCCTCACCTTTTGCCAGACACTATAGGAAGTGATCTTGGAAGACCCTGCTATGCTTCTAGCCCTTTACACAGTTATAGTCATTCTGGTTTTCTCTACCCTGCTGCTAACCTGAGTGTCAATCTAAAAATGCTTTCTGGAGTACATACCTATAAGGATGCATACCTGTTAGCAATTCCCCCATGAAAACATTTGAGCTAGTCAAGACTCAGCTCAAGTCAAGACTTAGTGTAGCTGACCAGAAGCCTTAGATGCTCACCATGTGAGGATCATCCTCTGATGTGGCTGTAACAAAAGGTTTTTCTCTTTTCCCAGGTAGGGCAAAAAAGTAATCACCACATCCCAGGAAAAGAAAAGCCACAGGAGATGGCAGGAAGAGGAATGCCTGAACACTTACCCAGCAGATAGAGTGCATCTGTTTGGGCAAGTGCACTACTTTAGAGCAGATACAGACACATCCATACACAGAACCTTCTGGTGAGGCAAGCTTTCCACTGCAAGCCACTCCTAAGGTCAGGATGCCACAGAGGAATTTCATAGACTTACAGACCGATTTGGGCTGGAAGGGACCTTAAAGCTCATTCAGTTCCAACCCCTTGCCATGGGCAGGGATACCTTCCACTAGAGCAGGTTGCTCCAAGCCCCTGTGTCCAACCTGGCCTTGAACACTGCCAGGGATGGGGCAGCCACAGCTTCTCTGGGCACCCTGTGCCAGCGCCTCAGCACCCTCACAGGGAAGAGCTTCTGCCTAAGAGCTCATCTCAGTCTCCCCTCTGTCAAGTTAAAGCCATTTCCCTTGTCCTGTCCCTACAGGCCCTTGTCCAAAGCACCTCTCCAGGTTCCCTGTAGCCTCTTTAGTCACTGGAGCTGCTCTAAGGTCTCCCCTTAAGTAGCCTTCTCTTCCCCAGGCTGACTCAGCCCAGCTCTCTCAGCCTGGCTCCAGAGCAGAGCTGCTCCAGCCCTTGCAGCATCTCCATGGCCTCCTCTGGCCTCGCTCCAACAGCTCCACATCCCTCTTGTGCTGTTGCCCCAGAGCCAGATCAGGACTGCAGGGGGGGTCTCCCCAGAGCACAGTAGAGGGATGCAGCCCAGGGCATGTTTGGTTTCTGGGCTACAAGCACACGCTGCCAGCATTCACATCTCCCGGAGTTCCTGCCTGCAGCTGCCTTAAACTGAAGCAGAACCTGGTGTCACCCATACTGTGTTTCCCAGATTTATTTGCAACAATGAACTCTAGAGCTTTCGGTTTTCATTTTAAAATCAGGAAAAGGAGATTCTATTTCTCAAGTCTCCTGATAGGAAGCAGTTTCCAGGCTTAAAAAGGGCTCCAGTACTTATAGTAGTATTTGGGGTCAAAAAAAATTAACACTGTGTTCCTGAAACACTCTGCTAAGCTGCCACAGCAGTGAGTAATGGGGCACCTTGTACCAGACCTGGCTCACACCATGATGCTCTCCATCTGTGAAGTCCATTCCCACACTGCACAATAAGCACTAGCTAACCCCAGCGTTTCCTGGAGGACTTCCAAAGCCACGTTAGTCCGGAAACCGGGATTTTCTCTCCGCACATCCCCACTCCCTTTGATTTCATAGATCTTTGTAGGTACCGCAGCCGTGGAAACCAAGTTTGCCTTGGGAAGCTGAGTCCAGTGGCCACTAGATGGGGATAAAAGAAAGGAAAGCCCATATCTCGGGTGAAAGGACAGCGAAAAGGGGGAAGAGGTGCTTCTTCAGGAACCTCAATGGATACGGGAAGTATCCATTACTTCCCCTATGGGTACACGACAATGGATACAGGAAGTCCTGCTTTGTTGAAATTATGCATTTATATTGGCAGACGCTGATATTTACCTGCAGGGCTCAAGTGAAGAAATATTCCTCTCTCAAAGTGTTTTCTCCATACAGAGAAAATGAGGAATTCTGCAAAAAAGCACCCCCAAAACCAAAAAAACCCCACACTTCCTTTGTTTCTCTTTTGTGGGATACCTCTAAAACGGGAGCTGGCAGCATACTGTGTGAAATACTTATGCAGCAGCACTAACCTGTCCTTTCCTCTCTATCTCTGCACGTACCCCAGTTGCAGACGGTCCTGGGGCAACAACAAGAGCAATGCAAGTAAGCATCTTGTGCTGTTTGAGGTGTTCTTTTGAAGACAGTGACTGCTCTGAATCATTGGCACTAAACATTTGGTGTGTTTTATTTTTGAACACAGCTCAGTGAAACAAAACAAACTGCTGAAGTAAAAAAAAAACCAACCTAAAAGATAACAACAAAATCACATGCGCATTTCTTTCATATTGCTACCCATTGTTTCCAAATGTCAAGTGCAAACACCTCCAGTTTTGTTGTTAGGTGTATCTGGACAGCCAAAAAAGGTACTCCAATCTTTTAGATGCTGTCCGCACAATCTGAGCACAAGATGTATCTCAGTTACACACACAGACTTGGTTAATGTTGCTTCAGTCAGTATTTGTCCTTCTCCAGATCATCACAAGGTGGAAAGTTCTGTTTGTAATACAGTACCCATCACATTTAGAGTGCAGACATGTCAACACTTTAGACCTTTACCAAACTAGAAGCTACATAGCAAGGTGAGCAGGCTGGCAGACACTGCAGCAGTACAACATAACCCTGCTGGTAGTTTTGCCAGAATGATTGATTACTAACTCTTAAAAATACAAAACCCACCCCAAACCATAAAAAGCTGTGTATTTCATAGAGTCATCAAGCGGTTTGGATTGGAAGGGAACTTAAACCTCATCCAGCTCCAACCCTGCCACAGGCAGGGACACCTTCCACCAGGTGGTTCAAGCCCCTGTGTCCAACCCGGCCTTGAACACTGCCAGGGATGGGGCAGCCACAGCTTCCCTGGGCACCCTGTGCCAGCGCCTCAGTACCCTCACAAGGAAGAGCTTCTGCCTGAAGTCTGATGAAGACTGTAACTCACCACTGCCGTTGTTTCTGTGGTAACAAGATAAAACAGCATTAATAGTGTAATTTAATGGCTAAATTAAATCAGTACTCCAGCTAACAAGCCTGACATGTCCCCATTCGCCAGACATTGTGGTGTAACAAAGGTCTGCTCAAATTTGAGTTACCTCCTGACACACAGCCTTTCCCTGGAAAGGCTGGAGCTAAACCTGTGGATGCTGGTTGAGCTCTATCAGTATTTCTTTTAGGATACAGAGAAGGTGAAATATGGTCTTCTAAGAAAGCTGGCCATAAGCACCAGGAATTTCCACTGCAACTATAACTTTATTTTTCAAACCCTTCAAGGCATTTTGTTCTGAAATTTTGGCCAACAACTTTAATGCCCTACTTTAAAGATTAAAACAAGATATTTTAGTCTTTTACGATAACAGATTACACACCTGCAGATCAACAAAGAACTCTTACTAGCACTAACACAGAAAACCAAAGCAGTGCCATACGTCGGATTTATCGCTTATCTCGTACTGGCAATGCTTACGTGTTTCAAAGTATGCCTTGAATTCTATTACCCTTCACCACGTCAGTTCAAATGGGACAGATCCCTTGGCTCATGCAAAATGAGCATCTCAACAGCTTTGCTTCTCCTCTAGGTCACTGGAACAGCCCAAAAGGGAAACCAGGATCCAGATGATGCTTACATGAAAGACACAGGAGAACAACATATGCTGAAGCACACAATTGTATCCAGAAATTAGGAAAATCTTAGGAGGGCACCAAACTGAGAGAGGATTCAGCTGTAGGTTGCATTAACAATGATATAACAGCTGCAGTTGCTTGTTGCAGCTATATGTATTCATGCTTAAGAGTTAATAATAACTATCAAGTTCCCTTCAAGACCTGCCGCAATAAGACGAGCGCTTAATTATAGCTCAGAACAATAACCTTTAGTCATGCCTTGTGTTGTAAAAATCCCAGTGTCAGGCTTTCATGCAATTACGCCCTTGATAAGCAAATGTGAGTCACAACTGTTAGCAGCAGCTACAAAAAGGCAGGTTCCTCTCTGCGGTGGCAAGGGCATGCAGACCAAAAAGACCTCCAGAATGCAGGGGAAGAAACAGAAATGGACAAGAAAATGCAAACACAGAAGCATGCCTGTAACTTCCCCCATAGAGTTTTACAAATCACACTTGGACACTTCAAGGAAACACGTGAATCCAAAGCAGAAAGAAAACCTTCATCCTCAACCTGCCACTTCCAAACACATAAGAAAAATTTCTTTTTCATAAGAAAGCCCACGCAGCACCAGGCGATGGTGGTGGCACGCAGTGCTCATGGCAGCCAGTCACCACCTTCCTCAGCAGCAAAAAGAGAGGTTTCTCTGAGCCACAACACAAGAGCTACTGTAGTAAGACAGCCCAAAGGTACCTTCAGCTTGGTACATCACCTGCAACAGTGGCCAAGCCCTCGCAAAACGAGTAATAGCAGCAGAGGTGTACAGCTATAATTTTCTCAGAATAGCTTCCCAACAAGGGCCTGCAGGAACAGGACAAGGGGAATGGCTTTAACCTGCCAGAGGGGAGACTGAGATGAGCTCTTAGGCAGAAGCTCTTCCCTGTGAGGGTGCTGAGGCGCTGGCACAGGGTGCCCAGAGAAGCTGTGACTGCCCCATCCCTGGCAGTGCTCGAGGCTAGGTAGAATGGGGCTTAGAGCAACCTCCTCTAGTGGAAGGTGTCCCTGCCCGTGGCAGGGGTTGGAACCGGATGAGCTTTAAGGTCCCTTACAACCCAAACCAGTCTGTAAGTCTGACTTGTCACAAGCAGAAGGAGATGAGACTGGAAATAGAAAACCTTTCTTCTAGAACAACCCCACCTCCCCATTTGCCTCAGTTTTGGCGTGTGGCAAGGAAAAGCCTGGTTTATCTAAAGGTTAATTTTTAAAAGGACAAAACTTTAAACTGAAGAGGTATTAATGACATGCAGCAGTGCAGAATTATGCGATAAAGGCACAAAATTTTAACAAGGGAGAAAAAACTTGCTAGCTCAACATGAAGCCAAGTGGCACAAAGGCACTGCAATTCCATCTTGAAATGTACAGTCCTATGCATGGTTCTTTTCCCCCCTCATAGCCCCACCTTCAAGCTCCAAATACCCTATTTCCATGGAGTCTCTTCAGACAGCTACAGACACTTACAATGCAGGCCCCACACATGCAGCCTAGAGAATAATACAGATCGTTCGTGAGCTGAGGCCATGTCAGATTTTAAGGGGGTGCATGACACACACTCATGCTTGGTGAATCACCAGCTAAAATGCCAACGTGATGGCAGGAGCAGCTACTAGAGAGTTAAGGGTTGAGTCAATTATTTTTCTGAAATGCAAAATGCATGAAATTGGGGTCTGCCACAACACAAGACTCGAGTTCTTTTTCTTGATCTACCTGAAATTAACTATGTTCCCATATTTCAGCCTAGAGGAAAACAAGGCTTATAGGCTCTCCAACTTCTTCCTCATTTCTTAACTCCATCAGATATATCTGAATCTAAAGGGGTGAAAGTGGGCAAAGATGCAGAGCTAATGCAAGTTTCGTGAAGAGGTTTGGAGGAATAAGTAATGAAACCTCCTCTCCACCGTGGGAAGGATTGCAGCATTCACTTAGCAGCCATCAGCCTCTACATTCAAGTCCCAAACTGGCAGGAGATGAGAGCACACGGGTTCATAGAACAGCTCACATTAGGGATACCTGCCTCCCTCTGCTCAGCTGCCAGGGCTGCGCCCTGCCTGTGAGCCCACAGAGATGTGAGCTGGGTGCCCTTTGCCTCAGCCAGGTGACAAGCTTTGTGTCAGGAGCTGACATTTCATCCGTGCTGAAGGCCGACAGAGCAGGACCAGCAGATACATGACACCGAAGCCTGTCCCTGGTAGAAGGACAGGAAGAGTAGCAGTGCTCAGCAGCTGAAGAACAAGTGTGGGGGAGGAAGACTAACAGGGAGAGAAGAAAGTGAACTCTTTCTGCTCCACCAGCAGCCCACTTTAACTACAGATCTCTAGAGAAGCGCTAAAACACATGTAGTAGATACAGGCTTTCAAGCAGCAAAGCCAGGTCCACAATGCAGGGTGGATAGTCCTTCACATTCTTGCTCCATCTGTTGTTTTTCTCCCTCCTGAAGAGCATAAACCACATGTTCAACCCTCAGGCTAATCTTTTCACATACCACCCTTGAGGCTCAGCAGCAAACCTACAATTGTGCTATTCAGTAGAAAGAAATCCTCTTGACCACACCATTTCCCTGGACTGTAGATCTCTGTACCACTCACACCTCACAGGCAGCAGCTTTTAAACACTCACAAGCTGTGCAAAGGAAGCTGTTCACATGGATTAACTTCTCATTTACACTGAAGACTATTTAAGTCATGATTTCTAGCCTTTGGCCGTTTGAGAGGATTCCTTTGTCAGGTATGAATGATTTGGAAGACAACAAACACAGTGTCTCAGACCAAGCAGTTTAAACGCATTTATTTAAAACATTATTGCTGATAAAGCGGGGTTTTATTTCAGAAACACCTGATTTTTAGCTAGCTGTGAGCCTTCCCTCATCTACCATAGAACAAGTTTCAGAGTGAAAAGTTAATAAATTCCAACTTCGGAGATGGAATCAAAAGTGGTAAAACCCAGTCGAGATCAGTAAGTTTTTAGGCCTGGGTAGCTTATGGTGTCCTTTTTTCAGAGCCATGAAGGTCGCACTCCAAGCCCCAGTTCCCCTTTCTAGACAACCATTCCTCATTTCCCATAGGCCCAGATACACTCACTGTGATGCCATGAGGAGGCAGGAGGACTCACTGAGGCAGTTCTCTGGTATTTAGTGGCACAACGGATACCCCATCTCTGGCAGCGTTCAAGGCCAGGTTGGACAGGGCTTGGAGCAACCTGACTAGTGGAAGGCGTCCCTGCCTGTGGCAGGGTGTTGGAACAGGCTGAGTTTTAAGGTCCCAACGCAGTCTGTGATTTGATGATTTGATGATTTTTTAAAGTCACAAACCACTCACACAAACAAGTGGGACTAGATAACAAACAGGATTTTTAAAAAGGCATCTTCTGATACTTCAATCTGACTCAGTTTCTATAACAGCAGGTCCTAAACTATGATCTAGGTACGCTGCCTATTTGTTGTCCTGCAACTTCTCATCTCTGTCTGTGCTATTACTGTATTTCTCATGGCTGTTTTAAATTCAAGGTAACACTGATCTCAAATACTAAGAATGAACCATCATTTCCTCTAACAAAGAGCTGTGAGCTACTATCTAGATGTTTGTTATACTCATGAGATCAGAAACTCATAATCCCTAAGGCTGCTACACGGGTTAAATAAGAAATCTTGGCTGATAAACTGTCTATATTGCAGCTCCTTTATGCATTTATGTACATAAATATAAAGACAAAACAACTCTGTGTCCTGCACATCGTTTTAGACAGAGAAGACACAGATACACACAAGTAGGCAATTAAGATGCTTGGAAGATTTTGAAGAACTGACAGAAAGACAAATAACCAAAGAGGAGCGAAGATGTATCACAAAGATAGTTCTGCCATTGGATGTTTTCTTGCTGCTTTCCGACAGATGTTCATATCATAAAATAACACTGTTGTACTTTGTCTTCTGAGCTTCCCATTCTTTGTGAACTGTGACAAATCTGTGCAAAATTGAAATACCATCCTAATCTTATGTTGCAATATTAAAAGAAAATGCCATCATGTAACATTCCGATTCAACAACACTGGTAGTATTAGTCAATGTCTTTCCTTTAAAGGCAAGAAATATATCAACGTGGCAGCTCTCTTCTGCACGTTCAGAACTTCAGCGCATATTTCTCCAAATATTTACAGTATCCAAATTTGAGTAATTTCAATTTCAGTACACACAGGCTAGAGAAATTCACTACCTAAGTATGTGAGTACTAACTATGCATGTACATCATATAATGTCTATGCAGTATGAGCAGAGCACAGGAATTCAGCTACTTCTTTACACTTTGTCGTGGTTTAAACAAAAGTCACACAGCCCGTCCACTCACTCCCCACCCTCCCCCGCCTTCTTTCCCTCCCGCTACTCCTGGAGGGACAGAGAGGAGAATCGAAAAGAATGCAACTCCCACGGGTTGACATAAGAACAGTTTAGTAACTAAGGTGTAACACAAATCACTACTGCTACCACCAATAATAATAATGATAAAGGAAATAACAAGGGAAGAGAATACAACACCTCAACACCAGCCGACTGATAACTCGCTCCACCCCACCCAACCGAGCACCGACCGATACCTCCTCCAACCCTGCAGTCCCAGCCCTTCCAGGTAACTCTCCGTTACATCCCGGGCATGACGTGCTGTGGTATGGAATAC